>NC_136262.1:169747809-170265309 GCF_964187855.1 Myxine glutinosa
TGTTTTTTTCCACACTAATACAAGTGCAAAAGTGGTTTCCTGCACCAACACAAGTGCGAAAAGTGGTTTTTCAACACTAACACAAGTGCGAAAAGTGGTTTTTCAACACTAACACAAGTGCGAAAAGTGGTTTTTCCACACTAATACAAGTGCAAAAGTGGTTTCCTGCACCAACACAAGTGCGAAAAGTGGTTTTTCAACACTAACACAAGTGTAAAAAGTGTTTTTTCATCACTATCACAAGTGCAAAAAGGGTTTTTTCCACACTAATACAAGTGCAAAAGTGGTTTCCTGCACCAACACAAGTGCGAAAAGTGTTTTTCAACACTAACACAAGTGCGAAAAGTGGTTTTTCAACACTATCACACGTGCAAAAAGTGTTTTTTCCACACTAATACAAGTGCAAAAGTGTTTCCTGCACCAACACAAGTGCGAAAAGTGGTTTTTAAACACTAACACAAGTGCGAAAAGTGTTTTTTCCACACTAATACAAGTGCAAAAGTGGTTTCCTGCAACAACACAAGTGCGAAAAGTGGTTTTTCAACACTAACACAAGTGCGAAAAGTGGTTTTTCAACACTAACACAAGTGCGAAAAGTGGTTTTCAACACTATCACAAGTGCAAAAAGTGTTTTTTCCACACTAATACAAGTGCAAAAGTGGTTTCCTGCACCAACACAAGTGCGAAAAGTGGTTTTTCAACACTAACACAAGTGCAAAAAGTATTTTTTTCATCACTATCACAAGTGCAAAAAGTGTTTTTTCCACACTAATACAAGTGCAAAAGTGGTTTCCTGCACCAACACAAGTGCGAAAAGTGGTTTTTCAACACTAACACAAGTGCGAAAAGTGGTTTTTCAACACTAACACAAGTGCGAAAAGTGTTTTATCCACACTAATACAAGTGCAAAAGTGGTTTCCTGCACCAACACAAGTGCGAAAAGTGGTTTTTCAACACTAACACAAGTGCGAAAAGTGTTTTATCCACACTAATACAAGTGCAAAAGTGGTTTCCTGCACCAACACAAGTGCGAAAAGTGGTTTTTCAACACTAATACAAGTGCGAAAAGTGGTTTTTCAACACTAACACAAGTGCGAAAAGTGGGTTTTCAACATTATCACAAGTGCAAAAAGTGTTTTTTCCACACTATCACAAGTGCAAAAAGTGTTTTTTCCACACTAATACAAGTGCAAAAGTGGTTTCCTGCACCAACACAAGTGCGAAAAGTGGTTTTTCAACACTAACACAAGTGCGAAAAGTGGTTTTTCAACACTAACACAAGTGCGAAAAGTGTTTTATCCACACTAATACAAGTGCAAAAGTGGTTTCCTGCACCAACACAAGTGCGAAAAGTGGTTTTTCAACACTAACACAAGTGCGAAAAGTGTTTTATCCACACTAATACAAGTGCAAAAGTGGTTTCCTGCACCAACACAAGTGCGAAAAGTGGTTTTCAACACTAATACAAGTGCGAAAAGTGGTTTTTCAACACTAACACAAGTGTGAAAAGTGGTTTTTCAACACTAACACAAGTGCAAAAAGTGTTTTTTCAACACTATCACAAGTGCAAAAAGTGTTTTTTCCACACTAATACAAGTGCAAAGTGGTTTCCTGCACCAACACAGTGCGAAAAGTGGTTTTTCAACACCAACACAAGTGCGAAAAGTGGTTTTTCCATACTAATACAAGTGCGAAAAGTGGTTTGCTTCACTAATACAAGTGCAAAAGTGGTTTCCTGCACCAACACAAGTGCGAAAAGTGGATTTTAAACACTAACACAAGTGCGAAAAGTGGTTTTTCAACACCATCACAAGTGCAAAAAGTGTTTTTTCCACACTAATACAAGTGCAAAAGTGGTTTCCTGCACCAACACAAGTGCGAAAGTGGTTTTTCAACACTAACACAAGTGCGAAAAGTGGTTTTTCAACACTATCACAAGTGCAAAAAGTGTTTTTTCACACTAATACAAGTGCAAAAGTGGTTTCCTGCACCAACACAAGTGCGAAATGTGGTTTTCAACACTAACACAAGTGCAAAAAGTGGTTTTTCAACACTAACACAAGTGCGAAAATTGGTTTTTCCACACTAATACAAGTGCAAAAGTGATTTCCTGCACCAACACATGTGCGAAAAGTGGTTTTTCAACACTAACACATGTGCGAAAAGTGGGTTTTCAACACTAACACAAGTGCGAAAAGTGGTTTTTCCACACTAATACAAGTGCAAAAGTGGTTTCCTGCACCAACACAAGTGTGAAAAGTGGTTTTTCAACACTAACACAAGTGCGAAAAGTGGTTTTTCAACACTATCACAAGTGCAAAAAGTGTTTTTTCCACACTAATACAAGTGCAAAAGTGGTTTCCTGCACGAACACAAGTGCGAAAAGTGGTTTTTCAACACTAACACAAGTGCGAAAAGTGGTTTTTCAACACTAACACAAGTGCGAAAAGTGGTTTTTTCCACACTAATACAAGTGCAAAAGTGGTTTCCTGCACCAACACAAGTGCAAAAAGTGGTTTTTCAACACGAACACAAGTGCGAAAAGTGTTTTTTCAACACTATCACAAGTGCAAAAAGTGTTTTTTCCACACTAATACAAGTGCAAAAGTGGTTTCCTGCACCAACACAAGTGTGAAAAGTGGTTTTTCAACACTAATCACAAGTGCAAAAAGTGTTTTTTCCACACTAAAATAAGTGCAAAAGTGGTTTCCTGCACCAACACAAGTGCGAAAAGTGGTTTTTCAACACTAACACAAGTGCGAAAAGTGGTTTTTCAACACTAACACAGGTGCGAAAAGTGGTTTTTCCACACTAATACAAGTGCAAAAGTGGTTTCCTGCACCAACACAAGTGCGAAAAGTGGTTTTTCAACACTAACACAAGTGCGAAAAGTGGTTTTTCAACACTATCACAAGTGCAAAAAGTGTTTTTTCCACACTAATACAAGTGCAAAAGTGGTTTCCTGCACCAACACAAGTGCGAAAAGTGGTTTTTCAACACTAACACAAGTGCGAAAAGTGGTTTTTCAACACTAACACAAGTGCGAAAAGTGGTTTTTCCACACTAATACAAGTGCAAAAGTGGTTTCCTGCACCAACACAAGTGCGAAAAGTGGTTTTTCAACACTAACACAAGTGCAAAAAGTGTTTTTTCATCACTATCACAAGTGCAAAAAGGGTTTTTTCCACACTAATACAAGTGCAAAAGTGGTTTCCTGCACCAACACAAGTGCGAAAAGTGGTTTTTCAACACTAACACAAGTGCGAAAAGTGGTTTTTCAACACTATCACACGTGCAAAAAGTGTTTTTTCCACACTAATACAAGTGCAAAAGTGGTTTCCTGCACCAACACAAGTGCGAAAAGTGGTTTTTAAACACTAACACAAGTGCGAAAAGTGTTTTTTTCCACACTAATACAAGTGCAAAAGTGGTTTCCTGCAACAACACAAGTGCGAAAAGTGGTTTTTCAACACTAACACAAGTGCGAAAAGTGGTTTTTCAACACTAACACAAGTGCGAAAAGTGGTTTTTCAACACTATCACAAGTGCAAAAAGTGTTTTTTCCACACTAATACAAGTGCAAAAGTGGTTTCCTGCACCAACACAAGTGCGAAAAGTGGTTTTTCAACACTAACACAAGTGCAAAAAGTATTTTTTCATCACTATCACAAGTGCAAAAAGTGTTTTTTCCACACTAATACAAGTGCAAAAGTGGTTTCCTGCACCAACACAAGTGCGAAAAGTGGTTTTTCAACACTAACACAAGTGCGAAAAGTGGTTTTTCAACACTAACACAAGTGCGAAAAGTGTTTTATCCACACTAATACAAGTGCAAAAGTGGTTTCCTGCACCAACACAAGTGCGAAAAGTGGTTTTTCAACACTAACACAAGTGCGAAAAGTGTTTTATCCACACTAATACAAGTGCAAAAGTGGTTTCCTGCACCAACACAAGTGCGAAAAGTGGTTTTTCAACACTAATACAAGTGTGAAAAGTGGTTTTTCAACACTAACACAAGTGCGAAAAGTGGGTTTTCAACATTATCACAAGTGCAAAAAGTGTTTTTTTCCACACTAATACAAGTGCAAAAGTGGTTTCCTGCACCAACACAAGTGCGAAAAGTGGTTTTTCAACACTAACACAAGTGCGAAAAGTGGTTTTTCAACACTAACACAAGTGCGAAAAGTGGTTTTTCCACACTAATACAAGTGCAAAAGTGGTTTCCTGCACCAACACAAGTGCGAAAAGTGTTTTTTCAACACTAACACAAGTGCAAAAAGTGTTTTTTCCACACTATCACAAGTGCAAAAAGTGTTTTTTCCACACTAATACAAGTGCAAAAGTGGTTTCCTGCACCAACACAAGTGCGAAAAGTGGTTTTTCAACACTAACACAAGTGTGAAAAGTGGTTTTTCAACACTAACACAAGTGCAAAAAGTGGTTTTTCCACACTAATACAAGTGCAAAAGTGGTTTCCTGCACCAACACAAGTGCAAAAAGTGGTTTTTCAACACTAACACAAGTGCGAAAAGTGGTTTTTCCACACTAATACAAGTGCAAAAGTGGTTTCCTGCACCAACACAAGTGCGAAAAGTGGTTTTTCAACACTAACACAAGTGCAAAAAGTGTTTTTTCAACACTATCACAAGTGCAAAAAGTGTTTTTTCCACACTAATACAAGTGCAAAAGTGGTTTCCTGCACCAACACAAGTGCGAAAAGTGGTTTTACAACACTAACACAAGTGCGAAAAGTGGTTTTTCAACACTATCACAAGGGCAAAAAGTGTTTTTTCCACACTAATACAAGTGCAAAAGTGGTTTCCTGCACCAACACAAGTGCGAAAAGTGGTTTTTCAACACTAACACAAGTGCGAAAAGTGGTTTTTCAACACTAACACAAGTGCGAAAAGTGGTTTTTCAACACTAACACAAGTGCGAAAAGTGGTTTTTCCACACTAATACAAGTGCAAAAGTGGTTTCTTGCACCAACACAAGTGCGAAAAGTGGTTTTTCAACACTAACACAAGTGCAAAAAGTATTTTTTCATCACTATCACAAGTGCAAAAAGTGTTTTTTCCACACTAATACAAGTGCAAAAGTGGTTTCCTGCATCAACACAAGTGCGAAAAGTGGTTTTTCAACACTAACACAAGTGCGAAAAGTGGTTTTTCAACACTATCACAAGTGCAAAAAGTGTTTTTTCCACACTAATACAAGTGCAAAAGTGGTTTCCTGCACCAACACAAGTGCGAAAAGTAGTTTTTCAACACTAACACAAGTGCGAAAAGTGGTTTTTCAACACTAACACAAGTGCGAAAAGTGGTTTTTCCACACTAATACAAGTGCAAAAGTGGTTCCCTGCACCAACACAAGTGCGAAAAGTGGTTTTTCAACACTAACACAAGTGCGAAAAGTGGTTTTTCAACACTAACACAAGTGCGAAAAGTTGTTTTTCCACACTATCACAAGTGCAAAAAGTGTTTTTTCCACACTAATACAAGTGCAAAAGTGGTTTCCTGCACCAACACAAGTGCGAAAAGTGGTTTTTCAACACTAACACATGTGCAAAAAGTGTTTTTTCAACACTATCACAAGTGCAAAAAGTGTTTTTTCCACACTAATACAAGTGCAAAAGTGGTTTCCTGCACCAACACAAGTGCGAAAAGTGGTTTTTCAACACTATCACAAGTGCAAAAAGTGTTTTTTCCACACTAAAATAAGTGCAAAAGTGGTTTCCTGCACCAACACAAGTGCGAAAAGTGGTTTTTCAACACTAACACAAGTGCGAAAAGTGGTTTTTCAACACTAACACAGGTGCGAAAAGTGGTTTTTACACACTAATACAAGTGCAAAAGTGGTTTCCTGCACCAACACAAGTGCGAAAAGTGGTTTTTCAACACTAACACAAGTGCGAAAAGTGGTTTTTCAACACTATCACAAGTGCAAAAAGTGTTTTTTCCACACTAATACAAGTGCAAAAGTGGTTTCCTGCACCAACACAAGTGCGAAAAGTGGTTTTTCAACACTAACACAAGTGCGAAAAGTGGTTTTTCAACACTAACACAAGTGCGAAAAGTGGTTTTTCCACACTAATACAAGTGCAAAAGTGGTTTCCTGCACCAACACAAGTGCGAAAAGTGGGTTTTCAACACTAACACAAGTGCAAAAAGTGTTTTTTCATCACTATCACAAGTGCAAAAAGGGTTTTTTCCACACTAATACAAGTGCAAAAGTGGTTTCCTGCACCAACACAAGTGCGAAAAGTGGTTTTTCAACACTAACACAAGTGCGAAAAGTGGTTTTTCAACACTATCACACGTGCAAAAAGTGTTTTTTCCACACTAATACAAGTGCAAAAGTGGTTTCCTGCACCAACACAAGTGCGAAAAGTGGTTTTTAAACACTAACACAAGTGCGAAAAGTGTTTTTTCCACACTAATACAAGTGCAAAAGTGGTTTCCTGCAACAACACAAGTGCGAAAAGTGGTTTTTCAACACTAACACAAGTGCGAAAAGTGGTTTTTCAACACTAACACAAGTGCGAAAAGTGGTTTTTCAACACTATCACAAGTGCAAAAAGTGTTTTTTCCACACTAATACAAGTGCAAAAGTGGTTTCCTGCACCAACACAAGTGCGAAAAGTGGTTTTTCAACACTAACACAAGTGCGAAAAGTGGTTTTTCAACACTAACACAAGTGAGAAAAGTGTTTTATCCACACTAATACAAGTGCAAAAGTGGTTTCCTGCACCAACACAAGTGCGAAAAGTGGTTTTTCAACACTAACACAAGTGCGAAAAGTGGTTTTTCAACACTAACACAAGTGCGAAAAGTGTTTTATCCACACTAATACAAGTGCAAAAGTGGTTTCCTGCACCAACACAAGTGCGAAAAGTGGTTTTTCAACACTAACACAAGTGCGAAAAGTGTTTTATCCACACTAATACAAGTGCAAAAGTGGTTTCCTGCACCAACACAAGTGCGAAAAGTGGTTTTTCAACACTAATACAAGTGCGAAAAGTGGTTTTTCAACACTAACACAAGTGCGAAAAGTGGTTTTTCAACACTAACACAAGTGCGAAAAGTGGTTTTTCCACACTAATACAAGTGCAAAAGTGGTTTCCTGCACCAACACAAGTGCGAAAAGTGGTTTTTCAACACTAACACAAGTGCGAAAAGTGTTTTTTCATCACTATCACAAGTGCAAAAAGGGTTTTTTCCACACTAATACAAGTGCAAAAGTGGTTTCCTGCACCAACACAAGTGCGAAAAGTGGTTTTTCAACACTAACACAAGTGCGAAAAGTGGTTTTTCAACACTAACACAAGTGCGAAAAGTGGTTTTTCAACACTAACACAAGTGCGAAAAGTGGTTTTTCCACACTAATACAAGTGCAAAAGTGGTTTCTTGCACCAACACAAGTGCGAAAAGTGGTTTTTCAACACTAACACAAGTGCAAAAAGTATTTTTTCATCACTATCACAAGTGCAAAAAGTGTTTTTTCCACACTAATACAAGTGCAAAAGTGGTTTCTTGCACCAACACAAGTGCGAAAAGTGGTTTTTCAACACTAACACAAGTGCAAAAAGTATTTTTTCATCACTATCACAAGTGCAAAAAGTGTTTTTTCCACACTAATACAAGTGCAAAAGTGGTTTCCTGCACCAACACAAGTGCGAAAAGTAGTTTTTCAACACTAACACAAGTGCGAAAAGTGGTTTTTCAACACTAACACAAGTGCGAAAAGTGGTTTTTCCACACTAATACAAGTGCAAAAGTGGTTCCCTGCACCAACACAAGTGCGAAAAGTGGTTTTTCAACACTAACACAAGTGCGAAAAGTGGTTTTTCAACACTAACACAAGTGCGAAAAGTTGTTTTTCCACACTATCACAAGTGCAAAAAGTGTTTTTTCCACACTAATACAAGTGCAAAAGTGGTTTCCTGCACCAACACAAGTGCGAAAAGTGGTTTTTCAACACTAACACAAGTGCAAAAAGTGTTTTTTCAACACTATCACAAGTGCAAAAAGTGTTTTTTCCACACTAATACAAGTGCAAAAGTGGTTTCCTGCACCAACACAAGTGCGAAAAGTGGTTTTTCAACACTAACACAAGTGCGAAAAGTAGTTTTTCAACACTAACACAAGTGCGAAAAGTGGTTTTTCCACACTAATACAAGTGCAAAAGTGGTTTCCTGCACCAACAGAAGTGCGAAAAGTGGTTTTTCAACACTAACACAAGTGCAAAAAGTGTTTTTTCAACACTATCACAAGTGCAAAAAGTGTTTTTTCCACACTAATACAAGTGCAAAAGTGGTTTCCTGCACCAACACAAGTGCGAAAAGTGGTTTTTCAACACTATCACAAGTGCAAAAAGTGTTTTTTCCACACTAAAATAAGTGCAAAAGTGGTTTCCTGCACCAACACAAGTGCGAAAAGTGGTTTTTCAACACTAACACAAGTGCGAAAAGTGGTTTTTCAACACTAACACAGGTGCGAAAAGTGGTTTTTCCACACTAATACAAGTGCAAAAGTGGTTTCCTGCACCAACACAAGTGCGAAAAGTGGTTTTTCAACACTAACACAAGTGCGAAAAGTGGTTTTTCAACACTATCACAAGTGCAAAAAGTGTTTTTTCCACACTAATACAAGTGCAAAAGTGGTTTCCTGCACCAACACAAGTGCGAAAAGTGGTTTTTCAACACTAACACAAGTGCGAAAAGTGGTTTTTCAACACTAACACAAGTGCGAAAAGTGGTTTTTCCACACTAATACAAGTGCAAAAGTGGTTTCCTGCACCAACACAAGTGCGAAAAGTGGTTTTTCAACAATAACACAAGTGCGAAAAGTGGTTTTTCAACACTATCACACGTGCAAAAAGTGTTTTTTCCACACTAATACAAGTGCAAAAGTGGTTTCCTGCACCAACACAAGTGCGAAAAGTGGTTTTTAAACACTAACACAAGTGCGAAAAGTGTTTTTTCCACACTAATACAAGTGCAAAAGTGGTTTCCTGCAACAACACAAGTGCGAAAAGTGGTTTTTCAACACTAACACAAGTGCGAAAAGTGGTTTTTCAACACTAACACAAGTGCGAAAAGTGGTTTTTCAACACTATCACAAGTGCAAAAAGTGTTTTTTCCACACTAATACAAGTGCAAAAGTGGTTTCCTGCACCAACACAAGTGCGAAAAGTGGTTTTTCAACACTAACACAAGTGCGAAAAGTGGTTTTTCAACACTAACACAAGTGAGAAAAGTGTTTTATCCACACTAATACAAGTGCAAAAGTGGTTTCCTGCACCAACACAAGTGCGAAAAGTGGTTTTTCAATACTAACACAAGTGCGAAAAGTGGTTTTTCAACACTAACACAAGTGCGAAAAGTGTTTTATCCACACTAATACAAGTGCAAAAGTGGTTTCCTGCACCAACACAAGTGCGAAAAGTGGTTTTTCAACACTAACACAAGTGCGAAAAGTGTTTTATCCACACTAATACAAGTGCAAAAGTGGTTTCCTGCACCAACACATGTGCGAAAAGTGGTTTTTCAACACTAATACAAGTGCGAAAAGTGGTTTTTCAACACTAACACAAGTGCGAAAAGTGGGTTTTCAACATTATCACAAGTGCAAAAAGTGTTTTTTCCACACTAATACAAGTGCAAAAGTGGTTTCCTGCACCAACACAAGTGCGAAAAGTGGTTTTTCAACACTAACACAAGTGCGAAAAGTGGTTTTTCAACACTAACACAAGTGCGAAAAGTGGTTTTTCCACACTAATACAAGTGCAAAAGTGGTTTCCTGCACCAACACAAGTGCGAAAAGTGTTTTTTCAACACTAACACAAGTGCAAAAAGTGTTTTTTCCACACTATCACAGGTGCAAAAAGTGTTTTTTCCACACTAATACAAGTGCAAAAGTGGTTTCCTGCACCAACACAAGTGCGAAAAGTGGTTTTTCAACACTAACACAAGTGCAAAAAGTGTTTTTTCAACACTATCACAAGTGCAAAAAGTGTTTTTCCACACTAATACAAGTGCAAAAGTGGTTTCCTGCACCAACACAAGTGCGAAAAGTGGTTTTTCAACACTATCACAAGTGCAAAAAGTGTTTTTTCCACACTAATACAAGTGCAAAAGTGGTTTCCTGCACCAACATAAGTGCGAAAAGTGGTTTTTCAACACTAACACAAGTGCGAAAAGTGGATTTTCAACACTAACACAAGTGCGAAAAGTGGGTTTTCAACACTAACACAAGTGCGAAAAGTGTTTTTTCCACACTAATACAAGTGCGAAAAGTGGTTTTTCAACACTATCACAAGTGCAAAAAGTGTTTTTTCCATACTAATACAAATGCAAAAGTGGTTTTTCAACACTAACACAAGTGCGAAAAGTGGTTTTTCAACACTAACACAAGTGCGAAAAGTGGTTTTTCCACACTAATACAAGTGCAAAAGTGGTTTCCTGCACCAACACAAGTGCAAAAAGTGGTTTTTCAACACTAATACAAGTGCGAAAAGTGGTTTTTCAACACTATCACAAGTGCAAAAAGTGTTTTTTCCACACTAATACAAGTGCAAAAGTGGTTTCCTGCACCAACACAAGTGCGAAAAGTGGTTTTTCAACACCAACACATGTGCGAAAAGTGGTTTTTCCACACTAATACAAGTGCGAAAAGTGGTTTGCTTCACTAATACAAGTGCAAAAGTGGTTTCCTGCACCAACACAAGTGCGAAAAGTGGTTTTCAACACTAACACAAGTGCGAAAAGTGGTTTTTCAACACTATCACAAGTGCAAAAAGTGTTTTTTCCACCCTAATACAAGTGCAAAAGTGGTTTCCTGCACCAACACAAGTGCGAAAAGTGGTTTTTCAACACTAACACAAGTGCGAAAAGTGGTTTTTCAACACTATCACAAGTGCAAAAAGTGTTTTTTCCACACTAATACAATGCAAAATTGGTTTCCTGCCCCAACACAAGTGCGAAAAGTGGTTTTTCAACACTAACACAAGTGCGAAATGTGGTTTTTCAACACTAACACAAGTGCGAAAAGTGTTTTTTCCACACTAATACAAGTGCAAAAGTGGTTTCCTGCACCAACCAACACAACTGCGAAAAGTGGTTTTTCAACACTAACACAAGTGCGAAAAGTGGTTTTTCAACACTATCACAAGTGCAAAAAGTGTTTTTTCCACACTAATACAAGTGCAAAAGTTGTTTCCTGCACCAACACAAGTGCGAAAAGTGGTTTTTCAACACTAACACAAGGGCGAAAAGTGGTTTTTCAACACTATCACAAGTGCAAAAAGTGTTTTTTCCACACTAATACAAGTGCAAAAGTAGTTTCCTGCACCAACACAAGTGCGAAAAGTGGTTTTTCAACACTAACACAAGTGCAAAAAGTGTTTTTTCAACACTATCACAAGTGCAAAAAGTGTTTTTTCCACACGAATACAAATGCAAAAGTGGTTTCCTGCACCAACACAAATGCGAAAAGTGGTTTTTCAACAATAACACAAGTGCGAAAAGTGGTTTTTCCACACTAATACAATGGCAAAAGTGGTTTCCTGCACAAACACAAGTGCGAAAAGTGGTTTTTCAACACTAACACAAGTGCGAAAAGTGGTTTTTCAACACTATCACAAGTGCAAAAAGTGTTTTTTCCACACTAATACAAGTGCAAAAGTGGTTTCCTGCACCAACACAAGTGCGAAAAGTGGTTTTTCAACACTAACACAAGTGCGAAAAGTGGTTTTTCAACACTAACACAAGTGCGAAAAGTGGTTTTTCCACACTAATACAAGTGCAAAAGTGGTTTCCTGCACCAACCACAAGTGCGAAAAGTGGTTTGTCAACACTAACACAAGTGCAAAAAGTGTTTTTTCATCACTATCACAAGTGCAAAAAGGGTTTTTTCCACACTAATACAAGTGCAAAAGTGGTTTCCTGCACCAACACAAGTGCGAAAAGTGGTTTTTCAACACTAACACAAGTGCGAAAAGTGGTTTTTCAACACTATCACACGTGCAAAAAGTGTTTTTTCCACACTAATACAAGTGCAAAAGTGGTTTCCTGCACCAACACAAGTGCGAAAAGTGGTTTTTAAACACTAACACAAGTGCGAAAAGTGTTTTTTCCACACTAATACAAGTGCAAAAGTGGTTTCCTGCAACAACACAAGTGCGAAAAGTGGTTTTTCAACACTAACACAAGTGCGAAAAGTGGTTTTTCAACACTAACACAAGTGCGAAAAGTGGTTTTTCAACACTATCACAAGTGCAAAAAGTGTTTTTTCCACACTAATACAAGTGCAAAAGTGGTTTCCTGCACCAACACAAGTGCGAAAAGTGGTTTTTCAACACTAACACAAGTGCAAAAAGTATTTTTTCATCACTATCACAAGTGCAAAAAGTGTTTTTTCCACACTAATACAAGTGCAAAAGTGGTTTCCTGCACCAACACCAGTGCGAAAAGTGGTTTTTCAACACTAACACAAGTGCGAAAAGTGGTTTTTCAACACTAACACAAGTGCGAAAAGTGTTTTATCAACACTAATACAAGTGCAAAAGTGGTTTCCTGCACCAACACAAGTGCGAAAAGTGATTTTTCAACACTAACACAAGTGCGAAAAGTGTTTTATCCACACTAATACAAGTGCAAAAGTGGTTTCCTGCACCAACACAAGTGCGAAAAGTGGTTTTTCAACACTAATACAAGTGCGAAAAGTGGTTTTTCAACACTAACACAAATGCGAAAAGTGGGTTTTCAACATTATCACAAGTGCAAAAAGTGTTTTTTCCACACTAATACAAGTGCAAAAGTGGTTTCCTGCACCAACACAAGTGCGAAAAGTGGTTTTTCAACACTAACACAAGTGCGAAAAGTGGTTTTTCAACACTAACACAAGTGCGAAAAGTGGTTTTTCCACACTAATACAAGTGCAAAAGTGGTTTCCTGCACCAACACAAGTGCGAAAAGTGTTTTTTCAACACTAACACAAGTGCAAAAAGTGTTTTTTCCACACTATCACAAGTGCAAAAAGTGTTTTTTCCACACTAATACAAGTGCAAAAGTGGTTTCCTGCACCAACACAAGTGCGAAAAGTGGTTTTTCAACACTAACACAAGTGTGAAAAGTGGTTTTTCAACACTAACACAAGTGCAAAAAGTGGTTTTTCCACACTAATACAAGTGCAAAAGTGGTTTCCTGCACCAACACAAGTGCAAAAAGTGGTTTTTCAACACTAACACAAGTGCGAAAAGTGGTTTTTCCACACTAATACAAGTGCAAAAGTGGTTTCCTGCACCAACACAAGTGCGAAAAGTGGTTTTTCAACACTAACACAAGTGCAAAAAGTGTTTTTTCAACACTATCACAAGTGCAAAAAGTGTTTTTTCCACACTAATACAAGTGCAAAAGTGGTTTCCTGCACCAACACAAGTGCGAAAAGTGGTTTTACAACACTAACACAAGTGCGAAAAGTGGTTTTTCAACACTATCACAAGGGCAAAAAGTGTTTTTTCCACACTAATACAAGTGCAAAAGTGGTTTCCTGCACCAACACAAGTGCGAAAAGTGGTTTTTCAACACTAACACAAGTGCGAAAAGTGGTTTTTCAACACTAACACAAGTGCGAAAAGTGGTTTTTCAACACTAACACAAGTGCGAAAAGTGGTTTTTCCACACTAATACAAGTGCAAAAGTGGTTTCTTGCACCAACACAAGTGCGAAAAGTGGTTTTTCAACACTAACACAAGTGCAAAAAGTATTTTTTCATCACTATCACAAGTGCAAAAAGTGTTTTTTCCACACTCATACAAGTGCAAAAGTGGTTTCCTGCATCAACACAAGTGCGAAAAGTGGTTTTTCAACACTAACACAAGTGCGAAAAGTGGTTTTTCAACACTATCACAAGTGCAAAAAGTGTTTTTTCCACACTAATACAAGTGCAAAAGTGGTTTCCTGCACCAACACAAGTGCGAAAAGTAGTTTTTCAACACTAACACAAGTGCGAAAAGTGGTTTTTCAACACTAACACAAGTGCGAAAAGTGGTTTTTCCACACTAATACAAGTGCAAAAGTGGTTCCCTGCACCAACACAAGTGCGAAAAGTGGTTTTTCAACACTAACACAAGTGCGAAAAGTGGTTTTTCAACACTAACACAAGTGCGAAAAGTTGTTTTTCCACACTATCACAAGTGCAAAAAGTGTTTTTTCCACACTAATACAAGTGCAAAAGTGGTTTCCTGCACCAACACAAGTGCGAAAAGTGGTTTTTCAACACTAACACAAGTGCAAAAAGTGTTTTTTCAACACTATCACAAGTGCAAAAAGTGTTTTTTCCACACTAATAGAAGTGCAAAAGTGGTTTCCTGCACCAACACAAGTGCGAAAAGTGGTTTTTCAACACTAACACAAGTGCGAAAAGTAGTTTTTCAACACTAACACAAGTGCGAAAAGTGGTTTTTCCACACTAATACAAGTGCAAAAGTGGTTTCCTGCACCAACAGAAGTGCGAAAAGTGGTTTTTCAACACTAACACAAGTGCAAAAAGTGTTTTTTCAACACTATCACAAGTGCAAAAAGTGTTTTTTCCACACTAATACAAGTGCAAAAGTGGTTTCCTGCACCAACACAAGTGCGAAAAGTGGTTTTTCAACACTATCACAAGTGCAAAAAGTGTTTTTTCCACACTAAAATAAGTGCAAAAGTGGTTTCCTGCACCAACACAAGTGCGAAAAGTGGTTTTTCAACACTAACACAAGTGCGAAAAGTGGTTTTTCAACACTAACACAGGTGCGAAAAGTGGTTTTTCCACACTAATACAAGTGCAAAAGTGGTTTCCTGCACCAACACAAGTGCGAAAAGTGGTTTTTCAACACTAACACAAGTGCGAAAAGTGGTTTTTCAACACTATCACAAGTGCAAAAAGTGTTTTTTCCACACTAATACAAGTGCAAAAGTGGTTTCCTGCACCAACACAAGTGCGAAAAGTGGTTTTTCAACACTAACACAAGTGCGAAAAGTGGTTTTTCAACACTAACACAAGTGCGAAAAGTGGTTTTTCCACACTAATACAAGTGCAAAAGTGGTTTCCTGCACCAACACAAGTGCGAAAAGTGGTTTTTCAACACTAACACAAGTGCGAAAAGTGTTTTTTCATCACTATCACAAGTGCAAAAAGGGTTTTTTCCACACTAATACAAGTGCAAAAGTGGTTTCCTGCACCAACACAAGTGCGAAAAGTGGTTTTTCAACACTAACACAAGTGCGAAAAGTGGTTTTTCAACACTAACACAAGTGCGAAAAGTGGTTTTTCAACACTAACACAAGTGCGAAAAGTGGTTTTTCCACACTAATACAAGTGCAAAAGTGGTTTCTTGCACCAACACAAGTGCGAAAAGTGGTTTTTCAACACTAACACAAGTGCGAAAAGTGGTTTTTCAACACTAACACAAGTGCGAAAAGTGGTTTTTCCACACTAATACAAGTGCAAAAGTGGTTCCCTGCACCAACACAAGTGCGAAAAGTGGTTTTTCAACACTAACACAAGTGCGAAAAGTGGTTTTTCAACACTAACACAAGTGCGAAAAGTTGTTTTTCCACACTATCACAAGTGCAAAAAGTGTTTTTTCCACACTAATACAAGTGCAAAAGTGGTTTCCTGCACCAACACAAGTGCGAAAAGTGGTTTTTCAACACTAACACAAGTGCAAAAAGTGTTTTTTCAACACTATCACAAGTGCAAAAAGTGTTTTTTCCACACTAATACAAGTGCAAAAGTGGTTTCCTGCACCAACACAAGTGCGAAAAGTGGTTTTTCAACACTAACACAAGTGCGAAAAGTGGTTTTTCAACACCATCACACGTGCAAAAAGTGTTTTTTCCACACTAATACAAGTGCAAAAGTGGTTTCCTGCACCAACACAAGTGCGAAAAGTGGTTTTTAAACACTAACACAAGTGCGAAAAGTGTTTTTTCCACACTAATACAAGTGCAAAAGTGGTTTCCTGCAACAACACAAGTGCGAAAAGTGGTTTTTCAACACTAACACAAGTGCGAAAAGTGGTTTTTCAACACTAACACAAGTGCGAAAAGTGTTTTATCCACACTAATACAAGTGCAAAAGTGGTTTCCTGCACCAACACAGGTGTGAAAAGTGGTTTTTCAACACTAATACAAGTGCGAAAAGTGGTTTTTCAACACTAACACAAGTGCGAAAAGTGGGTTTTCAACATTATCACAAGTGCAAAAAGTGTTTTTTCCACACTATCACAAGTGCAAAAAGTGTTTTTTCCACACTAATACAAGTGCAAAAGTGGTTTCCTGCACCAACACAAGTGCGAAAAGTGGTTTTTCAACACTAACACAAGTGCGAAAAGTGGTTTTTCAACACTAACACAAGTGCGAAAAGTGTTTTATCCACACTAATACAAGTGCAAAAGTGGTTTCCTGCACCAACACAAGTGCGAAAAGTGGTTTTTCAACACTAACACAAGTGCGAAAAGTGTTTTATCCACACTAATACAAGTGCAAAAGTGGTTTCCTGCACCAACACAAGTGCGAAAAGTGGTTTTTCAACACTAATACAAGTGCGAAAAGTGGTTTTTCAACACTAACACAAGTGTGAAAAGTGGTTTTTCAACACTAACACAAGTGCAAAAAGTCTTTTTTCAACACTATCACAAGTGCAAAAAGTGTTTTTTCCACACTAATACAAGTGCAAAAGTGGTTTCCTGCACCAACACAAGTGCGAAAAGTGGTTTTTCAACACTAACACAAGTGCAAAAGGTGTTTTTTGAACACTATCACAAGTGCAAAAAGTGTTTTTTCCACACTAATACAAGTGCAAAAGTGGTTTCCTGCACCAACACAAGTGCGAAAAGTGGTTTTTCAACACCAACACAAGTGCGAAAAGTGGTTTTTCCATACTAATACAAGTGTGAAAAGTGGTTTGCTTCACTAATACAAGTGCAAAAGTGGTTTCCTGCACCAACACAAGTGCGAAAAGTGGTTTTTCGACACTAACACAAGTGCGAAAAGTGGTTTTTCAACACTATCACAAGTGCAAAAAGTGTTTTTTCCACACTAATACAAGTGCAAAAGTGGTTTCCTGCACCAACACAAGTGCGAAAAGTGGATTTTAAACACTAACACAAGTGCGAAAAGTGGTTTTTCAACACCATCACAAGTGCAAAAAGTGTTTTTTCCACACTAATACAAGTGCAAAAGTGGTTTCCTGCACCAACACAAGTGCGAAAAGTGGTTTTTCAACACTAACACAAGTGCGAAAAGTGGTTTTTCAACACTATCACAAGTGCAAAAAGTGTTTTTTCCACACTAATACAAGTGCAAAAGTGGTTTCCTGCACCAACACAAGTGCGAAATGTGGTTTTTCAACACTAACACAAGTGCAAAAAGTGGTTTTTCAACACTAACACAAGTGCGAAAATTGGTTTTTCCACACTAATACAAGTGCAAAAGTGATTTCCTGCACCAACACATGTGCGAAAAGTGGTTTTTCAACACTAACACATGTGCGAAAAGTGGGTTTTCAACACTAACACAAGTGCGAAAAGTGGTTTTTCCACACTAATACAAGTGCAAAAGTGGTTTCCTGCACCAACACAAGTGTGAAAAGTGGTTTTTCAACACTAACACAAGTGCGAAAAGTGGTTTTTCAACACTATCACAAGTGCAAAAAGTGTTTTTTCCACACTAATACAAGTGCAAAAGTGGTTTCCTGCACCAACACAAGTGCAAAAAGTGGTTTTTCAACACGAACACAAGTGCGAAAAGTGTTTTTTCAACACTATCACAAGTGCAAAAAGTGTTTTTTCCACACTAATACAAGTGCAAAAGTGGTTTCCTGCACCAACACAAGTGTGAAAAGTGGTTTTTCAACACTATCACAAGTGCAAAAAGTGTTTTTTCCACACTAAAATAAGTGCAAAAGTGGTTTCCTGCACCAACACAAGTGCGAAAAGTGGTTTTTCAACACTAACACAAGTGTGAAAAGTGGTTTTTCAACACTAACACAGGTGCGAAAAGTGGTTTTTCCACACTAATACAAGTGCAAAAGTGGTTTCCTGCACCAACACAAGTGCGAAAAGTGGTTTTTCAACACTAACACAAGTGCGAAAAGTGGTTTTTCAACACTATCACAAGTGCAAAAAGTGTTTTTTCCACACTAATACAAGTGCAAAAGTGGTTTCCTGCACCAACACAAGTGCGAAAAGTGGTTTTTCAACACTAACACAAGTGCGAAAAGTGGTTTTTCAACACTAACACAAGTGCGAAAAGTGGTTTTTCCACACTAATACAAGTGCAAAAGTGGTTTCCTGCACCAACACAAGTGCGAAAAGTGGTTTTTCAACACTAACACAAGTGCAAAAAGTGTTTTTTCATCACTATCACAAGTGCAAAAAGGGTTTTTTCCACACTAATACAAGTGCAAAAGTGGTTTCCTGCACCAACACAAGTGCGAAAAGTGGTTTTTCAACACTAACACAAGTGCGAAAAGTGGTTTTTAAACACTATCACACGTGCAAAAAGTGTTTTTTCCACACTAATACAAGTGCAAAAGTGGTTTCCTGCACCAACACAAGTGCGAAAAGTGGTTTTTAAACACTAACACAAGTGCGAAAAGTGTTTTTTCCACACTAATACAAGTGCAAAAGTGGTTTCCTGCAACAACACAAGTGCGAAAAGTGGTTTTTCAACACTAACACAAGTGCGAAAAGTGGTTTTTCAACACTAACACAAGTGCGAAAAGTGGTTTTTCAACACTATCACAAGTGCAAAAAGTGTTTTTTCCACACTAATACAAGTGCAAAAGTGGTTTCCTGCACCAACACAAGTGCGAAAAGTGGTTTTTCAACACTAACACAAGTGCAAAAAGTATTTTTTCATCACTATCAAGTGCAAAAAGTGTTTTTTCCACACTAATACAAGTGCAAAAGTGGTTTCCTGCACCAACACAAGTGCGAAAAGTGGTTTTTCAACACTAACACAAGTGCGAAAAGTGGTTTTTCAACACTAACACAAGTGCGAAAAGTGTTTTATCCACACTAATACAAGTGCAAAAGTGGTTTCCTGCACCAACACAAGTGCGAAAAGTGGTTTTTCAACACTAACACAAGTGCGAAAAGTGTTTTATCCACACTAATACAAGTGCAAAAGTGGTTTCCTGCACCAACACAAGTGCGAAAAGTGGTTTTTCAACACTAATACAAGTGTGAAAAGTGGTTTTTCAACACTAACACAAGTGCGAAAAGTGGGTTTTCAACATTATCACAAGTGCAAAAAGTGTTTTTTCCACACTAATACAAGTGCAAAAGTGGTTTCCTGCACCAACACAAGTGCGAAAAGTGGTTTTTCAACACTAACACAAGTGCGAAAAGTGGTTTTTCAACACTAACACAAGTGCGAAAAGTGGTTTTTCCACACTAATACAAGTGCAAAAGTGGTTTCCTGCACCAACACAAGTGCGAAAAGTGTTTTTTCAACACTAACACAAGTGCAAAAAGTGTTTTTTCCACACTATCACAAGTGCAAAAAGTGTTTTTTCCACACTAATACAAGTGCAAAAGTGGTTTCCTGCACCAACACAAGTGCGAAAAGTGGTTTTTCAACACTAACACAAGTGTGAAAAGTGGTTTTTCAACACTAACACAAGTGCAAAAAGTGGTTTTTCCACACTAATACAAGTGCAAAAGTGGTTTCCTGCACCAACACAAGTGCAAAAAGTGGTTTTTCAACACTAACACAAGTGCGAAAAGTGGTTTTTCCACACTAATACAAGTGCAAAAGTGGTTTCCTGCACCAACACAAGTGCGAAAAGTGGTTTTTCAACACTAACACAAGTGCAAAAAGTGTTTTTTCAACACTATCACAAGTGCAAAAAGTGTTTTTTCCACACTAATACAAGTGCAAAAGTGGTTTCCTGCACCAACACAAGTGCGAAAAGTGGTTTTACAACACTAACACAAGTGCGAAAAGTGGTTTTTCAACACTATCACAAGGGCAAAAAGTGTTTTTTCCACACTAATACAAGTGCAAAAGTGGTTTCCTGCACCAACACAAGTGCGAAAAGTGGTTTTTCAACACTAACACAAGTGCGAAAAGTGGTTTTTCAACACTAACACAAGTGCGAAAAGTGGTTTTTCAACACTAACACAAGTGCGAAAAGTGGTTTTTCCACACTAATACAAGTGCAAAAGTGGTTTCTTGCACCAACACAAGTGCGAAAAGTGGTTTTTCAACACTAACACAAGTGCAAAAAGTATTTTTTCATCACTATCACAAGTGCAAAAAGTGTTTTTTCCACACTAATACAAGTGCAAAAGTGGTTTCCTGCATCAACACAAGTGCGAAAAGTGGTTTTTCAACACTAACACAAGTGCGAAAAGTGGTTTTTCAACACTATCACAAGTGCAAAAAGTGTTTTTTCCACACTAATACAAGTGCAAAAGTGGTTTCCTGCACCAACACAAGTGCGAAAAGTAGTTTTTCAACACTAACACAAGTGCGAAAAGTTGTTTTTCAACACTAACACAAGTGCGAAAAGTGGTTTTCCACACTAATACAAGTGCAAAAGTGGTTCCCTGCACCAACACAAGTGCGAAAAGTGGTTTTTCAACACTAACACAAGTGCGAAAAGTGGTTTTTCAACACTAACACAAGTGCGAAAAGTTGTTTTTCCACACTATCACAAGTGCAAAAAGTGTTTTTTCCACACTAATACAAGTGCAAAAGTGGTTTCCTGCACCAACACAAGTGCGAAAAGTGGTTTTTCAACACTAACACAAGTGCAAAAAGTGTTTTTTCAACACTATCACAAGTGCAAAAAGTGTTTTTTCCACACTAATACAAGTGCAAAAGTGGTTTCCTGCACCAACACAAGTGCGAAAAGTGGTTTTTCAACACTATCACAAGTGCAAAAAGTGTTTTTTCCACACTAAAATAAGTGCAAAAGTGGTTTCCTGCACCAACACAAGTGCGAAAAGTGGTTTTTCAACACTAACACAAGTGCGAAAAGTGGTTTTTCAACACTAACACAGGTGCGAAAAGTGGTTTTTCCACACTAATACAAGTGCAAAAGTGGTTTCCTGCACCAACACAAGTGCGAAAAGTGGTTTTTCAACACTAACACAAGTGCGAAAAGTGGTTTTTCAACACTATCACAAGTGCAAAAAGTGTTTTTTCCACACTAATACAAGTGCAAAAGTGGTTTCCTGCACCAACACAAGTGCGAAAAGTGGTTTTTCAACACTAACACAAGTGCGAAAAGTGGTTTTTCAACACTAACACAAGTGCGAAAAGTGGTTTTTCCACACTAATACAAGTGCAAAAGTGGTTTCCTGCACCAACACAAGTGCGAAAAGTGGGTTTTCAACACTAACACAAGTGCAAAAAGTGTTTTTTCATCACTATCACAAGTGCAAAAAGGGTTTTTTCCACACTAATACAAGTGCAAAAGTGGTTTCCTGCACCAACACAAGTGCGAAAAGTGGTTTTTCAACACTAACACAAGTGCGAAAAGTGGTTTTTCAACACTAATACAAGTGCAAAAGTGGTTTCCTGCACCAACACAAGTGCGAAAAGTGGTTTTTAAACACTAACACAAGTGCGAAAAGTGTTTTTTCCACACTAATACAAGTGCAAAAGTGGTTTCCTGCAACAACACAAGTGCGAAAAGTGGTTTTTCAACACTAACACAAGTGCGAAAAGTGGTTTTTCAACACTAACACAAGTGCGAAAAGTGGTTTTTCAACACTATCACAAGTGCAAAAAGTGTTTTTTCCACACTAATACAAGTGCAAAAGTGGTTTCCTGCACCAACACAAGTGCGAAAAGTGGTTTTTCAACACTAACACAAGTGCGAAAAGTGGTTTTTCAACACTAACACAAGTGAGAAAAGTGTTTTATCCACACTAATACAAGTGCAAAAGTGGTTTCCTGCACCAACACAAGTGCGAAAAGTGGTTTTTCAACACTAACACAAGTGCGAAAAGTGGTTTTTCAACACTAACACAAGTGCGAAAAGTGTTTTATCCACACTAATACAAGTGCAAAAGTGGTTTCCTGCACCAACACAAGTGCGAAAAGTGGTTTTTCAACACTAACACAAGTGCGAAAAGTGTTTTATCCACACTAATACAAGTGCAAAAGTGGTTTCCTGCACCAACACAAGTGCGAAAAGTGGTTTTTCAACACTAATACAAGTGCGAAAAGTGGTTTTTCAACACTAACACAAGTGCGAAAAGTGGGTTTTCAACACTAACACAAGTGCGAAAAGTGGTTTTTCAACACCAACACAAGTGCGAAAAGTGGTTTTTCCACACTAATACAAGTGCAAAAGTGGTTTCCTGCACCAACACAAGTGCGAAAAGTGGTTTTTCAACACTAACACAAGTGCGAAAAGTGTTTTTTCATCACTATCACAAGTGCAAAAAGGGTTTTTTCCACACTAATACAAGTGCAAAAGTGGTTTCCTGCACCAACACAAGTGCGAAAAGTGGTTTTTCAACACTAACACAAGTGCGAAAAGTGGTTTTTCAACACTAACACAAGTGCGAAAAGTGGTTTTTCAACACTAACACAAGTGCGAAAAGTGGTTTTTCCACACTAATACAAGTGCAAAAGTGGTTTCTTGCACCAACACAAGTGCGAAAAGTGGTTTTTCAACACTAACACAAGTGCAAAAAGTATTTTTTCATCACTATCACAAGTGCAAAAAGTGTTTTTTCCACACTAATACAAGTGCAAAAGTGGTTTCCTGCATCAACACAAGTGCGAAAAGTGGTTTTTCAACACTAACACAAGTGCGAAAAGTGGTTTTTCAACACTATCACAAGTGCAAAAAGTGTTTTTTCCACACTAATACAAGTGCAAAAGTGGTTTCCTGCACCAACACAAGTGCGAAAAGTGGTTTTTCAACACTAACACAAGTGCAAAAAGTGTTTTTTCAACACTATCACAAGTGCAAAAAGTGTTTTTTCCACACTAATACAAGTGCAAAAGTGGTTTCCTGCACCAACACAAGTGCGAAAAGTGGTTTTTCAACACTATCACAAGTGCAAAAAGTGTTTTTTCCACACTAAAATAAGTGCAAAAGTGGTTTCCTGCACCAACACAAGTGCGAAAAGTGGTTTTTCAACACTAACACAAGTGCGAAAAGTGGTTTTTCAACACTAACACAGGTGCGAAAAGTGGTTTTTCCACACTAATACAAGTGCAAAAGTGGTTTCCTGCACCAACACAAGTGCGAAAAGTGGTTTTTCAACACGAACACAAGTGCGAAAAGTGGTTTTTCAACACTATCACAAGTGCAAAAAGTGTTTTTTCCACACTAATACAAGTGCAAAAGTGGTTTCCTGCACCAACACAAGTGCGAAAAGTGGTTTTTCAACACTAACACAAGTGCGAAAAGTGGTTTTTCAACACTAACACAAGTGCGAAAAGTGGTTTTTCCACACTAATACAAGTGCAAAAGTGGTTTCCTGCACCAACACAAGTGCGAAAAGTGGTTTTTCAACACTAACACAAGTGCGAAAAGTGGTTTTTCAACACTATCACACGTGCAAAAAGTGTTTTTTCCACACTAATACAAGTGCAAAAGTGGTTTCCTGCACCAACACAAGTGCGAAAAGTGGTTTTTAAACACTAACACAAGTGCGAAAAGTGTTTTTTCCACACTAATACAAGTGCAAAAGTGGTTTCCTGCAACAACACAAGTGCGAAAAGTGGTTTTTCAACACTAACACAAGTGCGAAAAGTGGTTTTTCAACACTAACACAAGTGCGAAAAGTGGTTTTTCAACACTATCACAAGTGCAAAAAGTGTTTTTTCCACACTAATACAAGTGCAAAAGTGGTTTCCTGCACCAACACAAGTGCGAAAAGTGGTTTTTCAACACTAACACAAGTGCGAAAAGTGGTTTTTCAACACTAACACAAGTGAGAAAAGTGTTTTATCCACACTAATACAAGTGCAAAAGTGGTTTCCTGCACCAACACAAGTGCGAAAAGTGGTTTTTCAATACTAACACAAGTGCGAAAAGTGGTTTTTCAACACTAACACAAGTGCGAAAAGTGTTTTATCCACACTAATACAAGTGCAAAAGTGGTTTCCTGCACCAACACAAGTGCGAAAAGTGGTTTTTCAACACTAACACAAGTGCGAAAAGTGTTTTATCCACACTAATACAAGTGCAAAAGTGGTTTCCTGCACCAACACATGTGCGAAAAGTGGTTTTTCAACACTAATACAAGTGCGAAAAGTGGTTTTTCAACACTAACACAAGTGCGAAAAGTGGGTTTTCAACATTATCACAAGTGCAAAAAGTGTTTTTTCCACACTAATACAAGTGCAAAAGTGGTTTCCTGCACCAACACAAGTGCGAAAAGTGGTTTTTCAACACTAACACAAGTGCGAAAAGTGGTTTTTCAACACTAACACAAGTGCGAAAAGTGGTTTTTCCACACTAATACAAGTGCAAAAGTGGTTTCCTGCACCAACACAAGTGCGAAAAGTGTTTTTTCAACACTAACACAAGTGCAAAAAGTGTTTTTTCCACACTATCACAGGTGCAAAAAGTGTTTTTTCCACACTAATACAAGTGCAAAAGTGGTTTCCTGCACCAACACAAGTGCGAAAAGTGGTTTTTCAACACTATCACAAGTGCAAAAAGTGTTTTTTCCACACTAATACAAGTGCAAAAGTGGTTTCCTGCACCAACACAAGTGCGAAAAGTGGTTTTTCAACACTATCACAAGTGCAAAAAGTGTTTTTTCCACACTAATACAAGTGCAAAAGTGGTTTCCTGCACCAACATAAGTGCGAAAAGTGGTTTTTCAACACTAACACAAGTGCGAAAAGTGGATTTTCAACACTAACACAAGTGCGAAAAGTGGGTTTTCAACACTAACACAAGTGCGAAAAGTGTTTTTTCCACACTAATACAAGTGCGAAAAGTGGTTTTTCAACACTATCACAAGTGCAAAAAGTGTTTTTTCCATACTAATACAAATGCAAAAGTGGTTTTTCAACACTAACACAAGTGCGAAAAGTGGTTTTTCAACACTAACACAAGTGCGAAAAGTGGTTTTTCCACACTAATACAAGTGCAAAAGTGGTTTCCTGCACCAACACAAGTGCAAAAAGTGGTTTTTCAACACTAATACAAGTGCGAAAAGTGGTTTTTCAACACTATCACAAGTGCAAAAAGTGTTTTTTCCACACTAATACAAGTGCAAAAGTGGTTTCCTGCACCAACACAAGTGCGAAAAGTGGTTTTTCAACACCAACACATGTGCGAAAAGTGGTTTTTCCACACTAATACAAGTGCGAAAAGTGGTTTGCTTCACTAATACAAGTGCAAAAGTGGTTTCCTGCACCAACACAAGTGCGAAAAGTGGTTTTCAACACTAACACAAGTGCGAAAAGTGGTTTTTCAACACTATCACAAGTGCAAAAAGTGTTTTTTCCACCCTAATACAAGTGCAAAAGTGGTTTCCTGCACCAACACAAGTGCGAAAAGTGGTTTTTCAACACTAACACAAGTGCGAAAAGTGGTTTTTCAACACTATCACAAGTGCAAAAAGTGTTTTTTCCACACTAATACAATGCAAAATTGGTTTCCTGCCCCAACACAAGTGCGAAAAGTGGTTTTTCAACACTAACACAAGTGCGAAAAGTGGTTTTTCAACACTAACACAAGTGAGAAAAGTGTTTTTTCCACACTAATACAAGTGCAAAAGTGGTTTCCTGCACCAACCAACACAACTGCGAAAAGTGGTTTTTCAACACTAACACAAGTGCGAAAAGTGGTTTTTCAACACTATCACAAGTGCAAAAAGTGTTTTTTCCACACTAATACAAGTGCAAAAGTTGTTTCCTGCACCAACACAAGTGCGAAAAGTGGTTTTTCAACACTAACACAAGGGCGAAAAGTGGTTTTTCAACACTATCACAAGTGCAAAAAGTGTTTTTTCCACACTAATACAAGTGCAAAAGTAGTTTCCTGCACCAACACAAGTGCGAAAAGTGGTTTTTCAACACTAACACAAGTGCAAAAAGTGTTTTTTCCACACTAATACAAGTGCAAAAGTGGTTTCCTGCACCAACACAAGTGCGAAAAGTGGTTTTTCAACACTAATACAAGTGCGAAAAGTGGTTTTTCAACACTAACACAAGTGCGAAAAGTGGGTTTTCAACATTATCACAAGTGCAAAAAGTGTTTTTTCCACACTAATACAAGTGCAAAAGTGGTTTCCTGCACCAACACAAGTGCGAAAAGTGGTTTTTCAACACTAACACAAGTGCGAAAAGTGGTTTTTCAACACTAACACAAGTGCGAAAAGTGGTTTTTCCACACTAATACAAGTGCAAAAGTGGTTTCCTGCACCAACACAAGTGCGAAAAGTGTTTTTTCAACACTAACACAAGTGCAAAAAGTGTTTTTTCCACACTATCACAAGTGCAAAAAGTGTTTTTTCCACACTAATACAAGTGCAAAAGTGGTTTCCTGCACCAACACAAGTGCGAAAAGTGGTTTTTCAACACTAACACAAGTGTGAAAAGTGGTTTTTCAACACTAACACAAGTGCAAAAAGTGGTTTTTCCACACTAATACAAGTGCAAAAGTGGTTTCCTGCACCAACACAAGTGCAAAAAGTGGTTTTTCAACACTAACACAAGTGCGAAAAGTGGTTTTTCCACACTAATACAAGTGCAAAAGTGGTTTCCTGCACCAACACAAGTGCGAAAAGTGGTTTTTCAACACTAACACAAGTGCAAAAAGTGTTTTTTCAACACTATCACAAGTGCAAAAAGTGTTTTTTCCACACTAATACAAGTGCAAAAGTGGTTTCCTGCACCAACACAAGTGCGAAAAGTGGTTTTACAACACTAACACAAGTGCGAAAAGTGGTTTTTCAACACTAACACAAGTGCGAAAAGTGGTTTTTCAACACTAACACAAGTGCGAAAAGTGGTTTTTCCACACTAATACAAGTGCAAAAGTGGTTTCTTGCACCAACACAAGTGCGAAAAGTGGTTTTTCAACACTAACACAAGTGCAAAAAGTATTTTTTCATCACTATCACAAGTGCAAAAAGTGTTTTTTCCACACTAATACAAGTGCAAAAGTGGTTTCCTGCATCAACACAAGTGCGAAAAGTGGTTTTTCAACACTAACACAAGTGCGAAAAGTGGTTTTTCAACACTATCACAAGTGCAAAAAGTGTTTTTTCCACACTAATACAAGTGCAAAAGTGGTTTCCTGCACCAACACAAGTGCGAAAAGTAGTTTTTCAACACTAACACAAGTGCGAAAAGTGGTTTTTCAACACTAACACAAGTGCGAAAAGTGGTTTTTCCACACTAATACAAGTGCAAAAGTGGTTCCCTGCACCAACACAAGTGCGAAAAGTGGTTTTTCAACACTAACACAAGTGCGAAAAGTGGTTTTTCAACACTAACACAAGTGCGAAAAGTTGTTTTTCCACACTATCAAGTGCAAAAAGTGTTTTTTCCACACTAATACAAGTGCAAAAGTGGTTTCCTGCACCAACACAAGTGCGAAAAGTGGTTTTTCAACACTAACACAAGTGCAAAAAGTGTTTTTTCAACACTATCACAAGTGCAAAAAGTGTTTTTTCCACACTAATAGAAGTGCAAAAGTGGTTTCCTGCACCAACACAAGTGCGAAAAGTGGTTTTTCAACACTAACACAAGTGCGAAAAGTAGTTTTTCAACACTAACACAAGTGCGAAAAGTGGTTTTTCCACACTAATACAAGTGCAAAAGTGGTTTCCTGCACCAACAGAAGTGCGAAAAGTGGTTTTTCAACACTAACACAAGTGCAAAAAGTGTTTTTTCAACACTATCACAAGTGCAAAAAGTGTTTTTTCCACACTAATACAAGTGCAAAAGTGGTTTCCTGCACCAACACAAGTGCGAAAAGTGGTTTTTCAACACTATCACAAGTGCAAAAAGTGTTTTTTCCACACTAAAATAAGTGCAAAAGTGGTTTCCTGCACCAACACAAGTGCGAAAAGTGGTTTTTCAACACTAACACAAGTGCGAAAAGTGGTTTTTCAACACTAACACAGGTGCGAAAAGTGGTTTTTCCACACTAATACAAGTGCAAAAGTGGTTTCCTGCACCAACACAAGTGCGAAAAGTGGTTTTTCAACACTAACACAAGTGCGAAAAGTGGTTTTTCAACACTATCACAAGTGCAAAAAGTGTTTTTTCCACACTAATACAAGTGCAAAAGTGGTTTCCTGCACCAACACAAGTGCGAAAAGTGGTTTTTCAACACTAACACAAGTGCGAAAAGTGGTTTTTCAACACTAACACAAGTGCGAAAAGTGGTTTTTCCACACTAATACAAGTGCAAAAGTGGTTTCCTGCACCAACACAAGTGCGAAAAGTGGTTTTTCAACACTAACACAAGTGCGAAAAGTGTTTTTTCATCACTATCACAAGTGCAAAAAGGGTTTTTTCCACACTAATACAAGTGCAAAAGTGGTTTCCTGCACCAACACAAGTGCGAAAAGTGGTTTTTCAACACTAACACAAGTGCGAAAAGTGGTTTTTCAACACTAACACAAGTGCGAAAAGTGGTTTTTCAACACTAACACAAGTGCGAAAAGTGGTTTTTCCACACTAATACAAGTGCAAAAGTGGTTTCTTGCACCAACACAAGTGCGAAAAGTGGTTTTTCAACACTAACACAAGTGCAAAATGTATTTTTTCATCACTATCACAAGTGCAAAAAGTGTTTTTTCCACACTAATACAAGTGCAAAAGTGGTTTCCTGCATCAACACAAGTGCGAAAAGTGGTTTTTCAACACTAACACAAGTGCGAAAAGTGGTTTTTCAACACTATCACAAGTGCAAAAAGTGTTTTTTCCACACTAATACAAGTGCAAAAGTGGTTTCCTGCACCAACACAAGTGCGAAAAGTAGTTTTTCAACACTAACACAAGTGCGAAAAGTGGTTTTTCAACACTAACACAAGTGCGAAAAGTGGTTTTTCCACACTAATACAAGTGCAAAAGTGGTTCCCTGCACCAACACAAGTGCGAAAAGTGGTTTTTCAACACTAACACAAGTGCGAAAAGTGGTTTTTCAACACTAACACAAGTGCGAAAAGTTGTTTTTCCACACTATCACAAGTGCAAAAAGTGTTTTTTCCACACTAATACAAGTGCAAAAGTGGTTTCCTGCACCAACACAAGTGCGAAAAGTGGTTTTTCAACACTAACACAAGTGCAAAAAGTGTTTTTTCAACACTATCACAAGTGCAAAAAGTGTTTTTTCCACACTAATACAAGTGCAAAAGTGGTTTCCTGCACCAACACAAGTGCGAAAAGTGGTTTTTCAACACTAACACAAGTGCGAAAAGTAGTTTTTCAACACTAACACAAGTGCGAAAAGTGGTTTTTCCACACTAATACAAGTGCAAAAGTGGTTTCCTGCACCAACAGAAGTGCGAAAAGTGGTTTTTCAACACTAACACAAGTGCAAAAAGTGTTTTTTCAACACTATCACAAGTGCAAAAAGTGTTTTTTCCACACTAATACAAGTGCAAAAGTGGTTTCCTGCACCAACACAAGTGCGAAAAGTGGTTTTTCAACACTATCACAAGTGCAAAAAGTGTTTTTTCCACACTAAAATAAGTGCAAAAGTGGTTTCCTGCACCAACACAAGTGCGAAAAGTGGTTTTTCAACACTAACACAGGTGCGAAAAGTGGTTTTTCCACACTAATACAAGTGCAAAAGTGGTTTCCTGCACCAACCCAAGTGCGAAAAGTGGTTTTTCAACACTAACACAAGTGCGAAAAGTGGTTTTTCAACACTATCACAAGTGCAAAAAGTGTTTTTTCCACACTAATACAAGTGCAAAAGTGGTTTCCTGCACCAACACAAGTGCGAAAAGTGGTTTTTCAACACTAACACAAGTGCGAAAAGTGGTTTTTCCACACTAATACAAGTGCAAAAGTGGTTTCCTGCACCAACACAAGTGCGAAAAGTGGGTTTTCAACACTAACACAAGTGCAAAAAGTGTTTTTTCATCACTATCACAAGTGCAAAAAGGGTTTTTTCCACACTAATACAAGTGCAAAAGTGGTTTCCTGCACCAACACAAGTGCGAAAAGTGGTTTTTCAACACTAACACAAGTGCGAAAAGTGGTTTTTCAACACTATCACACGTGCAAAAAGTGTTTTTTCCACACTAATACAAGTGCAAAAGTGGTTTCCTGCACCAACACAAGTGCGAAAAGTGGTTTTTAAACACTAACACAAGTGCGAAAAGTGTTTTTTCCACACTAATACAAGTGCAAAAGTGGTTTCCTGCAACAACACAAGTGCGAAAAGTGGTTTTTCAACACTAACACAAGTGCGAAAAGTGGTTTTTCAACACTAACACAAGTGCGAAAAGTGGTTTTTCAACACTATCACAAGTGCAAAAAGTGTTTTTTCCACACTAATACAAGTGCAAAAGTGGTTTCCTGCACCAACACAAGTGCGAAAAGTGGTTTTTCAACACTAACACAAGTGCGAAAAGTGGTTTTTCAACACTAACACAAGTGCGAAAAGTGTTTTATCCACACTAATACAAGTGCAAAAGTGGTTTCCTGCACCAACACAAGTGCGAAAAGTGGTTTTTCAACACTAACACAAGTGCGAAAAGTGGTTTTTCAACACTAACACAAGTGCGAAAAGTGTTTTATCCACACTAATACAAGTGCAAAAGTGGTTTCCTGCACCAACACAAGTGCGAAAAGTGGTTTTTCAACACTAACACAAGTGCGAAAAGTGTTTTATCCACACTAATACAAGTGCAAAAGTGGTTTCCTGCACCAACACAAGTGCGAAAAGTGGTTTTTCAACAATAATACAAGTGCGAAAAGTGGTTTTTCAACACTAACACAAGTGCGAAAAGTGGGTTTTCAACATTATCACAAGTGCAAAAAGTGTTTTTTCCACACTAATACAAGTGCAAAAGTGGTTTCCTGCACCAACACAAGTGCGAAAAGTGGTTTTTCAACACTAACACAAGTGCGAAAAGTGGTTTTTCAACACTAACATAAGTGCGAAAAGTGGTTTTCCCACACTAATACAAGTGCAAAAGTGGTTTCCTGCACCAACACAAGTGCGAAAAGTGTTTTTTCAACACTAACACAAGTGCAAAAAGTGTTTTTTCCACACTATCACAGGTGCAAAAAGTGTTTTTTCCACACTAATACAAGTGCAAAAGTGGTTTCCTGCACCAACACAAGTGCGAAAAGTGGTTTTTCAACACTAACACAAGTGCAAAAAGTGTTTTTTCAACACTATCACAAGTGCAAAAAGTGTTTTTTCCACACTAATACAAGTGCAAAAGTGGTTTCCTGCACCAACACAAGTGCGAAAAGTGGTTTTTCAACACTATCACAAGTGCAAAAAGTGTTTTTTCCACACTAATACAAGTGCAAAAGTGGTTTCCTGCACCAACATAAGTGCGAAAAGTGGTTTTTCAACACTAACACAAGTGCGAAAAGTGGATTTTCAACACTAACACAAGTGCGAAAAGTGGGTTTTCAACACTAACACAAGTGCGAAAAGTGTTTTTTCCACACTAATACAAGTGCGAAAAGTGGTTTTTCAACACTATCACAAGTGCAAAAAGTGTTTTTTCCATACTAATACAAATGCAAAAGTGGTTTTTCAACACTAACACAAGTGCGAAAAGTGGTTTTTCAACACTAACACAAGTGCGAAAAGTGGTTTTTCCACACTAATACAAGTGCAAAAGTGGTTTCCTGCACCAACACAAGTGCAAAAAGTGGTTTTTCAACACTAACACAAGTGCGAAAAGTGGTTTTTCAACACTATCACAAGTGCAAAAAGTGTTTTTTCCACACTAATACAAGTGCAAAAGTGGTTTCCTGCACCAACACAAGTGCGAAAAGTGGTTTTTCAACACCAACACATGTGCGAAAAGTGGTTTTTCCACACTAATACAAGTGCGAAAAGTGGTTTGCTTCACTAATACAAGTGCAAAAGTGGTTTCCTGCACCAACACAAGTGCGAAAAGTGGTTTTCAACACTAACACAAGTGCGAAAAGTGGTTTTTCAACACTATCACAAGTGCAAAAAGTGTTTTTTCCACCCTAATACAAGTGCAAAAGTGGTTTGCTGCACCAACACAAGTGCGAAAAGTGGTTTTTCAACACTAACACAAGTGCGAAAAGTGGTTTTTCAACACTATCACAAGTGCAAAAAGTGTTTTTTCCACACTAATACAAGTGCAAAATTGGTTTCCTGCCCCAACACAAGTGCGAAAAGTGGTTTTTCAACACTAACACAAGTGCGAAAAGTGGTTTTTCAACACTAACACAAGTGCGAAAAGTGTTTTTTCCACACTAATACAAGTGCAAAAGTGGTTTCCTGCACCAACCAACACAACTGCGAAAAGTGGTTTTTCAACACTAACACAAGTGCGAAAAGTGGTTTTTCAACACTATCACAAGTGCAAAAAGTGTTTTTTCCACACTAATACAAGTGCAAAAGTTGTTTCCTGCACCAACACAAGTGCGAAAAGTGGTTTTTCAACACTAACACAAGGGCGAAAAGTGGTTTTTCAACACTATCACAAGTGCAAAAAGTGTTTTTTCCACACTAATACAAGTGCAAAAGTAGTTTCCTGCACCAACACAAGTGCGAAAAGTGGTTTTTCAACACTAACACAAGTGCAAAAAGTGTTTTTTCAACACTATCACAAGTGCAAAAAGTGTTTTTTCCACACGAATACAAATGCAAAAGTGGTTTCCTGCACCAACACAAGTGCGAAAAGTGGTTTTTCAACAATAACACAAGTGCGAAAAGTGGTTTTTCCACACTAATACAATTGCAAAAGTGGTTTCCTGCACAAACACAAGTGCGAAAAGTGGTTTTTCAACACTAACACAAGTGCGAAAAGTGGTTTTTCCACACTAACACAAGTGCGAAAATTGGTTTTTCCACACTAATGCAAGTGCAAAAGTGATTTCCTGCACCAACACAAGTACGAAAAGTGGTTTTTCAACACTAACACAAGTGCAAAACGTGTTTTTTCAACACTATCACAAGTGCAAAAAGTGTTTTTTCCACACTAATACAAGTGCAAAAGTGGTTTCCTGCACCAACACAAGTGCGAAAAGTGGTTTTTCAACACTAACACAAGTGCGAAAAGTGGTTTTTCAACACTATCACAAGTGCAAAAAGTGTTTTTTCCACACTAATACAAGTGCAAAAGTGGTTTCCTGCACCAACACAAGTGCGAAAAGGGGTTTTTCAACACTAACACAAGTGCGAAAAGTGGTTTTCAACACTAACACAAGTGCGAAAAGTGGTTTTTCCACACTAATACAAGTGCAAAAGTGGTTTCCTGCACCAACACAAGTGCGAAAAGTGGTTTTTCAACACTAACACAAGTGCGAAAAGTGGTTTTTCACCACTAACACAAGTGCGAAAAGTGGTTTTACAACACTATCACAAGTGCAAAAAGTGTTTTTTCCACACTAATACAAGTGCAAAAGTGGTTTCCTGCACCAACACAAGTGCGAAAAGTGGTTTTTCAACACTAACACAAGTGCGAAAAGTGGTTTTTCAACACTAACACAAGTGCGAAAAGTGGTTTTCCACACTAATACAAGTGCAAAAGTGGTTTCCTGCACCAACACAAGTGCGAAAAGTGGTTTTTCAACACTAACACAAGTGCGAAAACTGGATTTTCAACACTATCACAAGTGCGAAAGTGGTTTTTCCACACTAATAAGTGCAAAAGTGGTTTCCTGCACCAACGCAAGTGCGAAAAGTGGTTTTTCAACACTAACACAAGTGTGAAAAGTGGTTTTTCAACACTATCACAAGTGCAAAAAGTGTTTTTTCCAACACTAATACAAGTGCAAAAGTGGTTTCCTGCACCAACACAAGTGCGAAAAGTGGTTTTTCCACACTAATACAAGTGCAAAAGTGGTTTCCTGCACCAACACAAGTGCGAAAAGTGGTTTTTCAACACTAACACAAGTGCGAAAAGTGGTTTTTCAACACTATCACAAGTGCAAAAAGTGTTTTTTCCACACTAATACAAGTGCAAAAGTGGTTTCCTGCACCAACACAAGTGCGAAAAGTGGTTTTTCAACACTAACACAAGTGCAAAAAGTGTTTTTTCAACACTATCACAAGTGCAAAAAGTGTTTTTTCCACACTAATACAAGTGCAAAAGTGGTTTCCTGCACCAACACAAGTGCGAAAAGTGGTTTTTCAACACTAACACAAGTGCAAAAAGTGTTTTTTCAACACTAACACAAGTGCGAAAAGTGTTTTTTCAACACTAACACAAGTGCGAAAAGTGGTTTTTCCACACTAATACAAGTGCAAAAGTGGTTTCCTGCACCAACACAAGTGCGAAAAGTGGTTTTTCAACACTAACACAAGTGCGAAAAGTGGTTTTTCAACACTATCACAAGTGCAAAAAGTGTTTTTTCCACACTAATACAAGTGCAAAAGTGGTTTCCTGCACCAACACAAGTGCGAAAAGTGGTTTTTCAACACTAACACAAGTGCGAAAAGTGGTTTTTCAACACTAACACATGTGCGAAAAGTGGTTTTTCCACACTAATACAAGTGCAAAAGTGGTTTCCTGCACCAATACAAGTGCGAAAAGTGGTTTTTCAACACTAACACAAGTGCGAAAAGTTGTTTTTCCACACTATCACAAGTGCAAAAAGTGTTTTTTCCACACTAATACAAGTGCAAAAGTGGTTTCCTGCACCAACACAAGTGCGAAAAGTGGTTTTTCAACACTAACACAAGTGCAAAAAGTGTTTTTTCAACACTATCACAAGTGCAAAAAGTGTTTTTTCCACACTAATACAAGTGCAAAAGTGGTTTCCTGCACCAACACAAGTGCGAAAAGTGGTTTTTCAACACTAACACAAGTGCGAAAAGTGGTTTTTCAACACTAACACAAGTGCGAAAAGTGGTTTTTCCACACTAATACAAGTGCAAAAGTGCGAAAAGTGGTTTTTCAACACTAACACAAGTGCGAAAAGTGGTTTTTCAACACTATCACAAGTGCAAAAAGTGTTTTTTCCACACTAATACAAGTGCAAAAGTGGTTTCCTGCACCAACACAAGTGCGAAAAGTGGTTTTTGAACACTAACACAAGTGCGAAAAGTGGTTTTTCCACACTAATACAAGTGCAAAAGTGGTTTCCTGCACCAACACAAGTGCGAAAAGTGGTTTTTCAACACTAACACAAGTGCAAAAAGTGTTTTTTCAACACTATCACAAGTGCAAAAAGTGTTTTTTCCACACTAATACAAGTGCAAAAGTGGTTTCCTGCACCAACACAAGTGCGAAAAGTGGTTTTTCAACACTATCACAAGTGCAAAAAGTGTTTTTTCCACACCAATACAAGTGCAAAAGTGGTTTGCTGCACCAACACAAGTGCGAAAAGTGGTTTTTCAACACTAATACAAGTGCGAAAAGTGGTTTTTCAACACTAACACAAGTGCGAAAAGTGGTTTTTCTGCACTAACACAAGTGCGAAAAGTGGTTTTTCAACACTAACACAAGTGCGAAAAGTGGTTTTTCAACACTAACACAAGTGCGAAAAGTGGTTTTTCAACACTAACACAAGTGCGAAAAGTGGTTTTTCATCACTAACACAAGTGCAAAAAGTGGTTTTTCCACACTAATACAAGTGCAAAAGTGGTTTCCTGCACCTACACAAGTGCGAAAAGTGGTTTTTCAACACTATCACAAGTGCAAAAAGTGGTTTCCTTCACCAACACAAGTGCGAAAAGTGGTTTTTCAACACTAACACAATTGCGAAAATTGGTTTTCAACACTATCATAGGTGCAAAAAGTGGTTTTTCCACACTAATACAAGTGCAAAAGTGGTTTCCTGCACCAACACAAGTGCGAAAAGTGGTTTTTCAACACTATCACAGGTGCAAAAAGAGGTTTTTCCACACTAATACAAGTGCAAAAGTGGTTTCCTTCACTAACACAAGTGCGAAAAGTGGTTTTTCAACACTAACACAAGTGCGAAAAGTGGTTTTTCAACACTATCACAGGTGCAAAAAGTGTTTTTTCCACACTAATACAAGTGCAAAAGTGGTTTCCTGCACCAACACAAGTGCGAAAAGTGGTTTTTCAACACTAACACAAGTGCAAAAAGTGTTTTTTCAACACTATCACAAGTGCAAAAAGTGTTTTTTCCACACTAATATAAGTGCAAAAGTGGTTTCCTGCACCAACACAAGTGCGAAAAGTGGTTTTGCCACACTAATACAAGTGCAAAAGTGGTTTCCTGCACCAACACAAGTGCGAAAAGTAGTTTTTCAACACTAACACAAGTGTGAAAAGTGGTTTTACCACACTAATACAAGTGCAAAAGTGGTTTCCTGCACCAACACAAGTGCGAAAAGTGGTTTTTCAACACTAACACAAGTGCAAAAAGTGTTTTTTCAACACTATCACAAGTGCAAAAAGTGTTTTTTCCACACTAATACAAGTGCAAAAGTGGTTTCCTGCACCAACACAAGTGCGAAAAGTGGTTTTTCAACACTAACACACGTGCGAAAAGTGGTTTTTCAACACTAACACAAGTGCGAAAAGTGGTTTTTCCACACTAATACAAGTGCAAAAGTGGTTTCCTGCACCAACACAAGTGCGAAAAGTGGTTTTTCAACACTAACACAAGTGCAAAAAGTGTTTTTTCAACACTATCACAAGTGCAAAAAGTGTTTTTTCCACACTAATACAAGTGCAAAAGTGGTTTCCTGCACCAACACAAGTGCGAAAAGTGGTTTTTCAACACTATCACAAGTGCAAAAAGTGTTTTTTCCACACTAATACAAGTGCAAAAGTGGTTTCCTGCACCAACACAAGTGCGAAAAGTGGTTTTTCAACACTAACACAAGTGCGAAAAGTGGTTTTTCAACACTAATACAAGTGCGAAAAGTGGTTTTTCAACACTAACACAAGTGCGAAAAGTGGTTTTTCTGCACTAACACAAGTGCGAAAAGTGGTTTTTCAACACTAACACAAGTGCGAAAAGTGGTTTTTCAACACTAACACAAGTGCGAAAAGTGGTTTTTCATCACTAACACAAGTGCAAAAAGTGGTTTTTCCACACTAATACAAGTGCAAAAGTGGTTTCCTGCACCTACACAAGTGCGAAAAGTGGTTTTTCAACACTAGCACAAGTGCAAAAAGTGGTTTCCTTCACTAACACAAGTGCGAAAAGTGGTTTTTCAACACTAACACAATTGCGAAAATTGGTTTTTCAACACTATCATAGGTGCAAAAAGTGGTTTTTCCACACTAATACAAGTGCAAAAGTGGTTTCCTGCACCAACACAAGTGCGAAAAGTGGTTTTTCAACACTATCACAGGTGCAAAAAGAGGTTTTTCAACACTAACACAAGTGCAAAAAGTGTTTTTTCCACACTAATACAAGTGCAAAAGTGGTTTCCTGCACCAACACAAGTGCGAAAAGTGGTTTTTCAACAATAATACAAGTGCGAAAAGTGGTTTTTCAACACTAACACAAGTGCGAAAAGTGGGTTTTCAACATTATCACAAGTGCAAAAAGTGTTTTTTCCACACTAATACAAGTGCAAAAGTGGTTTCCTGCACCAACACAAGTGCGAAAAGTGGTTTTTCAACACTAACACAAGTGCGAAAAGTGGTTTTTCAACACTAACACAAGTGCGAAAAGTGGTTTTTCCACACTAATACAAGTGCAAAAGTGGTTTCCTGCACCAACACAAGTGCGAAAAGTGTTTTTTCAACACTAACACAAGTGCAAAAAGTGTTTTTTCCACACTATCACAGGTGCAAAAAGTGTTTTTTCCACACTAATACAAGTGCAAAAGTGGTTTCCTGCACCAACACAAGTGCGAAAAGTGGTTTTTCAACACTAACCCAAGTGCAAAAAGTGTTTTTTCAACACTATCACAAGTGCAAAAAGTGTTTTTTCCACACTAATACAAGTGCAAAAGTGGTTTCCTGCACCAACACAAGTGCGAAAAGTGGTTTTTCAACACTATCACAAGTGCAAAAAGTGTTTTTTCCACACTAATACAAGTGCAAAAGTGGTTTCCTGCACCAACATAAGTGCGAAAAGTGGTTTTTCAACACTAACACAAGTGCGAAAAGTGGATTTTCAACACTAACACAAGTGCGAAAAGTGGGTTTTCAACACTAACACAAGTGCGAAAAGTGTTTTTTCCACACTAATACAAGTGCGAAAAGTGGTTTTTCAACACTATCACAAGTGCAAAAAGTGTTTTTTCCATACTAATACAAATGCAAAAGTGGTTTTTCAACACTAACACAAGTGCGAAAAGTGGTTTTTCAACACTAACACAAGTGCAAAAAGTGGTTTTTCCACACTAATACAAGTGCAAAAGTGGTTTCCTGCACCAACACAAGTGCAAAAAGTGGTTTTTCAACACTAACACAAGTGCGAAAAGTGGTTTTTCAACACTATCACAAGTGCAAAAAGTGTTTTTTCCACACTAATACAAGTGCAAAAGTGGTTTCCTGCACCAACACAAGTGCGAAAAGTGGTTTTTCAACACCAACACATGTGCGAAAAGTGGTTTTTCCACACTAATACAAGTGCGAAAAGTGGTTTGCTTCACTAATACAAGTGCAAAAGTGGTTTCCTGCACCAACACAAGTGCGAAAAGTGGTTTTCAACACTAACACAAGTGCGAAAAGTGGTTTTTCAACACTATCACAAGTGCAAAAAGTGTTTTTTCCACCCTAATACAAGTGCAAAAGTGGTTTGCTGCACCAACACAAGTGCGAAAAGTGGTTTTTCAACACTAACACAAGTGCGAAAAGTGGTTTTTCAACACTATCACAAGTGCAAAAAGTGTTTTTTCCACACTAATACAAGTGCAAAATTGGTTTCCTGCCCCAACACAAGTGCGAAAAGTGGTTTTTCAACACTAACACAAGTGCGAAAAGTGGTTTTTCAACACTAACACAAGTGCGAAAAGTGTTTTTTCCACACTAATACAAGTGCAAAAGTGGTTTCCTGCACCAACCAACACAACTGCGAAAAGTGGTTTTTCAACACTAACACAAGTGCGAAAAGTGGTTTTTCAACACTATCACAAGTGCAAAAAGTGTTTTTTCCACACTAATACAAGTGCAAAAGTTGTTTCCTGCACCAACACAAGTGCGAAAAGTGGTTTTTCAACACTAACACAAGGGCGAAAAGTGGTTTTTCAACACTATCACAAGTGCAAAAAGTGTTTTTTCCACACTAATACAAGTGCAAAAGTAGTTTCCTGCACCAACACAAGTGCGAAAAGTGGTTTTTCAACACTAACACAAGTGCAAAAAGTGTTTTTTCAACACTATCACAAGTGCAAAAAGTGTTTTTTCCACACGAATACAAATGCAAAAGTGGTTTCCTGCACCAACACAAGTGCGAAAAGTGGTTTTTCAACAATAACACAAGTGCGAAAAGTGGTTTTTCCACACTAATACAATTGCAAAAGTGGTTTCCTGCACAAACACAAGTGCGAAAAGTGGTTTTTCAACACTAACACAAGTGCGAAAAGTGGTTTTTCCACACTAACACAAGTGCGAAAATTGGTTTTTCCACACTAATGCAAGTGCAAAAGTGATTTCCTGCACCAACACAAGTACGAAAAGTGGTTTTTCAACACTAACACAAGTGCAAAACGTGTTTTTTCAACACTATCACAAGTGCAAAAAGTGTTTTTTCCACACTAATACAAGTGCAAAAGTGGTTTCCTGCACCAACACAAGTGCGAAAAGTGGTTTTTCAACACTAACACAAGTGCGAAAAGTGGTTTTTCAACACTAACACAAGTGCGAAAAGTGGTTTTTCAACACTATCACAAGTGCAAAAAGTGGTTTTTCAACACTAACACAAGTGCGAAAAGTGGTTTTTCAACACTAACACAAGTGCGAAAAGTGGTTTTTCAACACTAACACAAGTGCGAAAAGTGGTTTTTCATCACTAACACAAGTGCAAAAAGTGGTTTTTCCACACTAATACAAGTGCAAAAGTGGTTTCCTGCACCTACACAAGTGCGAAAAGTGGTTTTTCAACACTATCACAAGTGCAAAAAGTGGTTTCCTTCACCAACACAAGTGCGAAAAGTGGTTTTTCAACACTAACACAATTGCGAAAATTGGTTTTCAACACTATCATAGGTGCAAAAATTACCACACTAATACAAGTGCAAAAGTGGTTTCCTGCACCCAACACAAGTGCGAAAAGTGTTTTTTCAACACTAACACAAGTGCAAAAAGTGTTTTTTCAACACTATCACAAGTGCAAAAAGTGTTTTTTCCACACTAATACAAGTGCAAAAGTGGTTTCCTGCACCAACACAAGTGCGAAAAGTGGTTTTTCAACACTACACAAGTGCAAAAAGTCTTTTTTCAACACTATCACAAGTGCAAAAAGTGTTTTTTTCCGACACTAATACAAGTGCAAAAGTGGTTTCCTGCACAACACAAGTGCGAAAAGTGGTTTTTCAACACTAACACACGTGCGAAAAGTGGTTTTTCAACACTAACACAAGTGCGAAAAGTGGTTTTTCCACACTAATACAAGTGCAAAAGTGGTTTCCTGCACCAACACAAGTGCGAAAAGTGGTTTTTCAACACTAACACAAGTGCAAAAAGTGGTTTTTCAACACTATCACAAGTGCAAAAAGTGTTTTTTCCACACTAATACAAGTGCAAAAGTGGTTTCCTGCACCAACACAAGTGCGAAAAGTGGTTTTTCAACACTAACACAAGTGCGAAAAGTGGTTTTTCCACACTAATACAAGTGCAAAAGTGGTTTCCTGCACCAACACAAGTGCGAAAAGTGGTTTTTCAACACTAACACAAGTGCAAAAAGTGTTTTTTCAACACTATCACAAGTGCAAAAAGTGTTTTTTCCACACTAATACAAGTGCAAAAGTGGTTTCCTGCACCAACACAAGTGCGAAAAGTGGTTTTTCAACACTATCACAAGTGCAAAAAGTGTTTTTTCCACACTAATACAAGTGCAAAAGTGGTTTCCTGCACCAACACAAGTGCGAAAAGTGGTTTTTCAACACTAACACAAGTGCGAAAAGTGGTTTTTCAACACTAATACAAGTGCGAAAAGTGGTTTTTCAACACTAACACAAGTGCGAAAAGTGGTTTTTCTGCACTAACACAAGTGCGAAAAGTGGTTTTTCAACACTAACACAAGTGCGAAAAGTGGTTTTTCAACACTAACACAAGTGCGAAAAGTGGTTTTTCATCACTAACACAAGTGCAAAAAGTGGTTTTTCCACACTAATACAAGTGCAAAAGTGGTTTCCTGCACCTACACAAGTGCGAAAAGTGGTTTTTCAACACTAGCACAAGTGCAAAAAGTGGTTTCCTTCACTAACACAAGTGCGAAAAGTGGTTTTTCAACACTAACACAATTGCGAAAATTGGTTTTTCAACACTATCATAGGTGCAAAAAAGTGGTTTTTCCACACTAATACAAGTGCAAAAGTGGTTTCCTGCACCAACACAAGTGCGAAAAGTGGTTTTTCAACACTATCACAGGTGCAAAAAGAGGTTTTTCAACACTAACACAAGTGCGAAAAGTGGTTTTTCCACACTAATACAAGTGCAAAAGTGGTTTTTCAACACTAACACAAGTGCGAAAAGTGGTTTTTCAACACTATCACAGGTTGCAAAAGGTGGTTTTTCCACACTAATACAAGTGCAAAAGTGGTTTCCTGCACCAACACAAGTGCGAAAAGTGGTTTTTCAACACTAACACAAGTGCGAAAAGTGGTTTTTCAACACTATCACAGGTGCAAAAAGTGGTTTCCTGCACCAACACAAGTGCAAAAAGTGGTTTCCTGCACCAACACAAGTGCGAAAAGTGGGTTTTCAACACTAACACAACTGCGGAAAAGTGGTTTCCTTCACCAATACAAGTGCGAAAAGTGGTTTCCTGCACCAACACAAGTGCGAAAAGTGGCTTTTCAACACTAACACAAGTGCGAAAAGTGGTTTCCTGCACCAACACAAGTGCGAAAAGTGGTTTTTCAACACTAACACAAGTGTGAAAAGTGGTTTTTTCCACACTATTACAAGTGCAAAAGTGGTTTCCTGCACCAACACAAGTGGGAAAAGTGGATTTTCAACACTAACACAAGTGCGAAAAGTGGGTTTTCAACACTAACACAAGTGCGAAAAGTGGTTTCCTTCACTAACACAAGTGCGAAAAGTGGTTTTTCCACACTAATACAAGTGCAAAAGTGGTTTCCTGCACCAACACAAGTGCGAAAAGTGGTTTTTCACACTAACACAAGTGCGAAAAGTGGTTTTCAACACTAACACAAGTGCGAAAAGTGGTTTTTTCAACACTAACACAACCGCATCCCAGTCTTCCCCCCCCCCCCCCCCCCCCCGCGATATAATTGCCTGCTCACGTTAAACGCCACGCGAAGGTGCCGGCCGTTCATTGCTGCGGTACGAGTGAACACCCGGAGCGCGAGGTCGGAGCTGGACCTCACCTCCTACCATCGACGCCTACCTACCAGCTGCCCGGACCCTTCTCCTCCTTCCCATCAGCCCTGCCATCCCATCCTTTCGTGTAAGTGTGTTTGTTCTGTCCTGGGAGTGATATATAAGAGTGTATAAGGTTTGCCCTGTGTATCTGCTTCTTCTTCTTCACTGTACATGCCCTTTCGTTTCTTCCTTGGTTGTGGTTTTGTACATAATTAATAAACCTGTGTTCTTCCTTCTTATTCTTTGGGTTTCCTCTCATCCGGTCGCTTTAGTGATTTCTCCACGCCGCATCGATATACGTGGCACGATTTGGCCGACCGTTGTAATCGGGTTTGTCTTTTGTTAACGGCCTGAGTCGTGGCTCGCTTTGCTCGGCGTGTCCATTACAGCCGCGGCCTGGGCGGGGCTCATTTCCTCGCTTACCGGAAGGCGCTGGTAATTAGGTAATAGGAGCAATTGGCCTACCACCCTATTCAGCGCTGACCGGAAGTGACGTCATAGCTCCAGGACTCGGACGGTCAGCTTAATAGACGAGGGGATTGACCCCCCCCCCCCCCTCGGTAAGGGGAGCGCCGTAACCCGAGATCCGCAACAATATATAGTTATTTATTGCTTAGAAAACCGATGACGTTAAACATCCCAAGGTGTCCTTTGCGAAGATGAAGAGAGTTGTTAGCATACCTCCGTCAGGTAAACATTTTACGTTTTGTATCCCAGAGTAGACAAGAAAATCACAATACAGAATCACATTTCATCAAAATCATCCATCCACAACTTTTTGAGATATCCTGCTTTGTATCGTTTATGGCCATATCTCCCAATGGTGAAGAATCACTTTAAAAATTTTAGTAGCCGGATCCGGATCCTCACCAAAATTGAATCGATTCTTCCTTGTCACACACACAACCTGTCCACCAGGTTTTGTCCAAATCCATCTATAACTTCTTGGGATATCCTGCTATATGTTGGTTTTAGCCCCATCTCTCAATGGTGAAGAATCACTTTAGAAATTATACTAGCCGGATCCGAATCCGGATCTTCACCAAAATCTAATAATTTCTTCCTTGTCACATACGCTACCTCACCGCCAAATTTCGTCCGAATCCGTCCATAACTTTTTGAGATATCTTGTCCACAGACAGACCGACAGATAGTGGTGAAACCATAACCTCCATCCACCTTTGGTGGCGGAGGTAATTTTTTTTGAGGTCAACATAGGCCAAAGGACAACAATTTAGGTGCCATTTCTAAAATCCTCAATTGTCATCCGATTGACTTAAATTTGAACAGGCGTTGTATGTTGTCACTGAAGTGTTGTTCTTGAGGTCAAAAGGGCAAAGTTGCAGCGACTAATTTTGCAAGTACCGGTCTATGACCGCTTATTTATTTGTTCATTTTTTTTAGTTTATTAATTTATTCTGTTTGTTTGTTTATGAATTTATTTAAATGTAAAATGTTCATTTCCCATTTTAAGGTGCAGGATGGACCACTCTCTCCTTCCAACCCATTTAAATGATCCTCGATGAGGGCTTGCCTTATTATTATTTTTTAAGATGAAGAGACCACATAAAAAATGAGGAATGAATTGTAGAAGTCACCATTTTATTGGAGCCAGAGCTTACATTGGAATAATCATATCGATTTGCAAAAGATGAAGTTTCACAACAGTGAGCAGGAACTTTTAGTAAGTATAAAGTCTTAATCTCTGCCAGTTTGAGAGTGGGACCATAAATCCATTGTAGAAATAAAATGTACTATGTTATATTATGCTATTTAATACCGTGATTGCAGCAAGGTTGGTGTTAAACTATCATGTTCTACAAGTAGGTTTATTACGATTAAAGTCACAAATCAAGGAGGGGAAGGAGGGCTGTGCAGTCTTTGGGGCACGCGTAAGCTTGTCCGACAGTCCGAGGCATTTGGTACATCATGTACCAGCACTGCCGGGTGCGTGGATAACAAGAAACGTTACCGCAATGCTTCTACCTCGTCGTTACCCTAATCTCTTGGAGGAGTGTGTTTGACATGTCAAGTCTGTTTTTCATTGTTCTGAGAAAAAAGAGCAACAGAATAAAAAGAACCACAATGTTAAGCTCGATTGCATGGGAGCTTACAAGCTGCATGCTGTGATGTGTTTGTAAATAGTATTAACTAGCGTGGATCGGCTCGCTACACTCGCCACATCACATATCGCTACAGAGGCACGGGCTTGCTTTAACTGAGGATAATGACTGTGTTGTGTCATGATTTACACTAATCATAATACAAACATTTATTTTGTACAAATGTATTTGTAATATTGGTGATATTATTTATTTGTAATTTATTTGTAATCAAAAAATGTCCAAGTGGTATAAAGCTCTAAATGGTCAAGGGTCCAAGCTGGTCAAATGGATGTAAAGTGTCTTTAGGATCTTAAGGGTCGTTGTGGTCTTTGGGGTCTGTGTCTTTTGGGTCCTCTGGGTCTTGCAGATCTTTATTGCCTTAAAGGGCCTTTAAAGGTATAAGGGGTCTCAACGGTCGAAAGATATATCCCAACAGTATGTAATTAGACGTACGTAATTAATAGACAGGAATGCCTTCACTCGACATTCAAACAGTACGTAATAGATAGTCGCATGGCTTCACGGACCATGTTTTCCGTTTTTATAGATACGAGAACATAAGACCCATCGCTTTGCTGACGGAAATACCAATCTTTGCTGTGATGGCTAATGTATGGGGGAAGAAAGAAAAAAGGATTCCTGGGAGATCCTCCTCTCCGGGCAGAGAGAACCAACGTTTGATCATCAATGGTGTTGGCATTTGCAGTTTTGACACGTGTGTCCATGTACCCACACAAAAAAAAAAGATTAGCTTTTTAAACACAAATGAAACAATGTCGCTAATGCTGCCTACAACATTAAAGAAAGAAATTTGGAGGAATCCCAACATCAGTGAGGTAAGTTTTACTTGCAGAACTGAGCGAAGATCTATTGTAATCTATATACCCCACAAGTATATAGATTACATCAACTCATCCTGGGAATTCTTCCAATGTAAACTGCTCTCTCTCATGCACAGATTTATCCCATTTCGTCTTCAGTTGTCATACCCTTCCTCCCGTCCATGATACACTGAATCTTGTGGTGAGGCAGTTGCCCAGAAACAACTTGCCTTCACCTCATGGAAGGCTAATCCAACGGAAGGAAATCTCATTTCCTTTCACAAAGCTCGGAACAAGTGTGTGTCTACCCTCAGGAGAGCTAGGAAACAATATCTCTCCTCTCTCAAGACTGAACTCTCAAACCTGTCTCCCTCCTCCAAATCTTGGTGGTGTCTGGTCAAATCTGTTTCTGGTGTTCGTTCCCCCTCCATCCACTCCCTTACCTCAAACGGCTACACGGCTGACATTGCACGTGAAAAAGCTGAATGCCTCAAATCTGTGTTTGCCTTAAAATCTTGTGTCCCAAACCCATCTCTCTCGAAAACCCCACCTTACCTAGTCGAGCCCAGCTGCTCCCGGACTCTGTGTCCTTCTTTCCCGACAAGATGGAGAAGTTTCTGTCAAACCTCGACTCTGATTCTGCAACTGGACCTGACGGCATCAGCCCACGGGTCCTAAAATCCTGGTCTTCCGCTCTTTCTGTTCTCTTCACCCTCCCTTTTTCTCAAGGTCATCTGCCATCAGCTTGGAAATAAACAAACATCACCGCTTTACACAAAAAGGTGCAAAAACAGATTCTTGCAACCACAGACCAATCAGCTGTCTCAATATCATCAGCAAGGTAATGGAATCAATCATTGCTTCTGATATTAAATCCTTCCTCTTCTCCAATGGCTTGATCTCGGATCATCAATTTCGATTCAGACCAGGTCACTCTACTCTGGACATGCTGCTTCTGCTGTCTCAACAATGGATGGAGGTCCTTAATGCCAAACAGGAAATTAGAGCTGTCTCCCTCGACATATCACGTGCCTTCGATACGGTCTGGCACCCCGCTCTGCTCACCAAACTCTTCTTATGTATCCATGGTAACCTCCACGCATGGCTTGCTGACTTCCTCTCCTCTCGTAGTTAACATGTGGCCCTAAATGGAATACTCTCATCTCCTTTTCCTGCTCAGGCTGGAGTTCCTCAAGGCAGTATTCTAGGCCCTGTGCTTTTTCCAATCTTCATCAATGATCTCTGCCACTCTCTGAAAAATCCTCTCTATCTCTTTGCTGATGACTCCACTCTCTGCCGCTCCATTCCTCATCCCTCAGATCGGCAGTCTGCAGCCTCCTCACTCTCTGCAGACCTGGACAAAATCACAGACTGGTCAAACAAGTGGAACATGTCTTTCAATCCTGACAAATCTCACACTCTTACAATGTCTCTCCGAAGAAACCATCTGGCAAAACCCTCCCATCTACTTTCTTAACAATCCTCTCAAAGAAGTTCTGTCACTCAAGCTTTTGGGTCTCACTATCTGCCATGATCTTTCCTGGGAAAACCACATTTCCAAGCTGGCCTCCAAAGCCAGTCGTCAACTGGGCATTCTCCGTCGTGCGAAGTCCTTTCTTAGCACACCTAAGCTCCTCACCACATATAAAGCTTTAATCTGCAGTGAAGTGTGGTGAAATGAAAAAGTGAATGAACAAGTGAAGGTGAGCAGAGAGTCTTGATTTTGGCAGTTTCACCATAAGAGGGTAGCTGGCAGATCTTGTGCGTCCTGCAGGAATATTTGGGGGACAGAACCCAGAGAGAGCTGAGGGAGCAAGGCTGGAGAGGAGTCGGTAGAAGACAAAGACCACAAACCTGCCTGCGGTGAGCGAGTGAAAGGCCCTCGGAGTTAGCTTCATCGCAGGAGATTCCAATGATTCCGAAAGCTTTGGTTTCGACAGCGTGAAGCCGAGCTAGGTGTGAGGCAGGAGCACCAGAGTTAGGTGCTGTTTTTGTTCCTCACCCTGATTCCCCCTCTTCTTTCCTGCTCCCTTTATTAGTCCCCTACCGGTTTACACCGGAGGGGACTATAGGTTTGCACGCCGTCCCTCCGTCCGTCAGTCCGTCAGTCCGTCAGTCCGTCAGTCAGTCCGTCAGTCCGTCAGTTCGTCAGTTCGTCAGTCCGTCAGTCCGTCAGTCAGTCCATCATGCAAAGAACAGTTTTCCGGACTTTTTTTTCTAAACGCTTAATGCTAATGATTTCAAACTTGTCACATGGTTTCCTCATGATACGTTACAGGTCAAGTTCGAACTTCACGACGTTTCGATCATTTTTGACAAAGTTATGGCACTTTGAACTTTGGTAATTCTGATAATTCTGATGATCCTTAGCTCAGTGCCATTTTAAGTTTTAATTTCCTTTAAAAACCCATTTCTCTGCAATAATTGGACCGATTGAGATCAAATTTTCACCACATGATGGACTCGGTCTGAAGAATATTTTAATGGTAATTATGACGTCACAGGTCACGTGGTTCGGCCGCCATGTTGTTTTTCGTGAAAACACGAAAACCCCTTTTTCTCTGCAATGGCTGAACAGATCGAGGCCAAACTTTGCAGGTAGAATCGCATACCCATGACGAAAAAAAAAGTCAGCGAGCATGACGTCATGCATCACATGGTTTCAGAGTTATGACATTTTTAAGCATGAACCTTTAAAACCGAGCTCCTCCGTCATTTTGATCCAATCGAGGGGAAACTTCACAGATCTGTTCAGCATGTCAGTCTACTAAAATGTCATTTTGGAATTCGCGATAGGGCACGTGGTTTGGCAGATATCGTTAATTAAACGAAAATAATTTAAAAAAAAAAAAAAAAGGATATCTCTTGAATCGCTCGTACCTCAGACCATGAGTTGGTAATTAGATAATTCACACTGCAATACGTGCAGGCCGCTCCACGGAGCGACCTTGCGGTCTTATCAACGAGGCGAGGTGACACACGTGTCTCAGCATACCTCAGATCAAGTTTGAAAACCAGCAGCAACCGTGCATAAATTTGCATATTCGATCATTTTTGACAAAGTTATGGCACTTTGTTTATTCTAGAGTTCTCCTCAAGCCGTAACGCGCACCCTCAGCCTCGTCTCGCGAACGTCAAAAGCGCGACAGAGCGCGCTCTTTCAAGAGGGGCGGAGCCAAGCCGAGCAACATACACATCGATCATTGATCTTGAAAAACAACGTATTTTGTCGTGCTTCTGCTGACCTGTCTGCGAGTTGTATAAATCGAAGTCCCGAGTGCGAATCACAGGTGAGCCCGTCCTGAAGTAATTAGTGATTGGGAACGATTCAGAACCTGTAGGTAAATAACCCTTGGTAATTTCCCCAACAGTTTTCCGGACTATAATTTGGAGCGCGGTAAGTCAAAGCTGTTAATATTCCTTGTGTACAATATGCTGTAATCGTGGACTGTTCTTTAAAATGCTTTCCTAGAATAAGCATCAAGTCAAAAACGTTTTCACTGAATTTTGTTTCCATTGACACAATTCTTCATATCAGGCAAGAATACATTGAATTCACATAGTTTACCAATAAATCAACAATACATCTAGGGAGGTTGGAGTGTCACTTTACCATATGCTTCTGTGCGTATAATCTGCGTGAATACTTCTTTAAATACTTGTATGTATATACTTGTATGTATCTCATACTCTGCCCTCTTAGCAGTATATACAGTACGCGTCAGAAGTAACCTAGCTTCCACGGTCCGCGAATAACCTGGTTAGGATAACCCGGTCAGGATAACCCGGGCAGGATAACCCGGTCAGGATAACCCGGTCTCACATCATCCGCGCCCACATCCAACCGTGCATAAATTTGCATATTTAATGAGGTTCGTCTGTCACACTTTGGCTTCGTGCGACAACTCCACCAAACATTGGCTGATTTCAACAAAATTTTGTACACACGTGTCTCAGCATAACACAGATCAACTTTGAAAACCAGCATCAACCGTGCATAAATTTGCATATTTAATTAGATCCGTCTGTTCGTCTGTCACACTTTGGTTTCCGTGCAATAACTCCACCAAACATTAGCTGATTTCAACAAAATTTTGTACACACGTGTCTCAGCATAACTCAGATCAAGTTTGAAAACCAGCATCAACCGTGCATAAATTTGCATATTTAATTAGATCCGTCTGTTCGTCTGTCACACTTTGGTTTCCGTGCGATAACTCCACCAAACATTAGCTGATTTCAACAAAATTTTGTACACACGTGTCTCAGCATAACACAGATCAACTTTGAAAACCAGCATCAACCGTGCATAAATTTGCATATTCGATCATTTTTGACAAAGTTATGGCACTTTGAACTTTGGTAGGGGACATGTATTGCAGCGCAATACTCAGAATGCTTGTTTTATGTTAGCTCTTGTATGAGCCTCGACTTAGTATACACACATATATATATATATATATATATAATATATATATATATATATATATATATATATATATATATATATATATATATATATATATATATATATATATATATATATATATATATAAATATATATACTAGCAGAAGTACCCGGCATTGCCGGGCGGGGGAGGGGAGGGGGGAGGGGAGGGGAGGGGAACGGGGGGGAGGGGAGGGGAACGGGGGGGAGGGGAAAAGAGGGGGGGAGGGGAGAAGAGGGGAGGGGGAGGGGGAGAGGGGAGAAGAGGGGGAGGGGGAGAGGGAGAGGGGAGAGAGGGGGGATGGGGAGGGTGAGGGATGGGAAGGGAAGGGGAGGGGGAGGGGGAGGGAGGGGAGGGGGAGAGGGAGGGGGAGGGGGAGGGAGGGAGGGGGAGGGGGGAGGGGGAGGGGGAGAGGAGGGGAGGAGGGGGAGGGGGAGGGGAGGGGGAGGGGGAGGGGGAGGGGGAGGGGGGGAGGGGAGGGGGAGGGGAGGGGGAGGAGGGAGGGGAGAGGGGGAGGGAGGAGGGGTGGAGGAGGGGGAGGGGGAGGGGGAGGGGGGAGAGGGGAGACGGGAGGAAGGAAGGGGGAGGGGAGGGGTGGAGGGTGAGGGATGGGAGGGGGAGGGGGAGGAGGAGGGGGAGGGGAGGGAGGAGGGGGAGGGGAGGGAGGGTGGAGGAGGATGGAGGGGGAGGGGAGGGGTGAGGGGAGGGGGTAGGGGGGGGAGGGGGAGGGGGAGGGGGAGGGGTAGGGGGGAGGGGAGGGGGGAGGTTACATTACACCGATTTACATTGAAAACTGCTGAAATATGTACGCAACTTCAACTTAGCACAGTTTAGTAAATACTCGAGATAAATCCATGCGGTAAAAGATTGCTGAGAGTTGCTAAGACCTACGACTTAGAAATTCCACCTGGACACACTTCAGGGGGCACTTTCAAAGGGGAGATGTGCTTATTCTTTCTAAAAAATATTTTAGGTGTGGTATAGACACGATATTTGCATGCATCGGTATCAAAAATCGAGCAAATATGGTAAATATTACTCACGTGAAACCAGGATCCGTCTCGGTGGTAGCCATGAATGTGTAGATGTCACATGATCGGTCATGAAGTGGTTAAGTCCAAAATATGACATACCATGGCATAAAAACGATTTGCCCGCAAAGCATTGCACCGCAACGGCGGTCACAGAGTGCCATCCACAGCGTGACGTAAGTAGTGCGCGCAGCGCCCCTGGCGGAATTACCGGTCCCTATCAAAGACATATAATTCATATCGCACAAAATCGACAAAAATTGACACAAAACACGATCGCTTTTCGCTCTGAATTACGTGCAAACGTGTGACGGAAATCACCATCGCCCAGCATCGAATGCCAACCAAGATGGCGCCCGGTAACTGCATCTCCACCTATGTGGAGTGAATGGCAATGGTCACATCACGTGATCGCTCTGAGCGAATCAGCGAGCTGTTCTGACACCGGCTGAGATTAGCGGGTACTTCGCTGAAATGCGCCTGAGGTAAATATGAATAAAAAATATGGATCTCGTCAAATATTTTGAGTTCGGCCATGTTCGTCCCAGGCTCAATTGCCATGTTTATGCCAAATATCAAGCACGTGAGCCTGTTTCGGAGTCTATCGGTAACATTACACACACACGCACACACAAACTGTGTTTTATATATATAGATATAAGCAAGTGGAGGTGGATGTGCACCTGCTGGCCCACCTTAGCTGACCGTAGAGGTTGAAGGGCTGGAACGGGATGATGCTGAGGTCCTCGATTGAGGACCCGGTCAATGAGGCACACTTGTGCCGGCCAGGTGTGTTTTGAAAAAAAAAATATATATATATATATATATATATATGAATGAATGATGAATTCATATGTATAATTCATTCATATAATTCATTCATTCATGCATATATATATATATATATATCAATGAATGAATGATATATATCTATCTTTAAAGAAAAGAAGAATATGAATAATTGTAAAACGGCTATTTTTGATCGGTCAATTATGTATTTTAACGATGTTGTCCAAAAATTGCATTGATGCTAATGGATGTGAAATCCACCACTGACAACTTGTTCGTACTTTATAGGTTTCAACGTTTGTATATTGGTTGATTTTTTGAGACTGTGTTGTATTAAATCTATGGCGTGTTTCAGTCATCCCTACATAGGAAGTCCACCAACTTTCTGATAAAAGCCAGTTATTTTGTGGACCATGTATGTGTGGACTGACTGCCATTGTCCCATTGGTTTGATAGGTTGCCTGACTCCACCCACAACTGTACCATCAAAAAACAAAATCATACGGCTGCCATTTTGTGAAGCCACATCGGCCGTAGGCCTATGGTGTCAGCCCATGGCCCAGTGCAATTGGAATTATCCGAGCTATATAACGATGATGTATTATACAATGCATTCAGAAAGTATTCAGACCCCTTCACTTTTTTCACATTTTGTTATGTTGCAGCCTTTTGGTGAAATCGTTTAAATTAATTTTTTCCCTCATCAATCTACACTCAATACCCCATAATGACAAAGAGAAAACAGGATTTTAGAAAGTTTTGCAAATTTATTAAAAAGAAAAAAAAGAAATATCACATTGACATCCCCTCCATTACTAAAGGACTTTAGGTGCTTTTTTGCAAACTCCTAGCGAGCATTCATGTGTCTTTCACTGAGGAGAAATTCATGTCTGTCATTCATGTCTGGCCACTCTGCCATAAAACCCAGATCGGTGGAGTGTTGGAGTGATGTTTGTCCTTCCGGAAGTTTCTCCCATCTCCACACAGGATCTCTGGAGCTCAGCCAGTGACCATCGGGTTCTTGGTCACCTCTCTTACCAAGGCCCTTCTCCCCCGATTGCTCAGTTTGTTCGGGCGGCCAGCTCTGGGAAGAGTCCTGGTTGTTCCAAACTTCTTCCATTTAAGAATTATGGAGGCCGCTGTGCTCTTGGGAACCTTCAATGCAGCAGAAATTTTTTTGTAGGCTTCCCCAGATCTGTGCCTCGACACAATCCTGTCTCTGAGCTCTGCAGGCAGTTCCTTTGACCTCATGGCTTGGTTTTTGCTCCGATATGTATTGTCAGCTGTGAGACCTTATATAGACAGGTGTGTGCCTTTCCAAATCATGTCCAATGAATTGAATGTACCACAGGTGGATGCCAATCAAGGTATAGAAACATCTCAAAGATGATCAAGAGAAATGGGAGGCACCTGAGCTAAATTTCAAGTGTCATTGCAAAGGGTCTGAATACTTATGTAAATGTGATATTTCAGTTTTTTCTTTTTAATAAATTTGCAAAACTTTCTAAAATCCTGTTTTCTCTTTGTCATTATGGGGTATTGAGTGTGGATTGATGAGGGAAAAATGAATTTAAACGATTTCAGCACAAGGCTGCAACATAACAAAATGTGAAAAAAGTGAAGGGGTCTGAATACTTTCTGAATGCACTGTATATGCACATAAGCACGCATGTTTTTGCTTCATTTATGTACCAAGGGTTATTTTAATTATTTTTGGGAGGGATTGCAGCAGTGGTATGTGGCCTATATAACCCTCTCAAATAAAGGAATCAGCAATTTGTGTAATAAATTAAGGTTTTTGTACACACTTTGGGTTTTAGCCCGAGTTTTCAAGGCTGAATAGTGTAAAAATACAGAAGGTCGCCCGTCATTTTGACAAGCTTTTCTGCTTGTAATAATAATTAATAATAACTAGGGCATGCCCGTACTATATCTATATCTAAAATTATATCCCCCCCTCTATTTACATGAAATGGTTTGGTCCATGAAATGTTTTGGTCCATTCGCAACGCCAAAGCGAACGGCGAACGCTTTACATGAAATGGTTTGGTGCATGAAATGTTTTGGTCCATTCGCAACGCCAAAGCGAACGGCGAACGGCTTGCGAGTACAGTGACAATCCCCCCGGGGTTTTTATTAGTTTTAAAACATAGTTTAACGCCAACATAGCGCCAACATAGTTTGCAAACGTGAAATAAATGAATACGCTCTCAAATGTGCCATCCGAGGCAGAGTGTGTCCGCCACGTTCGGCACACGCGATAGCTCGCTGCTCTCTGATTGGTTGAATCGTTTTTTGGACATAGCTCGGTAAGTAATTGTCCGATTAATATGAAACCTTGAAAAGGCACATCCTCGGGTCCCCAGCAATATACCTGGCAAGTTTCAAGTATATCGGACCCGTGGTTGTCGAGAAACAGCGGTCACAGACAAACAAACGTACAAACAAACACACAGAGATTACTGGAATTATAGATAGACTAGGGCATGCCCGTACTATATATAAGCTAGGACGTGCCCGTACGTGGGTGCCCGTTCCTTGCCAAAAAAAAAAAAAAAAAAAATTTGTGTAGGGGTGTGTGTGTGTAAACATCCTAGGGCGTGCCCGTACGTGGGTGCAAAAAAACATGCGTGCAAACAACAACAACAAAAAAAAACTTTGAAACCACGTGGCAGTAACGACCACAGAACCCCCCCCCCCCCCCCCCTCTATTTACATGAATGGTTTGGTCCATTCGCAACGACCACAGAACCCCCCCCCCCCCCTCTATTTACATGCAATGGTTTGGTCCATTCGCAACGCCAAAGCGAACGGCGAACGGCTAAATCGCCATAGCTCGGTAAGTACTTGTCCGATTAATTTCAAACCTTGAAAAGGCACATCCTCGGGTCCCCAGCAATATACCTGGCAAGTTTAAAGTATATCGGACCCGTGGTTGTCGAGAAACAGCGGTCACAGACAAACAAACAAACGTACAAACGTACAAACGTACAAACAAACACACAGAGATTACTGGAATTATAGATAGATAAAGGCCCATATTTTTGACAGATCTTTGGGGCGTTCCAACAAGTCACCAAACATTTTAAGGCGAGAGCCTATCTTGGACAGATGACCACTATCACAGCATGCCCAAATGAACATGCAACAACAACAACAACATGCATTTTAAGGCCATTGTCCCTGCTAGAGCGGGGGTTAGCCTTGCGGTCCCCATGACAATCTTCTCCATTTTGCCCTATTTTCTGCATCTCTCCTTGTTAACCCCCTTGCCCGCATTTCTTCTTCCACCGTCTTTAGCCAAGTCTTTCTCGGTCTTCCCCGTCCTCTACTTCCTTCTACATTCATTTCCATCACTCTTCTCAACCAGTCACTTTCATCCTTCCACAACACATGACCAAAACATCTCAACCTGTTTCTCTTCACAGCATCAATCACAGGCTGGATGGCATCACCATCCATCACACACAGGCATCACATGGCATCCATCATGACATCACATGGCATCTATCACGGATGGCGTCACCCAAACAACCCTTTATAATATTCGTTATATAGCAAATGAACATGCAGGAATTTGTAATTTGTTCAGGGTGCCAGTGATATCTCGCCAGTTCTTCGCGAAATACAATGTGGGGTATTAGACGACAACCAACACCCCAGTGCTGGCAGACGGGTCATCCAGGTTACCTCCCATCAGAGGGATGGTGCACACATTGACGACAGCTCCTTGTGTGCGAAACACCAGCGTGACAGTCTATAGGTTGGTCCAGATTCGAACCCAGGCTAGACAGCTGAAACTCACATACCGCCAACTTATCCTGCCAACCCGAAATTTTAATAACACCGGATATATTCAACAAGCATTTTGCAAAAGCATCACGAGTAACCACGTGCAAATGCAATGTGCTTCATTTCAAACTCTTGGGATGCATGGATAAAAAAACGACTCCATTGTACCAAGTGCAACATGAATGGACTCAAATTCTGCCTTACCTGAAAACATCCAACATTCGGAAAGATGTGTTACGGAACTTGAACACGGTACACAAATTACGTTAATCGCAGAGAACGCCTTATTGAGAATGTGAATAAAGCAAAGACAGAACTTGAGATTTTAAATATATTTATTCAAACTCAAACATTCAAACCTCCAATTAATTTACAAAACGCAAGATCATTTTGAATGATGGAGGTAAGAATCGTAAAGAATATTTGATTAGACATAGCAAAGTGTTTGATTCGATTTTACATTATCGTTCACGAGCAAAGGGGATTTCTGAACAACCAAGATGCTGAGGTGCAAGAATACATGCTGTAACATCGAATTCCTTACACCATCTACTAAAGATCACTTCCCCTTTCAACGAGAGCACCGACGAGATCACCCGTCAAGGACAGGTGTACATGTTAATCAGCAAAATCATTGCTTTCACTTGATTCAATGAATGCACCTTGTAAAAGCCCGAGGGAAGGTGCTTACATTGGAGGAGATTACAAACAAACAGACATATTGCTTCCAAATTTATGGTCTTTTGGTGCCATGTTTGGAAAAGTACAATTTTTACTTGAAAAATGTGCACAAGTAATTAAAAGTAATTACATTTTTACACAAATGTACATGATCAAGGCAAATGCCCTCTCCCATTACCAACCCTTCCTTTAAACTATGTAAATATCTCACTCACTACAATAAGTTAAACTAGGATACTCGGTAGAGCGCATACCTCCGCCAGGCTGAACACGTTACGTTTTGTATCCAACTGATTGGCCGGATCTGGATTCCGACCTGAACCAAAATCTAATCGGCTTGTTCTTGACCTAACCAGCTCGTCCACCAAGTTTAGTCATAACTAGTCCATAACGTTTTTTAATATCATGTTAAATAATCTGTTTTAGCCTGATCTCTCAATGGCGAAGAATCACTTGAAATTAAATAATTAGCGTATCCGAATCCATATCTAGATCTTCATCAAAATTGAATCAATTCTTCCTCGTCACACACCCAACCTCTCCACTAAGTTTCGTCCAAATCCATCCATAACCTTTTGAGATATCCTGCTATGTATCGGTTTTAGCCCCATCACTCAATGGTGAAGAATCACTTTTAAAAATTCTACTAGCCGGATCCGAATCTGGATCTTCACCAAAATCGAATAATTTCGTCCTTGTTACATACACTACCTATCTGCCAAATTTCGTCCAAATCCGTCTGCAACTTTTTGAGATATCTTGTTCGCAGACAGACAAGACAAACAAAAAGACAGGGGAGAAAACATAACCAAACCATAAATAATATATATATCTGAATTTATAGAGTGCAATACATGTTAAGAGAGGAGTCCAGAAATCTCAGTTGTAGGGACTGATGACATGTAATTTTTCGTGTGTTGATGACAGATCACCTGCCAGCAGCAGCCACCTCCCAACCCCGCTCCGCCAAACCTCACCCCATTCATTGCCAACTTTCCTTCTTGCAACCATCATCCTACAAACCTTTTCATCATCTTTTCAATGCTGGTGAAAAACACAGTCTCCTTCAGAGCAGATCCAGCTTCAGAATGGTTTGCAGTCAGTCAATGGGCCTGTTAGGGTAGCTAATCGGCATCTGATGCAAATGACGAACGTCCTGCTGGCTGTCTTCATCGTTTATTGAAGAGAAGTCGTGAAAAGCAACGAGGACAACCATCTCGGCTTACAGCGAGGTCCCAGTCTGAGAAACACGAGTTAAAATCAATTTAATGACAGAGAATGACACTTCGTGGACAACCCTGTTCTTGCACATGATTGCCATCTTGATATGATAGACAATGAAATGTGGAATTTGATTTATCAGAATGTGTTGTCTATTTAAGTAACTCTATTAATGACAAATTAAAGATAAGCATAGAATATTTCTCGATTTCTATCTTTTTGGGTGGGGAGGAGAGAAGGGGAGTTTGGGGGGAGGGGGGGGGAGTGAAAGGGGTGGTGAGGGTGGATTGGTCAATGCCAGGGTGATATGTCATGGCCTTAATTTACTCTTTTTTGAGGAGGGGAGTAATTTCCATATTACAACTTTATGAAAGAACGACCGATCCATGGAACAAATGTGTTTGTAAAATAAGATCCTACTGTACCAGAGACACGTCAAGGACACAGAACGGGGCACGGCACGTGGGGCAAGGTGCTCGGCCACCGAGCCAGCGTTCCGGCCGCTGTTGGTCCTGCCGACTGGCAAACCACCTACCCATGCAGGCCAAGCACCACATGGGTCGGCATCTGCACATCTCACATTCACCAGCCGCTGATGCACCACAGCGATGGAACAGTTTAACATTGGCTGGGCCCTGCATGCACCCAATGCATGGCTCAAATTCCTAAGGAGTAGAACGAAAACAAGTACATGCAGCGGTCATCCATAACTGCATAGATATTTTTTTAACACCAGCAAATGCCAATATTACCGGTCTCTTTTAGTGACAAGACAGGAGTTACGTTTATTTAGGCAATGTCATATGTAGGAAGGATTTATAGAAATAACACGATGAACAAGTGTTTCTGACATGAAACGTCACATTATTAGATCTCTGTTCTGGGACATCAAAGGCAATTCAAACAAGCTTTACGCCTAGGTCCCCCGTCGGTGAAGTGATGTGAGTTGACAAAGTGGAAGACGCAAGGCGGCCATCTTGGATTTTGACGTGGCGACCCAATTTTCAATAGCGTTCTTCCTTATCCCTAGATACACCCACACACCAGATTAGAAGTTGGTACTTCGCTTATTTTTCAAGATATTTCGCTCACAAGGTTCAGACATACATGGCGATGGCCATCTTGGATTTTGACTTGGGTTGCACCCACACACCAAATTAGAATTCCGTCCTTCGCTTACGCACGCACGCACGTACGGACACACGGACGGACACACGGACGGAGGGGAAAACTATAGTCCCCCTTTCGCTCCGCGGTGCGACGGGGGACAATAAAGTGGTTTTTCCTCAATAAGCCTATTGTACACAGTCGGTTACGATGGGAAAAAACCATTCTACAGATTCAGGAAGATAATTTGGAACAAAACTGTCGTGCACCCCACACACCCATAAGATAACTGAATAAACCTTCACTTCTATCAGGGACATACATTGCTGCATTCATTTTCGGCAGAATTGGTATCAAATGAAGACCAAGGCACTTCTGCAAAGGACTTCTATGACTCCATGGGACCGACTCAATTGGTGAATTTTTCCAACCCTGATGTCTCCCAATGGCAAATCTTCCCTTATGGACTTGGTGAGGACCATCTTCCCTTATGGACTTGGTGAGGACCAACTTCCCTTATGGACTTGGTGCGGACCAACTTCCCTGTCAATTTTTCTCTGCCCCAATTGGCTCATTTGATCGTGTTTTTGAAGGTCAACATCTCTCTGGCCATTCTCAGAGAACAGTCTTAGCACCGGCGAGTCTGGCATGAATGAAAATCAGCCATCACACTTCAGGACTGGTCTCCTACATCTACTGCCTCTGATATGAACGCAGTCTGGGAATACTTCCACAGAAACCTGCTCTCTCGTATGCGCAGATTAATTTCATCTCGTTTTCAGTGATCTTACTCCTACTGTTCACTGGTAATTCCCTGTTTGTCGTAAAAAAAAAAGGCGACAAACAGGGTTGGCGGCAGGAAGGGCATCCGGCCGTAAAACATTGCTTCAAAAAGGGGACCGAAAAACAACAACAACCACGGTGCCCGAAAAAGGCCAACCCCCGCTTGCGGGGGAAAATGGCCTCTAAAGGTGTTTTTTTTTTTTTTTACTCCTACTGTTCTTGGAACTCTGAATCCTGTAGCGAGACAGTTGCTTTAAAACAACTTGCATTCTCTTCCTGGAAGGCAAATCCAATCGAAGGCAACCTCAGATCATTCCACAACAAGTCTGTGTCTACTCTCAGGAGACAGAAAACACATCTGTCCAATCTCAAGAATGAGCTTTCTAACTTGTCTACATCCTCAATACCTGATAGTGCGGGAGCCCAGAAACATTTGTTTCACATCTCGAGTACAAAAGGTTTGAGGCCTGGAATATATGCATCTATGATAGGAGACCCCAAAAAGGCAATTCTTAAGTTCTGCAATTCTGCACAGCAACCAGGGGGCGCCACCAAAGACCCCTAAATGTGACTCTTAATTCACAATTTGAGTACATCTTTCAAACTTGTCTTAAAATGTTCTCTATAGGAGTGGAAATCAGAATTCCCAATTCTTAAGTTTTCAATTTGTGTATTAGGTCGCTTAAGAACGACCTAATTAATGCTAATTAACGCTAATTAGCATTTTTAATTCACAATTTGAGTACATCCATGAAACATATGGCAATGTATTCCTTAGGTCATCCTAAATCAAGATCAGTCATTCTTAAGTATCCATTTCATGTATTAACCCACTTAAGAACGCAAAATGTACTCATTGACCCCGTCCCTGGCAAGGTGAGTGTTAATTCACAATTTGAGTACATCTTTCAAATTGGTCCCAAACTGTTCAGTAGATCATCGTGAATCAAGAACAGCAATTCTTATGTGTCCATTTCATGCATCAACCCACTTAAGAATGCAGTCAGTATTGTAACGGAATTTGGGTTGTCACTGGCTGCTATCCCCCCTCCACTCCCTGGCTGGCCCTCCCTTATATGCAAGGGAGGGGCTGGAGTGCTGACCTGAGGGCAGGCCCCAAGTAGACACCCACACCAGTGCTGAGCATGCACACACCTGTCTGGCTGGCCGGATCGAGGGTGTTCAGTTTTGGTTAAGGAAGGAGTTTTGGCCTCCCAACCAATGGGGAGGCTTCTTCCCTAACTTGAGCCAATTACACCCTAAACAGGAAGTGCCTCTCTACAGAAATGACTGTCCTGCAGTGAATAACTGGGACCAATATACAACATTGTTTGGGGAATAATAACCAGTGACTTAAAGGGAAATATTAACACATTATCAATCCAGGTTTGTGACACTATCTTGAGGGACGAACTTTCTGGGACACCCTGTAGAGGGAGTTGTCGGTTTATCATAGGACCTAATCATGGGGAATCTCCTGCTCTTTCCCTCCATAGATTCTCTGAATCGGCTGCAGAATGTCTGATGTTGCCTGCAATGCCTAGATCACTGCTTAGGTAAGTCAACAAATAGGGTTAGGGTTTGGGGTTAGGTGGCAAAACCCCGGCAGAGGTTGTAGAAGGTGACGACTCCTTGGATGGACATAAATGTGGGGCATTGCTATGGTGAACATCACTGGTGGCTTTAACAGGTGGCGTTTGGGATGAGATGGCGGTAAAGTTCTTGTAACAAGAAACATGGTAACCCTAACCCTAACCCTAACCCAACCCTAACCCTAACCCAACAAACAATACTATGCTGTAGGCCTAATAAGCATTCGGGGCCGATACAGAATTATGTAGCCCTAGGCCTAGGTGGCGCGCAGGAAATGTCCAGGCAGATGAGGGTATCCAAAGTTCTGTATGCATACCGATTTCAGGTTCGAACCACAGCTGAGTAGAAAATAATGACTTATTGCCTCAAAATTTGAAATAACTTCTTTTGGATTTCACTGACCAAAACTGACTGACTCGCCATGCTCACTGACCACCCGCTGTGATTTTATTTTTCAGACAATGATTTGAAACATGCAACCATGGAATCGGCCACCAATACTACGCCTACTGTCCAGCCTACTGTCCAGCCTACTGTTTCATCATTGGAACGCAGATGTATTCTTCACATCCAACGCAGTGCAGACAAGAAAGCTCGTCCAGACGTTCTACCTTTCAAGGATACGCAATGGGAAGCAGTAGAAACAGCAGCAGCTAATAGACGGCAAAAGCAACATTTCCAGGACTCTGTCTATTGTGGTGTAGTTCAGAGATTGCCTACGTCTCCTGCTGAAATGGATGGTTACCATGTTTCTTGTTACAAGAACTTTACCGCCATCTCATCCCAAACGCCGCCTGTTAAAGCCGCCAGTGATGTTCACCGTAGCAATGCCCCACATTTACGTCCATCCAAGGAGTCGGCACCTTCTACATCATCTGCCGGGATTTTGCCACCTGTTTGTCTATTCTGTGAAAAAAAGATAAAACGACTCAAAGGTGGAAGCGTCGAACTGTTGGGAAGATGTGAAACCATTGAAGCCGGTGTATCGATCCAAAATGCAGCAAAGACATTAAATGACAGTAAGGTTATTCCAAAAGTAGTTGATACGGATTTAATTGCCAAGGAGGCCCACTACCATCATTCATGTAAAAGTGCGTATTTGTTGTCAGCCAATCGAGTTTCCCAAAAGGACACACGTGAAACAAAAACGCCTTCTGAGACCAGTGTGTTGGACATTTTTGCATACATTGAGCAATCTGTAATAATAGACAACAGACCTGAACTTCTTAATTCTGTATATGAACGTTATCTTGATATTTGTTCGGCATCCGCAGAAACGCCCAGGGGAAGCGCCTTCAGCCTCTCTAGGACATTGATGAGTCACTTCAAAGCGCGCATAAAGATACAGAGTTCACTTGGGAAAAGGCTTGGAAACATCTTATATAATGCAGAAACCGCAGATGATGCAATTCGTGTTGTATATGATTACACATCTACTGATGAGAGAACAATCGCCAAAGCAGCATTGCTTTTGCGCAACCAGTTGCTCAAGGTTGAAAAGGTCGACCTTCCTGAATGTCCGACATTGGAGGATTTAAGAAACGGGGACTCGTCACCCCCAAAACTTGTAGTAGATTTTTTCAATATTTTGTACGGAGGGCTAAAACCAGAGCGATATACAGAGTCAGTAAAGCGCCGCGCAAATTCGTCTAGTCAGGATGCCTTGTTCATTGTACAACGGGGTCGCGCAAAACCTGCAAAACATGTAGCTCTTGGTATGAGTGTTAAGTCGGTCACTGGCAGTAAAAAAATGGTTCAAGTCCTGAACAGGTTTGGTCACTGTTTAAGCTACAACACATTGGAAGAAGTTGAAACTGCCACAGCTGAATCCATTCAAGAACAGAAGCTTGCTTGTCCAAAAGGAACAGTCGTAGGTAAACCAGTCGGATTAGCCTTCGACAATTTCGATGAGATGACTCAAACCATGTCTGGAGCCAATTCGCTGCACGATACCATGGGTATTCTGTACCAAAATGTGCCAGCACCTGATGAAGAACGTGAAGCATCTGCTGTCATGGCAGTTTCAACCTCAACTAGTGCTCGGCAAGTAAAGACAGGCAAAAGGAAGAGAACCCTTGAGAGTACAGATACTGCACTCCAGCCATATAGGAAGATACCAAAGATGACGAAGTTCAGTTACAAAAACACTGCAGTCTACAGCCTTCCAGATGTTAGCAACAAGGCTCGCCACCTGGACCTCGTGTGGATGATGAGCCATGCCATTGGCAATGATGTATTGCCTATTATGTGGGTTGGGTTTAATGCAAGCATTTGCAGTGACCACCTTCCAAAACAAGAGGTTCTATATATGCCAAACTTACGCCAGCCTATCACCAGCCTAGAGGTCGTGCAGGAGACTCTCCTCATCACGCAGAGGTGTGCTAATGAGACGGGACAGAAATACGGAATAGTCAGTTATGATCTGGGCGCAGCCAAGCCGGCACTTCAAATACAAGTGACTGAGAAACCGAAATTTGATAACATTTTCATAATGTTAGGCCCATTCCACATCGAAATGGCTTTCTTCAAGGCTATTGGGAAACTCCTGTCCAACTCTGGAGGACCAGAAATGCTGATTGAATCTGAGGTACTTGCAACCGGATCCTTAAACGGATTTTTGACGGGGAAACATTTCAACAGGTGCAAGAGATTGCACCCCATACTAGCCCTTGCTCTTGAGATGCTACACTTCTCATCCTTCTTAGACTCTTACCCACACAGAGAAGAAACAGAAGCATTGATAAGCAGCATTCAACTGACCACGTGGGAGCAGCTTCAGTCTGCTCTAGACTCGGACGTCTTCAAAGCATGCACAGCCGCGTATGAAGCATATACCCAAGTGACAAGATCTGGAGGCCATGGTGCAACCGCCCAGTTTTGGAGAATGTATATAGATTACATTCATAAATACCACGAGCTCGAACGGGCGATTCGAACGAATGATATCGATCTCTATACATACTCACTGACCGGACTCATTGGACTGTTCTTTGCTACAAACCATGTAAATTACAGTCGGTGGCTGACAAAGTTCCAACTCGATTTGATGAACATGGAAGACAGCCATCCTGGCCTACGTCAAATACTGGAAGCAGGCGTCTTTACTGTACGACGAACAGAACATCCATTCAGTAGATGCCCGGTCGACTTGACTCTAGAACAGACGATTAACGCGGATGCAGCTTCGAGAAGAACTGGATTCACTTCTTCAACGAATAATTATGCGGCACGACTTCGCTGGATGCTTACGAAATCCACTAGAGCTTCATTCGTTAGTCTACTCCACGAAATGGCTGGGCTGATAGTCAAAGAAGACACAACTGCTGAACTGAGACCTGCACGAATAAAACGTGACGATAGAGATGTGAAAACCATGGTGAAACAAATCCAGGATAGTTGCAATCCGTTTGGGAACGAAACAGATGCAGATACCATGTTGTACAACATCCATACAGGAAGGGCAACTAGTGAAACAGTCCGCGAAAGTTTACTGAATGTGCCAGCAAGTGGAAGGACATTACACCAGGCATTCATCACAGCATGCGAGGCCGATGACAGTAGGTTTGAACAACCCATAAAGAAAGCTCCTCTCAAAACATTCGTAGACGAATGTGCCAGAAATAGACGAACACCGGATAAGAAAGTGGCAGTTCTGAAGTGTACTCGTGATTTGATGGGCCGCCTAATAATCCTTGCATCAAAGCGTGATGTTGACCTGCAGCATATATTCCAATATCCCCTTACACCAGTACCACTCACGATGTGCAATCCTGATGAGAGCATGGTCAAGACAGATAAAAGTAAGTTGCTTAACTTACTGGAGAGCAAGGAGATCAAAGGAGACGGACCTCAACAGATCAATGCATACGTAGTAGATGGACAATATCTTCTGCACACCCTACCTCCAAACTTACCACCCACATATGGAGGTCTAGCGAGGAGCATACTCTACCAAGTATTGTCATTGTCCAAAGTCCGGGTACACGTAGCCTTTGATGATTACCCTCAACCGTCACTGAAGGATGCAGAAAGAGCCAGACGGGGGACAACAGCCGAGGACAGCAGATCCTACATTATTACTGGTCCAGCACAAAGAAGGCCCAACGATATCAGCAAAGCGCTAACGTCCAGGTCATTCAAACGGGAACTTCCTGATTTTCTTGCAAGAGAATGGCAGGATCAAGCATACGCTCATATACTTGGGACCTGTGATGTCTTCCTAGATGTTCCGTCAGGCCAGTGCTTCCATTTCCACGTAAGCGAAGGAGAGGTCAAGCGAGATACCGTAGACATGCTCAGTAACAACCATGAAGAAGCGGATACCAAGATCTGCATGCATGCAAAGGCAGCAGACACCTCGAATGGAAATGTAGTAATACGCGCCTCAGACACGGACATAGCTGTTATTCTGCTCTATCATTGTGAGAAATTCAGCAGCCACATCTGGATGGATGTCGGTACTACATCCAAGCGTAATCGGAGGCTCATTGACCTAACAGCGATATCCAAGTCACTGGGACCACAACTGTGCAGTTCCCTCCCTGCCTTCCATGCCTTTACCGGCTCGGATTACACCGCAGCATTTGTAAGAAAGGGCAAGGTTCAGCCCTTTAATAAGCTGGAAAAGCTGCCCGATGTACAGCAAGCTTTCAAAGCTTTGTCAACAGATGGACTGCCAAGCGAGAAATGCAAGGACACACTCTTGAAATTCACTGCTATAATGTATGGAGCCAAAGAGAAGTCGAAGGAAACGTTAAACGCCTACAGGTTCAAGACCTTTGAAAGAATTTACAAGCCCAAGTTAAGAGGAAAGAACCCACTTGAAAAGCTGAAGGGAGCTGATGCCAGTAGTATTCCTCCATGCGAAAGAGAGGTTGCTGCCCACATAAAGCGTGTATCGCTTGTTTCAAGAATGTGGGCCAATGCTGACCAGCCAATCATCCAGCAACACCCATCAGAGGATGACGGATGGGAACTAGTGGGAGATCAATATAAACCCATCTGGTTTGAGGGAGACCAACTTCCGGAGTCGCTCGTTCCAGATGATGAAGAATTAGCTGATGCTGACGATGATGAGGTCCTAGCGCAGTCATCTTCTGATGAAGAGGACGTTGAAGGAGATGGTGATGATGGTGATGTGTAGGTTTACAATCGACCAAACCTGTTCATACGATTATATTCAGTACGGTACATATCCAAAGCATCCTGACAGGGAATTTGTAATGTTTTTGAAATTTTAAGCAAAATAATGTTAGGAATGTTGGATAAAACAACATATATACAATCATGTTGATGTTTGAGATAAATTCAATAATTTTTCGTTGATATAGTTAGTTGAGTTTTTACATACATTAAAATTTGTTTTTAGTTCAGGGTAATTAGCTTAAACATGTTAAATAGTTTATAAGCGATAGTCAGAGATAAAACAGCAATATCGCTAATAGAGTAAAAGTTAGACATTAGGTATTAATTTTTATAAAATTAACATTAAAAATTGTTTTTTGTTCCGAGATTTGAGATTTAATTGTTGATGGGCGGTAGAACCAGGACGCCAATTTACTACATGACTTACTATGATCTGATTTTGAAGCATAATTCATGCATACTAAGTACATTTTTGTGTAGTTTATAAAAAAATAAAACATTGTGTTTGTATACAATCTATGTTTCTCCTTTTTGTCAGTGTGCATTCTTAAGTGGGTTAATACATGAAATGGATACTTAAGAATGACTGATCTTGATTTAGGATGACCTAAGGAATACATTGCCATATGTTTCATGGATGTACTCAAATTGTGAATTAAAAATGCTAATTAGCGTTAATTAGCATTAATTAGGTCGTTCTTAAGCGACCTAATACACAAATTGAAAACTTAAGAATTGGGAATTCTGATTTCCACTCCTATAGAGAACATTTTAAGACAAGTTTGAAAGATGTACTCAAATTGTGAATTAAGAGTCACATTTAGGGGTCTTTGGTGGCGCCCCCTGGTTGCTGTGCAGAATTGCAGAACTTAAGAATTGCCTTTTTGGGGTCTCCTATCATAGATGCATATATTCCAGGCCTCAAACCTTTTGTACTCGAGATGTGAAACAAATGTTTCTGGGCTCCCGCACTATGATGGTGCCTTGTCAAGTCTCTGATGTATTATGCTCTCCTTCCATCCCTTCCTTCTCATCGAATGGCACCACAACCGACTCAGCTTGTAAGAAGGCCGAACGCCTCAATTCTGTATTTGCTTCAAAATCTTGTATCCCAGACTCCTCTCTCTTTGTACCCACCTTTCCCAGTCATATCCAATTGCTCCTGAATCCTGTGTCTTTTGCACCTGAGAAGGTGGAAAGGTTTCTGGCAACAATTGACTCTGTCTAACTGGACCAGACGACATCAGCTCATGTGTCCTAAAAACCCGACCTGCTGCTCTTGCACTTCCTCTCTTTGTCCATTTCACCCTGCCATTTACCACAGGTCATCTTCCATCGGCTTGGAAATCAGTCAACATCACAGCATTACATAAAAAGGTGCAAAATCCGGATCCCATTAACTACAGACCAATTAGCTCACTTCCAATCATCAACAAGGTCATGGAATGAGGAAGACATCACAGTTGATATAAAATCATTCTTTTTTTTTTCCACCAACCTCATTTCACATCATCAATTTTGATTCAGACCACATCACTCTACCTTGGAGGCCCTCAATGTCAGATAAGAGATCAGGGCCGTCGCTCTTGACATATCTCGAGCTTTTGATAAAGTCTGGCATCCCGCCTTACTCTCCAAACTCTCTGTCTATGACGTCCAAGGCCAACTCCTCTTGGATTACTGACTTCCTCTACTTTCATAGCCAACGTGTGTGGCTCTCAATGTAATCCTTCCATCTCCTCTCTCTGTCAGGCTCGAGTGTCCCAAGGCAGTCTCCAGAAAATCCTCTTTGTCCATTTGCTGATGACTCCACCCTCTGCCGTGACATCCCTCATCCTTCACACAGACAGGCAGTAGCCTCTTCCCTCTCTTCAGATCTTGAAAAAAAAATCACAAGATGGTCAAACACTTGAACATTTCTTACAATCCTGAAAAATCCCGCAAACTCTCTCTCCAAAATCACAGTTCCGCAAACCCTCCCATCAACTTTCTCAACAACCGTCTCCAAGAGATTATCACTCAAGGCTATGATCTCTCTTGGGCAAGACACATTTCATCCTCCATCGTGCAAAGTCCTTCCTTGGCACACCTGAGCTCCTATCCATCTGCATGGCTTTCATCCACAGCTTTATGGACAACTGCTCTCCCCTCTGGGTTGGCGCCCCTACCTCACATGTTGGTCACCTTGGTAAAGCAACCCACGACCCCTCCCAAAAGTTTTTACTTATGCATCCATTTTGTTCACCCCTTGTCTTCTCCCCCACCCCTCTGTTTCCTGAATCCCTTGTTTGTCCATCTCCAGCTACTTTCCCCCTTCTCCTGCTGTTCCTTTTGTTATGCTGCTTCCTTATCCGTTTTGTGTTCTCGCTCTTCCACGAGCCTTACCTCTATGTGAAAAAGGGTTTCATTTGTTTTGTTTCTTTGTTTTTTTGTATACTGAATCGAGGCTCGTGAAAGAGCTAACATTTACATCACAAACAAATCAACCAGACAAACAAAATATATAAAAAGAGGGAGCGGAAGACAAGATGGGGAGAGAAAGGGAAGCACACAAACACAACATTTGAGAGCAGGGAGATGTGTGGGAGCGAGAGGGCTTGGGGGCAGAGGGCGTGGGAAGGGGGGGGGGGGGGGTGGGAGAAGTATAAAACACAAGGACACCAAGGACTTCCAGGACAGAAGTTGGTATTTCAAAAAAGTGGAATTGGGGTGAAATTAGCGGAGGTAGAAAAGATCAAGGTTTTAGATGGGGGAAGATAAGAGATGGTGGTGAACAGCTGTTTTAAAGACCTGGAGGGTGGAGTGGGATTGAAGAGAGTGAGGGAGTTTGTTCCAGAGGCAGGAGAAAAGAGGAATGAAGGAGTGAAGGTGAGCAGAGAGTCTTGATTTTGGCAGTTTAACCATAAGAGGGTTGCAGGCAGATCTTGTGCGACCTGTAGGAATTTTGCAGGACAGAGCCCAGAGAGAGCTGGGGGGGAAAGGCCAGAGAGGAGTCGGTAGAAGATGGAAAGAGCACCAACCTGCCTGCGGTGAGTGAGTGAGAGGCCCTTGGAGTTAGCTTCATTGCGGGAGATTCTAATGATTCTGAACGCTTTGGTTTCAACAGCGTGAAGACGAGCCAGGTGTGAGGCAGGAGCACCAGCCCAGAGGGGAGAGCAGTATTCCATTGAGCTGCGGATGAAAACCTTGTATGTGGTGAGGAGCTCAGGTGTGCCAAGGAAGGACTTCGCACGACGGAGGATGCCCAGTCGGCGACTGGCTTTGGAGGCCAGATTTGAAATGTGGTTTTCCCAGGAAAGATCATGGCAGATAGCGAGACCCAAAAGCTTGAGTGACAGAACTTCTTGGAGAGGATTATTCAGAAAGTGGATGGGAGGGTTGTCCAGTCGGTCTTTTCGGAGAGACATTGTAAGAGTGAGATTTGTCAGGATTGAAAGACATGTTCCACTTGTTTGCCCAGTCTGTGATTTTTTCCAGGTCTGCAGAGAGTGAGGAGCCTGCAGACTGCCGATCTGAGGGATGAAGAATGGAGCGACAGAGAGTAGAGTCATCAGCAAAGAGATAGAGAGGATTTTCAAGACAGTCAGAGAGATCATTGATGAAGACCAGAAAAAGCACAGGGCCCATAACACTGCCTTGGGGAACTCCAGCCTGAACAGGAAGAGGAGATGAGAGAAACCCATTCAGGGCCACACATTGACTACGACTAGAGAGGAAGTCCGCCAGCAATGCGTGGAGATTTCCATGGATACCAAAAGAGGAGAGTTTGGGGAGCAGAGCAGGGTGCCAGACCGTATCGAAGGCACGTGATATGTCAAGGGAGACAGCTCTAATTTCCTGTTTGGCATTGAGGACCTCCATCCATTGTTGAGAAAGCAGAAGCAGCATGTCCAGAGTAGAGTGACCAGGTCTGAAACCAAATTGATGGTCAGAGATCAAGCCATTGGAGAAGAGGAAAGATTTCATATCTGAAGCATTGATGGATTCCATGACTTTGCTGATAATTTGGAGAAGGCTGATTGGTCTGTAGTTGCTGGGATCTGTTTTTGCACCTTTTTTGTGCAAAGCGGTGATGTTGGCAGATTTCCAAGCAGATGGCAGATGACCTTGAGCAAAAGAGAGGGTGAAGAGAACAGAGAGAGGGAGTGAAAGAGCGGAAGAACAGGATTTTAGGACCCGTGGGCTGATGCCGTCAGGTCCAGTTGCAGAATCAGAGTCGAGGGTTGACAGAAACTTTTCCACCTTGTCAGGAGGAAAGGACACAGAGTCCAGGAGCAGCTGGGTACGACTGGGTACGGTGGGTACAGAGAGGAATGGGTTTGGGACACAAGATTTAGAGGCAAACACAGAGTTGAGGCATTCAGCTTTTTCACGCCTGGTGTTGTTTCCATTTCTCCATTTCACGCCTTAAAATGCCTGGTGTTGTTGTTGTTGTATACTTAAGGTTAACAAGGTGGTTAACAAGGGGAGATGCAGAAAATAGGGCAAAATGGAGAAGATTGTCATGGGGACCGCAAGGGCACAAGACTAACCCCCCTCTTGCAGGGAAAATGGCCTTAAAATGCCTGTTGTTGTGTTGTAAGAGATCATCTTCCCGAATTTAGAGTTTGAAACTCACCTGCAGGTGTGCAGGCATGGCACAGTGAGGGTTTAGTTCCACCTGTGCACGAAATGCATCCAGGAAAAGGTCGTTGAGGGTCTGGTGAATCACTACATTGCTCACAGCATGAATAGGGGCCTGGAGTTTCTCTCTGAGCTCTCCATATTCTGTGGAGTTCAATCTGTATGGGCAAAACATGTGGTTATCATAAAATGGAAACTGCAGAACATCTCAGATGACTGCTGCTGTCACAACTGACTGCTGTCTGACTGACTGCTGTCAAACATCTCAGATGATCTCAAAAGTATTGCCATATTCCCTCAACCGTCCACCTTCTTAAATCACAGTTGGTGCGAATACGTCACTTTCAAAATGAAGTAATCTGTCACAAAATGCTGGACACGCTTGCATAGAAACTCCCAACACCGGGATTCATTGGGGCAGTCGAATGTATATCGTGCGCACCAGAAAGGATTGCTACCTAAAAATCATTCACAAAGCTTCTAAAACAAGTTGAAAATACTTGTAAACGTATCGTCGGGAAAGGGGTGTGCCTCTGCACAACAAAAGAGTTGTTGAACTTTCTGAACTTGCACAAAAACCTGATAGCCTGTACACATGGCACAGCGCAAGTGGTTTACTGAGCCCAATTGGACAAAGGGGGAATTACTATCCCCAGCATAAAATGTATTTGCCATACTTCCCAACCATCACCAATACCCCCCCCCCCCAACCCCCACCGCTTTCCAGGACCCCTCCCAAAGAGAGTGGTTATTTTTAGACATACTGCATGAAAATGAGGGTATTCTCGTGTGTACGTCTGCTCATTATTGAATTCAAAATGGCTGGACCAATCTGGCTAGACAACTTTCAATTTTCACCTGCAATATGTGGAATAGCGCAAGTGATTTAACGACTGATCCCTGCCTAATGGATGGGGGCATTGACACTAAGTTTCGCTCCTAAGGATTCCAAAACTTACTGCTATAATACAAGCAAAAATGTTGACAATAAAACCCGTCAAGTTAATTTTTTTCATGTCTATCCATTTTTCATGTCATATGTTGCAGAATGTCTAAGTAAGCATCACAAGTTCGGATGAAACACAGGTCTAATATTTAGCACACCAACCTGATGTCAAACGGTGTCACTTGAGGGTTTCTGCTGCTCACGCGTACCGTTAACATCTGCACAGCTGTGCTCGTTTCGGCCGAAAGGGTGTGATGCCGTGCCTCCGCCAGCTCAAGGCGTGCATCCCTCTGCAAGGCCACATTTACACCGTACGCCGCAGTGCGAACCACCCACGAGTCTGTCACGACAACACGACCCTCTGGAGGGCCCCGTGAAAACTTGTCGATGCGACAAAACTCGGTGTTAAGCAACGAAGCAGCCGCTCGCCAGCCTGCACCCGTCGGCGCCTGGATCGCCAGGCTATGCGCCAGCGGATGCCCATCCCAGCTGTTACGGTGCCATGCCAATCCCACAAGGGCAGCCCAGATTGGCAAGCCAAAAGCCACCGTAAGAAAGACCCGCCAAGTGAATGTATCGGGAAGTGTAGAAAACAGATTCTTGTGAGGTGCGGCCACTCCGAGACCCACATAATAAACTGCAAGCACAACATACAGACAACGTTTCCAACAGCAAAGCATGCGAACCGCTCAAGAGTCAGCTCATTACAGCTGAAACAGCATAACACTCCACCAATCACCTTCTTCTTCTTCTTTCGTATGCAGCAAATGGCTGCTGGTCGCATCATTTGCTGGGGAGCAGCTGCACCACTGATGCAGTGCTCCCTGTAGATTAAAGCAGGAATTCGTAATTTGATCACGTTGCCGGCAATAGCTCGCCTACTCTTCACAAAGGACAACGTGGAATCTTTAACGTCCACCAACTAATGTCGGCAGACGGGTCGCACAATTTAATGTCCATCCGGGTGACGGCACGTGCATCGATACCTCGCATTGTCTGAAAGGATGATAGTTTATAGCTGGGTCGAGATTCAAACGCAGACTAGACACTCAGAGATGAGTGTGCATACCTCTAAGGCCTCGGCTATCTTTCCAGTCCTACCATTTACATAATGAAAGGTGGAATTTTCAGTCAGACAAAATCATGCAAATCAGTTTCTTGGTTTTAGAATCTTTTTGTTTTTAAACGTAGTTGAGGAAGTAATATCATCGGAGTTGATGAGTAATGAAGTATATTTCATGAAAAAAGTGCAAATGCAATGCAACAACTTCCTTAAAACCAGCTAACCCCTCAAAATAATAGAGATGGCAACTCACAAAGAGGCAAAAATGAGTGAAGTAGCAGTGCAGCGGCCGTACGGCGCATGTGGAAGCGAACAAAGTCCAGGTCCTCACTGCCCAAGAAAGCAGCTAGCAGGCCATGGACGGTGATGCCCGCAGAGCGAAACTCGGTCGGTGTGAGCAGGAAGCAAATGGCGAACAGCAAGTAGGCAAAAGTGAAGACTGCTTCAGGCGATTCCATGCTGTCTGTGAGGCTAAGAAAGAGCGTACAATGGTTCAATATCCTGCGAGGATTTAATCGCAGAGGAATCAGATGAAAACTTAAGGCAAAAGGTTAAAGGATATTAAACAATCACATGAACAAAATCTTGTGAACATATTCACAACGGAGTAAACATCCCTGCCATATTCCAAATTTGGAACAACATCCATTTTTTCAAGAAAAACAAATACATGTATAGAGCCACAAAAGTTAAACGGATTACTGTATCGCAAAGCACAACTAGAACAGCACTCAGTAGAGAGCACACCTCCACCTGGTTGGCCATATCAATTATCACTCAATGATGAAGAATCACTTAAAAAATTATACTGGCTGGATTCAGATCCGGATCTTCACCAAAATTGAATCGATTCTTCCTTGTCACACACACAACCTGTCCACCAAATTTCGTCCAAATATATCCATATTTTTGAGATATCCTGCTATGTATTGTTTTTGGCCCAATCTCCCAATGCAATGGTGAAGAATCACTTAAACAATTAAATAATTCTCATATCCGAATCCATATTCAGATCTTCACCAAAATCGAATCGAATCCCCTTTGACCTTTTAGTTTTAAGACCCTTTAAACCCCTTAAGACTATTGCAACCCTTTAGACAGACTTTAAATTACACCCTTTTTAGATCCCTTCACCTTTACACCTTGCGATCTTTAGACCATAACTTTTCAGACCTTTGACCTTTACACATTTACAACTAGACCACTTAGACCTTGAATTTAGCACATCCTTCCATTTAATTTCCACGCAAAACAAGTCCTGATTAAGGTCTGTAATCTGCGATTGCTCTTTCTTGTTCCCAATTCGGAAATTCAACGCAGGAGGCCATTAGGCCCATCATCCCGCTTATAGTTATATTTCTGCCAATATCCATGTACCCCTCCATACCCAATAGTTACATTCTAGGCACGGCACTTTAATTAAACCTTTCCAGGGACTCATTTAACGCATTAACTAATGCGAGTGAAAGAGCTGGCCTTATCTTAATGTCCGTACCTTCAAGTTCGTCGATGTGAAGCCAAGCGGGTTCTTTTTTGTCAGAAGTTACTTTACAAACAACTACGGGATCCCAAAATGATAACAAAGGGTAGTTGAACCAATATCTCAGCCTGGGATTTAATTTAGAAACATTATTATACCTTTAGTAACAGGAGTCAACATAAACCGTGTACATTTCCGTCACTATCTCTACTCCTTCACATACCTTCGCCTTCAGGCTGCATTCGCTAATTCATTAATTGAGTAATACTAATAACTCATTCCTTCCAGACGATGAATGATACGTGTCTATCTAATTCGTGTATTCCTCAGTAGTGAAACCTTCAATAATATTCCTCTGGGTAGTGGGGATACTTTCTAAAAAATACACCATAATCTAAATACTTTTTTTTTTTAATTAATAAAATAAAAAAAGAAGCCCCCGCTAACTACACCGCTTAGACATCATGCACATAAAGTACCGCTAACTACACCGCTTAGACATCATGCACATAAAGTACCGCTAACTACATCGCTTAGACATCATGCACATAAAGTACCGACAACTACACCGCTTAGACATCATGCACATGAAGTACCGCTAACTACACCGCATAGACATCATGCACATAAAGTACCGCTAACTACACCGCATAGACATCATGCACATAAAGTACCGCTAACTACACCGCTTAGACATCATACATATAAAGTACCGCCAACTACACCGCTTAGACATCATGCACATAAAGTACCGCTAACTACACCGCTTAGACATCATGCACATAAAGTCCTGCCAGCTACACCGCTTAGACATCATGCACATAAAGTACTGCCAACTACACCGCTTAGACATCATGCACATAAAGTACCGCTAACTACACCGCTTAGACATCATGCACATAAAGTACTGCCAACTGCACCGCTTAGACATCATGCACATAAAGTCCTGCCAACTACACCGCTTAGACATCATGCAGATAAAGTCCTGCCAACTACACCGCTTAGACATCATGCACATAAAGTACTACCAACTACACCGCTTAGACATCATGCAGATAAAGTCCTGCCAACTACACCGCTTAGACATCATGCACATAAAGTACTGCCAACTACACCGCTTAGAGATCACATAGCGTGTAATATAGAAAAAGCTGCACCGACAGGCGGACGTCGGAGTTGCATTGTCGGAATGATCCATTTCAATTATAAAAGAGAATCAACTGAGAATAAACTTTCAGCTTCTCCTTAAATCAACGTTTGGCTCCTACTGCCGCTGATATTAGTGAATGGCCCTCTTTTTCTAGAACGGTTTCGGACGAGTGTCCCAAATACCTCAGAGCCTAACTGCCACGATATTGTGTGAAGCTATAAAATAAATAAATAATAATATGAATTTTGAAGAACTCCGCAGACGAAGTAGTTCCATCATTGAGATTATGATATTACCCACCGATTATTATCAGAACGGTCAATCCTCACATACCTACGGTAGTCAGAACCATTTCCGAAGTCGACGTTTGTGAATCCCCTTGCTATTCTTAAATGTCACAAAGATTTATTTTCTGTTGGTACAAAACAAATTATTTTTAATCCTGTTTCTTTCCAGAGAAGAAGAAGATTCGCCACACGTGCGCGGAAGGAAGTTGACCCGCACGTGTCGTGCGTTCCGTTCCGTGAGTGCTGTAGAGTTCGTCCTCTGTAAATCGATGAGTAATGGCGAACGCGGTAGAAATGCAGGAAAAAGTAAACAACGCTGTAAATGAGATGTTAGAAACGTTAGATAAGGAGCATATCCGAAAGATGCAGGTAATTGTCTCACTCTTGGTTTGTCCGACTCATAACTTTGGAGGTAATTCTCTGCCTCGTACCTTTTCCTGTCGAGAAATGCAAAAGCCTGGGAGGATTATAAAATGACCGGTTGTTAAGAGCATTTGTAATTGGAGCTTTAGACGTACCAGGAGTGCCCCTCTTCGTGTTTTTGGATACAAAATGGGGGCTTGTGAAAAAGTGAGCTGACAAAGGGTATAAAGACAACTTGGTGGCAGTAAGGCCACCTGTTGGCTGAAACAAGCGGAAGGGGAGGGAAGGAAACGCTAATTGACCTGCAGGTAAGAGATTCAGTGAGGTAGAATTCATGGGGGTAGAAAAGATTGTGGATAGGGATGGGTGATGACCTGAGATGATGGTGTACCAATTACTTAAAGTCTTGGAAGGAAGAGGGCAGCTGAACCGTCTCCAGCAGGCAGTTCGACAAACTGGAAGAAAAATATATAAAGGAGGGGGCACAGGTGGAAAGCCTCAATTTGGAGAGTTGACCCACAAGGTGGTCAGTTTGTGCCTCGGATAAGCTGGACGTGGGAAAGAAGAGGAGGGCTAGACCGCAGGAGAAGCTGTGAAAAACGAAGTCCACTGACTTCTGTGATAAGAGAACAACAGGCCTTGTAGTTTATTTAGCCTCTTTGTGGGAGATGCCAATTATGCTGTGTTTTCGGTTCCACAAATTTCAGGAAAGACAGATGTGATGCTGGAGCCCCAACCAGTAGGGGAGAGCAGTTGCGATTGAACTCCGGACAAAGTTCGCATAGGCTGAGCAGTTCTTGTTTATCAAGGAATGACCCGATACTCCGGAGATTGCCTCATCCCTAGCTGACTTTTAAGCCCACTTTTACTGTGTGGTTAGCCCAAGAGAGATTATGGCTCATGGTGAGGGTGAGAAGTTCAAGGCACTGAACTTTCATCAGACCATCGTTTAATCCATCCGAGGTCGACCAACCGCTGCCCGCCTGTCTATGATGGAGTACTGTACGACATGTCGTGAAGCCTTGTGCAAAAAGGAAAATAGTTTTCCAGAGCATAGTGAGGTTAATGTTGATGAGGAACAAGACTGGGCCGACGACACTCCCTTAGGGAACTTCACCCTGCGCCAAAGAAAAGAGGGTTCTTTTGAGCGCACTGCGGTGCCTACTGTGTAGTGGAGGTGGTCAGAAACCCTTCTGTAACTAAAGGCAGCGAGCATGGAAAGCAGAACAGGTTGCCACACAAAAACATCCAAGATTTGCCCAGGTAGATGGTCCTAACTTCCTGTTAGGACCATCAGGTGAGAGAGGAGTAGCAGCCTATCCAGAACTGAGTGATCAGGATGGAATCCAAACGGAGTCAGAGGTCAGGCTGTTAGAAAATAAAGATTTGACATCACCAGCAGTGAGAGAGTGCATGACTCTGCTCATAATTGGAAGTAAGCTTGCAGGTCCATCCTCTTGTGGATGGGAGTCATCGTTGCAAAAGTGGGACAGACATATGCGTGCTTTGTCCCACAAGTGGACAACATTTGATGAATACAAAATTTTATGGTTCATAAAACACCCAAAATTGAAAACACCGTTGGTGTGACCATAAATGCTATTTAATGTTGAAGAAAGTTGTGCAAAAACTTTTTCATAGTTTCTTTTTCCGGATTTTCAGAATGAAACGCCTGTTGATTTCCTGAACCCGCAACGCCACTTGTACAATTGTATAAAGGTGTACAAAAGTTGTGAACTTTTTTTTTTTCTTCATTTTGGGGGAAAATAACATTTTTCTTCATTCCAACAATAATGATTATTACGTCGCATGATTAAAGTTACATGGATTTAAGAAAAATTGGCAATACATAGTTATTTGGAGTTTCTTTTGTACATTTGTAACAATTCCAAGCCCATTGAAAAAAAATGATCATCTTGTTTGTTTTCAAATTAGGGTGTGTGAATTATGCCCTATGTGTGTGCCCTATAGTGCCCCCTATAGTGTTATCTCACCCCCTCTCTCCCACAACTCTCTCGTTTAGTACATAATATGCAGATGGCCTCCTTGTTGATATAATTGATGTGCGAATCGAATCGTTCAGTTATCTCTCCTGGCGGACAATGAGCATGTTGTGGCGATTATCATCTGTTGCAGGCCCGCATGTTCCGCTGCAGTGCCGAGTGCTGTGACGGCAACAAAGGCTCCACTCAGTCTGTCCGGCAGTGTATCGAGCGCTGTAACGCTCCGCTTACCCAAGGCCATGCTCTGTTTACCGCCGAGTTACAACGATTTCAGGTGAAACCGTTTTCCTTTGCTTTTACAGTTCAGTTTGAGCTGAGGCTCTCAAAGGTTTAACGTGAATGATTCTCTACATTTACACACAATAGATGTACCCAGTTCTGACAACTTGGAGGTAGAAACATTGGTGTCTGCACTAGCTGTAGCCATCTTGTTAGAAAATGTTGTCTTGTGTGTGGTGGTAGTAAAGAGATTCATGACCATACAGTGAAATAAATAATTAAATGTCTGATCCAGGTCTTTGAAATGATGCCAAACGAGTCCCAGCATTCTATTGGCGTTCTTGGCAGACTCGCCAATATGAATATCGAACTGCAAACTAGATTTGCAGGTGACTCCGTGGTCTTGACCCCACACGCGTAGCTCAAAGCGGGGTTAAGCAATTGCTTCACTCTGTCCGTCCATCAGTCTATTTCTATGATTGAGGAACTACTTGATTTCAGTTTAATTTTATATTTTGAACGCTATAGAACATGAACCTGCAGTTTAGCAGGACTGTCCTTTGCCTCTGAATTTGGCCAATTGTACGGAATCTCGTCCCGAGCGTGCATGCGGACAACGCGGTATCGCAATTGCTTCAGTCTGTCTGGCAGTGAAACAAAATTGAAAATCATTCCAAACAGGAAACTCACTGTTTTAAGGACATCCTAAAGGACAAACAACAGGCATGAAGAACTAATGTAACATGTTAAATAAGGTGGTGTATAAGACTGTGCATCAACGGCGGTAAACTTCCAATTCAATGTTTTTTTCTACAACCTTTAAAACTTATTTTATTTCAATTTAATTATATATTTGAACAATATTGAACACTAATCTTTTTTTTCACTTCCAAAATCGCTCAATTTAGCAGTACTTGAGCAAAATATATAAAAGATATTGTTACGGTTCTCCGCCGCCCTTCTTCCCTTTACCAAGGGGGGATTAATCCCCTTGTTCTTTCTGGGCTTGGCGGAACCGAGAGACTTGAAACGCCTCTTCCGGACAAACGCAAGGTAGGGTTTCGGGACAATCCTCGCTCGTACCTAAATCCCTGCGCCGCCACGGAAGCGGGGAAGCAAGCCTCGCACGAGCCACGTGTAATTTGGGGTCCACCGAGCGGATTGCGTACCACGTGGTCCGTGCAGTCACCGTTAATTATTGGACCCCGATTCGAGCGGTTCTACTCGTACTACGCTTAATCAATGAGGAAATCACGAGAACGATCGAATGGAAAAGGAAGAACACAGGTTTAATTATTATTCCCACACATATATACAATGATCGGTGGACGCAGAGACACAGAGCAGTACTTAGTCAGTCTTATCTTACTCCCAGACTCGAGCCCGTCACACTCACACAGGGAATTGCAGGTAGGTTGATGTTCCAGCCAGACGCGTCGACGTGGTCGTCCAGGAACGGCCCCGTCCGGCTCTCCACGGTCCCAGCACGTCCCGCGAAGATGGCAAGCAGGCGGTGGAAGGAACCTCGTAGCGTGTCTCCCGAACAAAGGCAGCCGATGAGGTAGAACGGAAAATACGCGTCTCAGCGTGGCTGGCGGTTACACAGCCGTTATCACTCGCGTGACTTAATGCACTGTACGCGGCTCGGCCTCCAGCTCAACTGAGCGTCACTTTATAATAGCGCGTATTCCGGTTCATGTGCGTTTTCCTCCACTCGCGTATCTCTCAATTCCTGCTCATCAACGAGTCCTCTCATCAGTCCTTCAGTTCATCAGCCAGTCCTCCCGCGCTAGTCCTCCCACGCTAGTCCTCCCGCGCTAGTCCTTTGTTCAACGAGTCCTCCCGCGCTAGTCCTCCTGGGGGCTTTGCGCGATGGGTTATATAGATACGCCCCGACCCTTCTTGAACCCTCTCGAACCTTCCAACCACGCCCTGTGACGCAGTGCTGCCACCACAACCTCCGAGCCCTGATTGGCGGCTCGTGCTTACCGTCAGCTCCTCTGGCGCCCCTCATTCGGCTCCGCCCCGACCCTCCTAGGCCTGCCTCGTGTTAATTCGCCCAAAATGAACCAAAGTCAGCGCAAAGGGGCATGAGGCTAGGGAGGCTGGAGAGTCAGTAGAAGTAGGACCTATTCTCCTGACTCTACTCAACGCAGAACTAACATAGGAAAAGGACTAAGCTCACAAATACTAAGAGATAACTACACTATCGCGAGGCTACATGTTGCTTGTGTGACTAACTATGAGGGGGAAATTTTAACCTTTATTATACTGACTGTACAAAACTCAAAACCGCAACAATGTTACCCCGTCTCGACCAATCAAAATTGGCACACACCTAGGGCGGAGGAACAGGGAGATCAGGACAAAGTTGCGGCGACTAGTGATGCAAAGACAGAGCTAACTTTGGTCAACATATCTTTATTTAATTACATACAGGGTGAGTCAAAAGTAGCGCTCGATTTCAGGGTGAATCAAAAGTAGCGCCCGCGCCCGATTTGCTGTTTTTTCGGCTGTCAGATTCTTTCTGGGATGTCATGTTGTTAATAATTGTCTTGCAGATTATTAATTTTCTTAATTTATTTATTTTTGTTTTTGTTTTGCAGGTTATTGCTGAGAGTTTGGAAAGTTACTGAATATTTATAAACAGAAATCGGGCGCTACTTTTGACTCACCCTGTATGTACATCTTTCTCAAATGTTGTTCCAACATTGTCAGTTTCTCCAAGAAGAGTTGGCAGAAGGTCCAGTTCCTGATTGTTCCGTTTGACCTATCAGCTTCGTACAGTTGCCATTGTGTCCGTTATTCCGAGTTCACGAGCAAAGCTAACATAGATCGTGCTCTGAAACGCAATGCAAGAGTTTGAAAGACCTTCCCATGTCCTTTATCTCAAGACTTCACGGTAAGGTGTTCTATGAACTCGAATTTTTTTCTAGTGCTTTTAATGCTTCGGATAAACTTTTTTGCATGAGCTTGCATTTTTCTAAATTAAACGAATAAGCCATGTAGGTCATTTCTGCTTACAGTCCAAATGTTCTTGTAAGGAAGTGTTGGTGCAGTGATGACTGTGGAACATTTGCTTTGGTATTATCTGTAAAGAGGTCTGCTGAGGTCACTGGTAGCCTCGTCGATATAAACCAGAAATGCTTGCAGAACTCCAATTGCAACAATAGCCCACGATGATAGATGTGTGTCCTTCGACTCCGACACAATCCAACGTGGGCTCTCTTATTATATACAAGCTTACATATATGGTCTTCCTGCTCCTGCCCTCAATTACCTCGGCCTTCCCCAAGCCAGCCCAGGTTGCTTGCATTCCTCAAGAAACCCACACCTGCTCACTCTCATTGAGTTGAGGCTGCCTTCATCTGCCCCCTTATTCTTTCAAATGTGCTGCTCATCACTACTTCACGCACATTCACAACCTCTTGTGCATGCGCAAAGCTCAAATTGCCAGCCATTGCCGGTTGGTTCGATTGACATTGAAATATAGTATCAGAGACACCTATGCCTCCAACCCAGGTTGATTGATGCATGAAAAAAAGAGGCTTCTTCATTCTTATTTTTCTTCTTCCTGCTCATTGTCTTGCCTGCTGCGTCAACTTGTCGTGCCACGGCCCTCCTCTCATTACTCTGTCGTATATTCTCCGTCACATTTTATGTCGACCCAACATGATGTATCTGGAAAAAATCACCTCATAGAGTCGTAGACCATGTTGAAGAAATCTTATGATAATTTTCTTTTCTAACATTGCAGTTTGGTGTCGTTTCAGGAACGACTACAAAGATGTGCGATCCAGTGCAGTGACAAGGCTCAGGATGCGCACGATTTGGGTTCTTCCAAGGCTGAAACTCAGACCCGGCTGGAGTCGTGTGTAACTTCCTGCGGCAAGGAGCATCTTGAACTTTTGCCTGGAATAACACGACGTCTCCAGGAAGCTTTTGCAAATGTACCTCACTGAGGATGCGTTCTCCAAACTTTGGCCAGAACAATTTAACTTTCTGTCAACCGATGTCAATTTAATGGCGTGGTCTCCTAGTCTGCGATTGGCTACACATTTCAAGGACCACTGTTGGCAAATTTGATCTCCACCAATAGCATCTCGTATTTGACCTTCACTGCATTCTCCTCCGTGTTAATTGTGCACGTCTGATGCGAATCCTATTTCCCTCACCTGTATCCCTTGAAGGCTCTAACATTGCAATTAAACGTTGTGTTCCGATGTAACTTGTAATGGCAGTCATTTTTATGGACATTTTTGATCCACATATTAAAATATAATCACAAATAGTCTTGGGGAAAAAACCCGTTGATTCAATGTGTTTGTGTTTTCAAAACACACCGGCCTACACAAGCATGCCTTGCTTACCTGAATCATCAGTCAATGGACCCCATAATCATTGTTGTTTCAGCCACTTGTATTGAGGCTCTTGGAGGAGCAAGAACACAGAACGGATCAGGATGTAACAAAACAAAAGGAACAATAGAAAGAGAGGGGAGACACAGCAACGGGAGGGTTGAGGATCAAAATAGAGGGAAACTTAGACAAATAAAGGATGTGGGGAAGACCGAGGGTTAGGGGAGGACACATGGGATGAACAAGATGGATACGGCCACAAACTCTAAGGAAGGAAAAAGTGTAAACGTGGAAAGAGGTGGGATTTGGGAGGGTTAATGGAGGTACAAAATATCATGGTTTTGGATTGGGGATGATCTGAGATGGTGGTTATACATCTGGAGGAGAGAATGATATTTAAAAGACTATGGAAGTTGGATCCCCAGGATTGAAGACTTCCTAATCAAATTTAATAGGCCTCCATTTGTGGAGATCTATGGCTGTGCCAACTCACGACGCCTGTCATGGACGCTCTGGCTCACTGACTCTTTTCTCCCGCACTTGGAGTCCAAGTTACAAAACCCATCGATGCAGAGGGATCTCCATCAGAATTGGTCATTAACTTCCTTTTTTCAACCACAATAAATATGCATCAGTCACGTCCTCAAAACCAAGCTTGGCGTTGGCTTAACTGTTAACATGGCTGGCTTAAGATCTTGGAGTCTTTAGTTTGAGCCCGTCGTCCTGTTAAATAACACAAGGTGGGTTGCTCGAGTCTGTCATCCTTAGGAGGTCGGCAAAATGAGTACCAGCTTATTGGAAACGGGGCACTGCGTCAGTGGAACATTGCGCTTTCAAAAAATGATGCAACCTTAATTAAGTTGTCCGAGCAGTGTCCATGTGTTGAATACCTCTCCCACCCCCACCCCCTTCCCGTGCCTCCTCCCCCCAAACCATCTCCCTCCCACAGATCACCCGATGTCCCTGCTCTCAAATGTTGTACTTGTGTGCATCCCTCTCTCTCCCCATCATCTCCCGCTCCCTTTATCTTATGTTTTATGTGTCAGTTTGCCTTTTTATGATTAATGTTAGCTCTTACACGAGCCTCGATGTTGTATACAAAAATAAATAAATAAATAACCAGCAGCCACAGGCTGCGCACGAAATAATAAAAATCCCCCAAACCGAATTATTTAAATGCATCTTTATTTTGGATGGCTGGTGGAGGCAAATGAGGTAGTCGGTCATTGGACCACTTTCTTTTTAGCTTTTGAAAGCGCAAATTAGGCAAAAATCTAAACAAAAGGTTTTGTGCAAAGAATGGATGAAATTCCAGCGTACATTTTAATCGTTGCGGCTAACATTGGTCACAATTGAACTTGTAAAATTTCTTACTGAAATTTAATAATTAAAAGTACCTAATCAAAATCGGTCTGTACATATATGAATTTGTGCTGTAATCAAGGCTGAAACAAAATCCCGTGTCATGTTTTCAGAGTTTTGGACGCAGAGATCCCACGATGGGTTTATGGCCGCAGAACTCCTGCCACCACGACGGTCTCTCGAAAACCTTCTCCCCCTGCAGAATGGCTCCCCAGAGATTTTGATATATCTGAAGGGAGGCAAGAAAGGATGTGTGAGGAGCCACAGTAAAATTAGCTCATAAGTAGATGTGCGCAGCAGCGAAATCAGACATGACACTGGGACTGAAGATACTAAGACTAATTAAACCATTCTAAACTAGAATTGCACTCTGTAGAGCGCAAACATCGGCCAGGCTGAGCAGTTTACATTTTATATCCCACCAGCAAATACCACCCGTCGCTTCATTGACGGGAATACTAAGAAGGGGGTTGGCGAGAGACAGGAGGGGGAGTGAGTGGGGCGGAGGGAGGGGTGAGAGAGAAGGGGATGGAGGGGGGAGGTTCCACTCTCTCCTTCCCTTCCCCTCGCTCTAATCCCCCATCCTTTCCTCTCCCCATCCCAATCTCTTCCCCTCTCACCCCGGCCCTCCTCATTCTTAAACTATGTCAGTCACAGTGGAAATTCCACGTAATGTAAAATGTGACTTCAAGACCTCAACAATCCCTCCTCCCTCCCTCCCTCCCTCCCTCCCTCAACTTCCACCCTCTCCTCTCCCCCTCTACACCCACTGCCTCCTCTCCCCACTCTTCCCCCTCCATCACAACTTTCTCTCCCGACTCCCCTCCCTCTCTCACCCCACTCCCCACGCTCTCCTTCCCTCTCCCCCCCTCTCCTCCTTCCCTCCCCCTCAATCTTAAACTATGTCAGCGACAGTGGAAATTCTACATAATGTAAAATGCGACTTCCAGACCAAAGCGATACCCCTTCCTTCACCCCTTGAGCCCCCACACCCCCTCTCCCACCTCTACATCTAATCTCTCCTCTCCCCCTCCACCCACTCTCCCCCCTCCCCCAATTTCAAATTTTCAGGTTCTTCAGGTGTAAAAACATCTAATTTTGTCCAATTTTCTCGGTAATTGTTTCAGTCGAGTCTGAAAACGATGTCAGCGACAGTCAAGAATGATATCACAAAAAATATATAGTATTACAAAAGCTTTCAAAGTAGCTTTCAATTGGTTAAGACATAACCCCCATATTTCCTCTCGCCCGCTCCCCTCTATTTCCACCCCCTCCCCCTTCTCTCTTCCCCCCCCCCCCCTTCTTTCCCCGTGGCTGGAAATAACTTTCAAAAAGGTCCTATAAAGTATGCATGCATCTCACAAAACAGTAGCAGGGACCCATCCATTTCCCCCAGATTTTATAAATTTTCATTTCCCCCCATATTTCCCCCAATTTCATTCAGAACACCTCAGGGAACCCCTGAAAATGCAAACACGTAGAATAGACCATACAGATAAACACTCCCCCGGTCCAAAAGCCACACATATGTCGAGTTACTTAAAATGCATTTTTTGGTGTAAAAACGTCTAATTTTGTCCAATTTTCTCGGTATTTGTTTCAGTCAAGTCTGAAAACTATGTCAGCGACAGTCAAGAATGATATCACAAAAAATGAGATATCATGAGATAGGATAGGCTGAAATAAAAGAATAAATCATGAGATAGGCTGAAAGGGTTTAGCTTTGTGAGGCCTCAAAGCTAGGGGAATTTTAAACGTTAATAAAATCAAAACCCAAGACCCCACCAACACGTCACTTAACTTGTTCTTGTCAGGAAACACTCGTCTATCCAAATATCCACATGCGCACCCACTCGCTTTATCATTTCATAAAGAAGACACGTTGATTCAGTCTTCAAATCCACACCAGAAGCCTATGGGGCGTCCGAGCTATGTGGAGCGAACAAAATGGTGGTGATTTGATTTTGAAGCCACTCCCTGAATAAGGAAAGCCACATCCACAACGTTATAGTTATAGTCATGTTTTGGAATGGCCAAGTCAAAGTCCAGATTTAACCCAAATGAAATGTATGTTGTGGCAGAACCTGAAGTGATCAGTTCATACAAGTTTGTTGCTCTTTAACTGCCACTATTATCCCACCTTGTGGGGTCGGCCGGGGGAAGCTTGGCCCAAGTATTTTCACGAACTGGCCTGACCAGGCCTGACATTCGCCGAGTTATTGCAGGAATTTGGAATTGGTGCCGGTGATACTCGCCTACTCTTTGCAAAGGACAGGATCTTTAACGTGCACCAACCCATGCTGGCAGACAAGACTCCCAGTTTAACATCCATCCGAGGGACATTGATAACATTCCGACAAGCCTGGTGTTGGCTTAGCGGTTAGGGTGCCGGCTTGGAATCCTAGGACCCTGGGTTTGAATCCCGGTCGATCGCTGAATTAACGCCAGGGGGGTTGACTCGGCCTGTCATCCTTCCGAGGTCGGCAAACTGAGTACCAGTTCCCTGTGTGTTGCAAGAGGCGACCAACAGGGTTGGCGGCAGGAAGGGCATCCGGCCATGAAACATTGCTTCAAAAGGGGACCAAGGTGCTCGAAAAAGGCCAACCTCTGCTCTGTGGGGAAAAATGGCCTCTAAAGGTGGTTCTTCGAGGGACATTGATAAATCACCCTACCTGTGAAACACCGAACTGACAGTTTATAGCTGGGTCGGGATTCAAACCCAGGCTGGACAGCTTAGAGACGAGTGTGCGTACCTCTAGGCCATCGTGTCAGCCTGAGCAGTTCATGCAAGAAATCCCACAAATATCTCTGAGATGAAGCAGTTCTGTAAGGAGGAATGGGCCAAAATTCCTCCAAGCCGATGTGCAGGACTGATCAAGAGTTACGGGAAACGTTTCGTTGAAGTTATCGCGGTTCAAAAGGGTGCCACCAGTTACTGGATGTAAAGGTTCACATACTTTTTCAGGCAAAGAAATTGAATGTTGGATCATTTTACTCAATAAATGAAAAAGTAGATTTTTGTGTTCTATTTGTTTAATCAGGTCCTCTTTATCGATTATTAGGACTTGGATAAAGATCTGATCACATTTAGGTCAAATTTATGGCAAAATACAGAAAATTTTAATGGGTTCACAAACTTTTTCTCACCAATGTGTGCTCGTATGCGATTGATAGGCCACATCTCAGCCGAGCCGTTGCTTCAATGGGGCCGCTACTATCACCAATGGTGCCTACGTCTCAACATGCGGAAGTCAGTCTGCTCTGTTTTCCACCTTCAAATAGTAGTGCAGACATTCAGCTCGAAGTCCAGCTAAATAACGCCCGGCTTCCCTTCACGCATTCTCATACCTACCTTGGCATGCAAATAGACTAGGCAGCATGCAGAGAAGGTCGCATGGAAAACAGCTACTAGAGTTAACCTTATCCGCAGACTATCTGGCCATGATTGGGAAGCTGATTTCACTACCTTACGCATCTCAACACTTGCCCTGGTTCACGCCCCTGCAGAATACTGCATGTCTGCATGGGGGAGGAGCCACCACACTAAGAAAATAGATGTGCACCTCAACTCTTCCTTAAGGAATATCAATGGATGCCTTCGCCCTACTCTCAATATCACCTCCCAGTGCCCAATATCCAACCCAATCACATTAGGTGAGCAGCCTCCACTAGACAACCAGCCCTCAATGCATCTGAGAACCCTGACCACCCCTTGCACAACAAGCAAAAATAATATCTACCCCCCCACCAAGCCACACCGCCAAAGTTTGAAGAGCCGCAAGCCCTTTACGAGAGTAGCTCAATCCTATATCACAGCAGACGATGGCCTGAGCAAACACACGTGGCAGATGAAGCAATGGCGTACCTACCGACCCGGCGGCCGTCTACAGCACCTTCCCTGTTGCACAAGCCCCCTGGTTGTAGTCTGCCTAGAAAGGAATGGTGTCGCCTTAACCGGCTCCGATCGGGTGTTGGCAGATTCCATCACAACATGTTCTTCTGGAACCTTGCTGACTCATCCAACTGCAAGTGTGGCCTCCCTCAGACTGGGGATCATCTTGTGCAAAACACCCCCATATATTGCCTAGAGGGAGGATGGCAAGAACTGCAGCACCTGACCACAAGGGCCGAGGCTGGCTGAAAAGCGATAACTTCACGATGCAGACCAACAACTCGGAGACTCAGGTAAGAATAGGAAGGCCGGATCTGCATCTGGACCTGAATCAAAATCCAATTGGCTTGTTTTTGTCACCTACCCGTCTTCCACCAAGTTTTGTCATAACCCACCCACAACCTTTTTTAAATATTATGCTTTATATGGTTTTTGGCCCCAAGTCTGAATGCTACAAAATGATTTCAAAAAATTTAAATATTCTAGTACCCGGATCCGGATCGGATCTTCACTGAAATTGAATCAATTCGTCCTTGTCACACACCCAACCTGTCCACCAAATTTGATCCGAATCCATCCATAACTTTTTTGAGATATCCTGTTCAAACAAATAGACAAACAGACAGGGGTGAAAACACAACCTTTGTCCACCTTTGGTGGTGGAGGTAACAATAAGAGAAAGGTGAGAAGCAGATCAAGTAAAGTAAAGTAAAAATAAACTTCCAATCTGTAGAAATCTGGCACAACTGTGTAATGCGGATCAACGCTCCGATGGGTTAGGTAGTTTTTTCTGGATTTATTGACATTCCACGAACAACTCCATACCTGACCGTCAGCGTATCCGATAGGAGAGTGGACAATGAAATCCGGAAGAGCAAAGGAATCCACCAGGGACACAGCGTCATCCTTCAGCTGCATGTGACGTAACAGCAACGGGGTTTGGGAAAGACAGTGTGATGAATGAAGGGAAACAAGATGGGAATCAGGTTGGAAAACTCCTCAACCCCCCCTGCCGACACACCTTCATTTGAAAGCTGATAATAATAAAATTGCTTTCATACTGCGGTTCCCAAAATGAATCACCAAGTTGAAGAAAATACAAGATGTAAAGTCATTGTTACCTGTGAGCACAAAGCAAGTATAGCTTGTCGGATGAAACCCAGAGACTTTCCTTCAACCATATATCCACCTGCATCCACAGGTACATTGCAGAACGATTGAACACATGACAATACAAGCTGAAGGAATGCAAAATGTCATTAATCCTTTCCTTGTTTAGATATTTTAATGCGACTTGAGGCTCCTAGAGGAGCTTATACATATATCACATATAGGACAATAACAACAGGAGACACTATTGTACTGTACATTAAATAAAAGGCCATTAGTAGACAATGATCTTCATCAATGATCTCTCCGACTCTCTGGAAAATCCTCTCTATCTCTTTGCTGATGACTCCACTATCTGCCGCTCCATTCTCCATCCCTCAGATCGGCAGTCTGCAGCCTCCTCACTCTCTGCAGACCTGGACAAAATCAAAAACTGGTCAAACACGTGGAACATGTCTTTCAATCCTGACAAATCTCACACTCTTACGAAGTCTCTCCGAAAGGACCGACTGGACAACCCTCCCATCTACTTTCTCAACAATCCTCTCCAAGAAGTTCTGTCGCTCAAGCTTTTGGGTCTCACTATCTGCCATGATCTTTCTTGGGAAAACCACATTTCCAAGCTGGCCTCCAAAGCCAGTCGCCGACTGGGCATCCTCCATCGTGCGAAGTCCTTCCTCGGCACACCTGAGCTCCTCACCACATACAAGGCTTTCATCCGCAGCTCAATGGAATACTGTTCCCTCCTCTGGGCCGGTGCTCCTGCCTCACACCTAGCTCGGCTTCACACTGTTGAAACGAAAGCTTTCAGAATCATTGGAATCTCCTGCGATGAAGCTAACTCTGAGGACCTTTCACTCACTCACCACAGGCAGGTTGGTGGTCTTTCTGTCTTCTACCGACTCCTCTCCGGCCTTGCTCCCCCAGCTCTCTCTGTGCTCTGTCCCCCAAATATTCCTACAGGTCACACAAGATCTGCCAGCAACCCTCTTCTGGTTAAACTGCCAAAATCTAAGCTCTCTGCTCACCTTCACTCTTTCATTCCCCTTTTCTCCCGCTTCTGGAACTAACTCCCCCACTCCCTTCAATCCCACTCCTCCCTCCAGGTCTTTAAAACAGCTGTTCGCCACCATCTCTTATCTTCCCCCATCCAAAACCTTGATCTTTTCTACCCCCGCTAATTTTCACCCCAGATACACTTTTTTTTTGAAATTCCAAATTCTTTCCTGGAAGTCCTTGCAGTGTTTATATGTTTGAAACCTCTACCACCTCCCCCCAAGCCCCCCCCCCCCCTCCCACATTTATATCGATGTCTTGCTCTCAAATGTTGTGTTTGTGTCCTTCCCCCTCTCTCCCCATCTTGTGTTCCGCTCCCCTTATTTTGTGTTTTATGTGTCGGTTGACTTTTTGTGTGATTAATGTTAGCTCTTTCACGAGCCTCGATCCTGTATACAAATAAATAAATAAATGAAAAAATCAACAAAATATCTGGGATGTGAACCTGGGATCCCAGCATCATGAACTGTGTTCAGTTACGTTAAAAAAGAGACAACAGTATGGGTGTCCATGAATGATGTGCAAGACCTTGCCTTGGTACAGGGTGCTGGCATGGCGCTCAAGGCTCCAAAGGCCACACAACGCATCGATGCGACGTAGGACAGGACGCAGGTCTGGTGTCGTGTCCGGAGACTCCACGAGCTCATGGAAGTGCTGCAGCACTTGCATCTCAATGGCAGCAAGGGCCAGAGGTTTGCAGAAGTAAACCTGCAGCATATCATTCCACTGGTGTTCAGTTGCCTCCAACTCGTATTATTACAATAACTTTGGTGTCCTTCAAACTTAATGCTAAAAGGTTTCTGCTGTCGAACCGTTGGAACCACTACAGTACATTAAATATCGAGGTCCTGATATTCCTCTTCACTCCTGGAAAGATGGACTTTTAAAACAGACGTCTTTATGATTTACAACCAAGTAACCCGATTATCAGCTTTCGATCGGTACCATTTTAATTATTCCACTAGCATGGGTGCCAGCCGTTGCTCCGGGGAAAACCTGAGAAGGTGGGGGCAGGAGAGAGTGCAGGTCAGTGGGGAGGGAAAGGGGGAGGGGGGAGGCGAGACAACAGATACACACGCACACCACACCCTCACACACACACGCACACACACACACACACACACACACACACACACCACACAACATCGTCACACACACAAAACACCCTCTCACACACATACACCACACAACACCCTCACTCACACACACACACCACACCCACACACACACACACACACACACACACACACACACCATACAGCACCCTCACACACACACACACACACACACCACACCACACCCTCACACACACATTTCTCCTTTTCGTTATAGAAGTACAAATCTCTAAGTTTTACAGACAATGCCTCTCTCGGTAGTTTTCCGGTACCTGTGAGTCATTCCTTGCAGCAAAGTCACTCTTTCCTGAAGTCAGCTCCTGATCGACCTTGACTGCAGATTCATGAAGCAGATAGCACACTAACCATCTGTAGGCGGCCAGAGGGACTGGGGAAAGTAAAAAAAAAATGGAGGCAAATAGATGTTTCATTTTGGTAGATCAGATATTGAAGCATCTCTGAGATGGTCTGCCAAGCAATGTCCTGAAATACTATCAATAAGTCGGTAGACTTCTTATATACGGATGGCCTGGACACTCCATTGGCTCAATATAACATGAATCCTCAAAAAAAATCTACCAGGATAAAACTTATAAACCTGTATCTGCGGAGAATTTCCCATCCAATAACACTCATTAAACTTTGTGACATCATCACTGAACTAGAAAAATGAGCGACACAAAAGCTCCTGTTTCTTCTTCTTTTTATTCTTCTTTTCTGTCGGACTAACTCAAAATTGGTTTAAGCTACAAACTTGGTTTAAACACAAATCTACTGCATTTTTTCATGGGAAGGTGCAAACTGATCGAAATTTTAATGGCTTGAAAGGATTCCAAGAAAAGTACGTAAAACTGCATTCCTTCACAAAGGAATATGAAGAAAAGAGGAGTGGGCGGGGCTACAACTGTCAATCAGTCTGATGGGGCGGGGCAGCAAGAGACATTCGCCCAAGGGCCAATCAGATCCATATGGATGTGGTTAATGGTGGAATATTATCAGGTTTGTGTCTAGAAAGTACATACTACGAAAACATGTACTGCTGAGAATGAGTGTATGTCTGTCTACAAAGTACGTATGAATAATACACATGCATGAACTATCGGGAATGCCTCTTCGTGATGGTTGTACCCCCCAACGGAAAAATCGGGGACCAAATATTCCCCACTCTTCCCCGCTGCCCGTGTTCATCAGGGAAGCACGGTCACGATCATAGCACTAATCGATCCCCATGAACTGACCCATTCTCTCCACCCACTCCTCTTCCTTTCCCCTTTACCCCCTCCCTTCTCCCCCATCCACCACAACATATTGAGGTCAATCGACTGCCTCTGTGCTGCTGCCCTGTTCGTGCGGGGCAAGCACGTGGCCAATAGACAGCAATGTAGCGGTTGCCGCTGAGCGTACACAATCGCCTAACACCTGCCGATGACGCAACCAGGGAGCGATCACTGTACCGGGCTCGCCGAGGCCGCCCGGGCATGCCCAGACTCGCCTTTCCCGGGCTCGCCCAGGCCGCCCGGGCATGCCCAGACTCGCCTTTCCCGGGCAAACGCTCCAATCGGCATGCCGCGCCCGGCTTGGGAGGCGTGGCTTCCGGCATGACGTGTTTGATTGTGCTTATATATATTGCTACCCAATAAACGGGCTTTGGAGAGTACCCGAGTTTTCGTTTTACCAATAAAGGAGCTCGGACGAATTCCCATCTTTTGTCGCGTCAATCCTTTCGACTCGCGTAGGAGCACAGCTCCTCACTGGTGACCCCCGAAATGGACACGGCAGTTACCCTTAAACTGCCTACCTTCTGGGAGGCTCAGGCGGTGGTTTGGTTCGCCCAGGTAGACTCCCAGTTTGCCCTGCGAGGCATTACCGCAGACGACACCCGCTTCCACCATGTGGTAGTGGCACTCAGCTCCGCCACCGCGGCCCGCACCCTGAGCCTCCTCCAGCACCCGCCAGCCGCTGACAAATATGGCGCGATCAAGACGCTCCTCCTCGACGCATTCGCCCTTTCACCGGCAGAACGCGCACGACGCCTGCTCGACCTGCCCGAGCTCGGCGACACGCGCCCGTCCGAGCGGATGGACTACATGCTCTCGCTGCTAGGTGAGCACTCCTCGGATTTTCTTTTCCGGGAGCTGTTCCTCCGCCAGCTACCTAGCCAGGTACGCTTCGCCCTGGCAGGCATGCAGATCACGGATCCCCGCGCCCTCGCCAGGGAAGCCGACAAGATCTCCTCGGCAGGCCAGCACATCGGGGCAGCTACCTGGAGCCCACCGCCATCCGAGGCGACACCCATGGCGCCCGAGCGCCCGGTGCGGTTGGAGGCCGAACTGCCAGTGCGACTGGCAGCCGCCACGCCGCGCCGACCGATTCCAACACGACGGCCGGGGCCTCCACCTGACCAGGCATGGTGTTATTACCACGCTAGGTTCGGACAAAAGGCTCGGACATGCCGACCCCCATGCACTTTCGGCGAGTCGGGAAACGGCCGGGCCGGCGTTCATTACCAGCCATGAGCGCCGGCCACTCGGGCAACTTGCTTTTCATCAAGCACAAAGCGTCCGGGCGGCGTTTTCTTTGTGACACCGGCGCCCAACTCAGCGTCATACCCGCCTCCGAGCAGGACAGGCAGACCGCCGTTTGCGGCCCCTCCTTGGTCGCTGCCAACGGATCGGCCATCCGCACCTTCGGCCCGCGCAACGTCACCCTCTGCTTTGGCAGCCAGCACTTTAATTGGACCTTTGTGATGGCAAGCGTGCCCATGGCTTTGCTAGGCGCCGATTTCCTCTGCGCACACGGGCTGCTAGTCGACGTAAAACGGCGTCGCCTCGTCAACGCCGAGACTTTCAGCTCCCTGGCATGCACAATGAGCAGCTCCGCGCCGACCGAACTATCATGCGCCCTCCTGGCGGCGAACGAGTTCGCTCGCCTGCTCGCAGAGTTCCCGGCCCTCACGCGGCCGACGTTTTCGGCCGTCGCAGTGAGACATGGTATCGAGCACCACATACCAACTACGAGCCCGCCTGTCTACGCCAGAGCCCGCCGCCTCGACCCGGCCAAGCTCGCCGTGGCAAAGGCCGAGTTCGACACGTTGGAGCACCTCGGCATCGTGCGGCGCTCCGATAGCGCGTGGGCCTCACCTCTGCACATTGTGCCAAAGCCGGGGGGCGGCTGGCGCCCATGTGGCGACTACCGCCGCCTCAACGACGTTACCACCCCCGACAGGTATCCTGTCCCGCATATCCAGGACTTTTCCGCCCGTTTGGCGGGGCGGGTCATTTTCTCGAAAATTGACTTGATACGGGGATACCACCAGGTACCTGTCAGGCCGGCCGATGTCCCAAAAACGGCCGTCATCACACCTTTCGGCCTGTTCGAATTCCTGAGGATGCCGTTTGGCCTCAAGAACGCGGCCCAGGTGTTCCAGCGCTTGATGGACGGCGTGCTGCGCGACCTGCCGTCCTCTTCGTCTACCTGGACGACATCCTCGTCGCCAGCACGTCCCGGGCCGAGCACCTCCTCCACCTCCGAACACTGTTCGGACGCCTCAGCGAGCACGGCTTAATCGTCAACCCGACCAAATGCCACTTCGGCACGACGGCCGTTGACTTTTTGGGCCACCACATCACCAAGAACGGGGCCGTGCCACTGCCAACCAAGGTCGAGGCCATCACCAAGTTCCCGCGTCCCCGCTCCATCAAGGCCCTGCAGGAGTTCCTCGGCATGGTGAATTTTTATCACAGTTTCGTGCCCCGCGCTGCTCAGCTCATGCGGCCCCTTTACGAAGCCTTCCGGGGCAAGCCGGCCAAGCATGACGTCGTCTGGTCCGCAGACATGGACGCGGCATTCACAGGCACAAAGCTGGCCCTCGCCGACGCAACGCTGCTTGCTCACCCGGTGCTCGACACTCCCATCGCCCTCACTACGGACGCCTCTGACTACGCGGTGGGCGCCGTACATGAACAATGGGTGAACGGGGTTTGGCAGCCACTCGCTTTTTTTAGCCGGCAACACCGGCCGAACGAGCTAAAATATAGCACATTTGACCACGAGCTCCTCGGTCTATACCTGGCCGTTCGCCACTTCCGCCACCTCCTGGAGGGCCGCCCGTTCACGGCTTTCGTCGACCATAAGCCGTTGGTTTACGCGATGGCCAAAGTCACGGAGCCGTGGTCGGCCCGCCAGCAGCGCCACCTCTCCGCCGTGTCGGAGTTTACCACGGACATCCGGCACGTCGCCGGAAAAGACAACGCCGTGGCCGACTGTCTTTCTCGGGCCAGCGCGAACGCGGTCCACCTGGGCGTGGACTTCGTGCTTATGGCGGCCGACTAGACCGCCGACACCACGGTGCAAGCCCTCCAGGCGGTGGACACGGGCCTCCGCCTGGCCGACGTCCCCTTCGCGGACACTGTCCTGCTCTGCGACGTCTCCCAAGGCCAGCCTCGCCCCGTCGTGCCCGTTGCCTGGCAGCGCCGCATTTTCGCCTCCCTCCACGGCCTTTCTCACCCGGGCCGGAAAGCTTCCCAGTAGCTGGTGTCGGCGCGTTTCGTCTGGCACGGAGTTCGACGGGACGTCCACGACTGGGCCAACGCCTGCACGGCCTGCCAGCCGGCCAAGGTCCACCGCCACACCCAGGCCCCGCTGGCACCTTTCACCGTGCCCGAACGGCATTTCGACCACGTCAATGTGGACCTGGTGGGCCCCCTTACCCCACCACGAGGTTTCACACACCTGCTCACCATGGTGGACAGGACCACCAGGTGGCCGGAGGCCGTTCCCCTCGCTTCCACCACAACCGCCGACGTGGCGCAGGCTTTCATCGTCACCTGGGTCGCCCGTTTCGTCGCACCGTAAGACATCTCTTCGGACCGCGGTCCGCAGTTCACCTCCGAGCTTTGGGGCACGGTCGCCCGCAACCTGGGGGTCAAGCTCCACCGTACCACGGTCTACCACCCCCAAGCCAACGGGTTGTGCAAGCGTTTTCACCGCTCCATGAAGGCTGCGCTCATGGCCGGCCTTCAGGACGGCGGTTGGGCCGACCGGCTGCCGTGGGTTCTTTTGGGCCTCCGCACGGCCCCCAAGGAGGACCTCCAGGCGTCCACCGCCGAGCTTGTCTACGGCCAGCCGCTACGCGTCCCGGGCGAGTTCGTGCCCGACGCTACCAGTCCCTGGTCCGCGGCTCGCCAGCGCTCGGACCTCCAAGAGGCCGCCCGACGGTTTGCCCCCGTGCCAACGTCCCGCCACGGTGGCCCCCAGTCCTACGTCCCGCCAGCGCTTCGCACAGCGGAGTACGTTTTTGTGCGTCACATGACGCACACCGGGGGCCACTCCGGCCGCCGTACGACGGGCCCTTCCGGGTCCTGCGACGGGACGACAAGTCCTTCGTCGTCGACATCGGCGGCAGTTCGGACCGGATTTCAGTGGACCGCCTCAAGCCGGCGCACTTGGACATCGACCAACCACCACGGTTGGCCCTTCCTCCGTGGCAAGGCCGCCCCCCGTCCACGGTTCCCCCCGCTCGACCACCCACCACCACACCGGACCCCCCCCCCCCCCCCCCCACGACCCTCCAGGGGTCGCTTCGGCCGGGTCATCAGGACCCCCCTTAAATTGACCCTGCCGGTGCAAGTCGATTCTGGGGGGGCGCGTGTCGCGGTTGCCGCTGAGCATACACAATCGCCTTACACCTGCCGATGACGCAACCAGGGAGCGATCACTGTACCGGGCTCGCCCAGGCCGCCCGGGCATGCCCAGACTCGCCTTTCCCGGGCTCGCCCAGGCCGCCCGGGCATGCCCAGACTCGCCTTTCCCGGCCAAACGCTCCGATCGGCATGCCGCGCCCGGCTTGGGAGGCGTGGCTTCCGGCATGACGTGTTTGATTGTGCTTATATATATTGCTACCCGATAAACGGGCTTTGGAGAGTACCCGAGTTTTCGTTTTACCAATAAAGGAGCTCGGACGAATTCCAGTCTTTTGTCGCGTCAATCCTTTCGACTCGCGTAGGAGCACAGCTCCTCAGCAACACACATATTTCTATAAAATACGTACCATTTAGGATGTTAGATCGTCTATAAAGTACATACAGTACCAATACAATGTGAGCACTGATCACGTCTATAAAGTTTGTACTACAACATTTTCAAAGCAGTACTAGATCACAGTTACTGAAGGTGCTCTTGTCACATACTCCAGGCAAAACATTTTAGAACCAAGCAAGCGAAAAAGCGATTATTGCCGATACGTGAAAGCCCCTCAACCCATGCCTGCAGGAAATGGATTTTTTGGAATGCTGGCCGCATTTTCCTTCCAATCATCATGTAACTTTGTTCAAACATTCTCCATGTGTAGGCGCTCCGATGTTGAATGTTTTGTGTCAATCGCTCAAGAAGATGCGGAAAAAACTAATTTTAAAGCTAATTAAGGGTAAAAAAAAATTGAGGGCTTTGGTGGACGTTCCACGACATGGTCAAGGAAGGTTGTGGACGCCTATTACTAGTTAGTAGGTTATCATAAATTTGGGAATTTCAATCCCTCTTAATAAATAATGGATGAAATAAGAAATAAATATCCTGAAGTTGCACAAGATCAATGTGGTCAAAACCTTTTACAGGATGTTCTGGACAACTCAGCAAGGGAAGAATGGAACAGAACACGTCGCTCTTCCATGAGCCTCAATTTTTCCCCCCAAGCCCTCTCCCTCCCACAGATCTCCCGATGTCCTTGCTCTCAAATGTTGTACTTGTGTGCTTCCCCCTCTCTCCCCATCTTGTCTCCCGCTCCCTTTATTTTGTCTTATGTGTCCGTTTTTGTTTTTTTTGTCATTAATGTTAGCTCTTACACGAGCCTCGGTCTTGTATAAAAACAAAAACAAAAAAAACTAGAACGGTACTCGGTAGAGCACATACCAACACCAGGCTGAACAGTTTATTTTTTGTATCCCACTGATAGGTCAGATCTGGATCCGTACCTGAACCAAACTCTAATCGGCTTGTTCTCGTCACCTAACCAACTCGTCCACCAAGTTTAGTCATAACTCGTCCATAACTTTATAAAATATGTTATATAATCGCTTTTGGCACGATCTCTCAATGGTAAAGCATCACTTAAAGATTAAATAGATCTCGTACCCGAATCCATATTCGGTTCTTCACCAAAATCTAATAATTTAGTCCTTGTCACATACACTACCTCTCGGCCAAATTTCGGCCGAATATGTCCACAACTTTTTGAGATATCTTGTTCACAGACAAACAAACAAGAAGACGTCATGCGGAGCACGATACTTGCAACCCCCCCCCCCCCAACCCCCCAAAAGTTTTCCATTGACACAGCAAATTGTCCATTTCATCAAGATTAAAATTTACAATCTTGATCAAAGCTCGGGTCAACAGGATGAAAAGTGACGATTTTTCAGATGAAAAATGATGATTTTGTAAGGTTGACCTTGAGTTGACCTTTGACCTTTTGACCTCAAAAATAGTTAGTTTCCCTATTTAGTGACTCAATGTGCAAATGCTGTTCAATTTTCAAGTCAATCGGATGAAAATTGAGGATATTAAAAATTTGGCCTATGTTGACCTTTTGGCCTATGTTGACCTCAAAAATAGATGGTGGTTGAATTCAGTGACCATATATATAAATCCTCTTAGAAGTTCAAGTCAATCAAATGAAAATTGGTGATTTTAGAAATTTGGCCTATGTTGAACTTTTGGCCTGTGTTTACCTAAAATATAATATGTGGTTGACTTCAGTGACCAGATATGCAAGCCCTCTTCAAATTTCAAGTCAATTGGATGAAAATTGAGGATTTTAGAAATTTGGCCTATGTTGACCTTTTGGCCTATGTTGACCTCAAGTATACTTGGTGGTTGAATTCAGTGACCAGATATGCAAGTCCTCTTCAAATTTCAAGTCAATCAGATGAAAATTGAGGATTTTAGAAATTTGGCCTATGTTGACCTTTTGGCCTGTGTTTACCTAAAATATAATACGTGGTTGAATTCAGTGACCAGATATGCAAATCCTCTTCAAATTTCAAGTCAATCAGATGAAAATTGAGGATTTTAGAAATTTGGCCTATGTTGACCTTTTGGCCTATGTTGACCTTTTGGCCTAGTACATCTAAAATATAATTTGTGGTTGCATTCAGTGACCAGATATGCAAGTCCTCTTCAAATTTCAAGTCAATTGGATGAAAATTGAGGATTTTTAGAAATTTGGCCTATGTTGACCTCAAGAGTACTTGGTGGTTGAATTCAGTGACCAGATATGCAAGTCCTCTTAAAATTTCAAGTCAATTGGATGAAAATTGAGGATTTTAGAAATTTGGCCTATGTTGACCATTTGGCCTATGTTGACCCCAATAATACTTGGTGGTTGAATTCAGTGACCAGATATGCAAGTCCTCTTGAAATTTCAAGTCAATTGGATGAAAATTGAGGATTTTAGAAATTTAGCAAAGTTGGTGACCTTTGGCCTATGTTGACCTTTTGACCTATTGACCCCAAAAACAATAGCCTTCTTGCTTTTGACCAACTCTACCATTTGGTGAAGTTTCGTGAAGATCGGTTGAAAATTGTGACCTGTAGACAAACAAACAGACAGAACCACAAACACAACCGACCAATATACTTGAAAAATCTTCGATTTTGCAAGTAACAAGCAAACAGGGGCGAAAACATAACCTCCATCCACCTTCGGTGGCAGAGGTAATAAATGAATATGTCAAAACAGATTGCAGTAGATTGCATTGTTAATGCATTTGGTGGTTGAGAATTACCAGCAGGATCCAAACATTGTTCCACAGTGGTAGCACCAAATCTCTCCTGCAGAATATACTTGGAATCAGAAAGGAAGTCCAGGGAGCAAAGGTGGAATTCCATTTTCTCTCCTAACAAGGAAAAACAGCATCACAAGGTGAGTCCACAGCTAGAAAATGCAATGCTCAGAAGCTTGTGGATGTGAAAGACCCCAGGATATCATTGAAAACTAGAACAGCTCTCGATAAGTGCATACCTCCGCCAGGCTGAACAGTTTATGTATTGTAGCCCACTGATAGGCCGGATCTGCACCCATGTATCTGAACCAAAATCTAATCAATATTTATCCGAGTCATGCAACCAACCTTCCCATCAAATTTAATTTGAATCCTTCCACAACTTTTTGAGATATCCTGCTCACAGACAGACAGACAGACAGTGGTGAAAACACAACCTCTGTCCACCTTCAGTGGTCGAGGTAATAAAAAGTAAGACGATGGGCCAGCACCTTAAACAACCTCTCATATGTAGTCCACCCTCTAGTCGTTTTTGCAGTTCACTCCACATTGTGTCATACCCCCATCCCTCTGCAAAGCCGTCTCTTACTGGTGATCTGGAAATGATTCAATGCAAGTCTGACAAATGGAACGTGTCCTTAAATCCTGGAAAGTCTCACCGTTTCACCCCTATCTCTCTAGCAGGATCATTAAAACTAACCCACCTGTCTATTTCCATGGTCAGCCACTGAAAGAGGTTCACTTTCTTGAACTTATAGGCCTCGCCATCAGCCATTACTTCACCTGGCCCGACCACATAGCAAAGCTGGCCTCCAAAGTCAACCAGAGACTGGGAATCCTCTGTCGATCCAAGTCTTTCATTGGAAAATTCAGAGCTACTCACGCCTTTGTCCATAGCTGAATGGAATACTGCTCTCCACTGTAGGTTGACACCCCCAGCATAACCACTGTCTCTCCTGGATTATGCGGATTCTAAAGCCCTGCGATGAGGCCGAAGCACAAGGTCTGTTGCTTTCACATCGCAGGCAGGTCGGTGGTCTCTATGTTTTCAACCATATCTTCTCCAATATCGCTCCATCTTCTCTCTCAGTCTTCCAACCCTCCCCAGCAACTCCAGGATGCACTCGTTCTTCCACCAACTCCCTCCCGGTTAATCTTCCAAAATCCAGCTTTTCCTCCATGTGGAATCACCTTCCAGAGGCCGTTCTTTCCCACTCTTCCCTCCAGGGCTTCAAGCAGACAGTGCAACAGCAACCCACCCCACCCCACCCCCCGCCCCCCCAGCCCAACCCATGATCCTTATTACCCGTTGGATCATGGGTTGGTGTGGGGGAGGGGGGGGAGTGCTGTTGTAATAATCCTTATTACCCGTTGCACCACTGCCAGTTCAACTTGCTCTTCCATGAGCCGTGCTCTTGTGGAGTATTTTCTTTTTGCAAACTCCTCGTATATCTCGAACCAGAGTGGTCACGAGGCACTGCACCAGCTGTTTTAACCACATACCAAGTCTTCAGTGCATTCAAGAAAAGAATGATTCAACCAGCATACCTATAATGTCTTTCAATCATGACAAATCTCACTCTCTCACTTTGTTTCTCTGAAAAGACCGTCTGGACAACCCTCCCATCTACTTTATGAACAATCCTCTCCAAGAAGTTCTGTCACTCAAGCTTTTGGGTCTCACTATCTGCGATGATCTTTCCTGGGAAAACCACATTTCCAAGCTGGCCTCCAAAGCCAGTCGCCGACTGGGCATCCTCCGTCGTGCGAAGTCCTTTCTGGGCACTTCTGAGCTCCTCAGCACATACAAAGCTTTCATCCGCAGCTTGATGCAATACTGCTCTCTCCTCTGGGCTGGTGCTCTTGCCTCACACCTAGCTCAGCTTCACACAGTTGAAACCAAAGCATTCAGAATCATTGGAATCTCCCGCGATGAAGCCCTTTCTGAGGCCCTTTCTCTCTCTCACTGCAGGCAGGTTGGTGGTCTTTCTGTATTCTACCGACTCCTCTCCGGCCTTGCTCCCCCAGCTCTCTCTGGGCTCTGTCCCCCAAATATTCCTGCAGGACGCACAAGATCTGCCAGCAACCCTCTTCTGGTGAAATTGCCAAAATCAAGACTCTCTGCTCACCTTCACTTTTTCATTCCTCTTTTCTCCCGCCTCTGGAACAATCTCCCTCTCTCTCTTCAATCCCTCTCCACCCTCCAGGTCTTGAAAACAGCTGTTTACCACCATCTCTTGTCTTCCCCCATCCAAAACCTTGATCTTTTCTACCCCCGTTAAAACACCCCAAATCTGCCTCTTTCAATCCCCAACTTCTTTCCTGAAATTCCTAGTAGTGAAATTCATAGTAGTGTTCATTTGATTTATACCGTGTACCCCCTCCCTCCTCCCCAGCCCTCTCCCTTCCACAGATCTACCGACGTCCTTGTTCGCTACTGTTGTTGTGCTTGTGTGCTTCCCTCTCTCTCCCCCTCTTTTCTCCCGCTCCCTTCATTGCATGTTTTATGTGTCTGTGCATGTTTTCATGTTCAATGTGTTAGCTCTTACACGAGCCTCGATTCTGTATACAAAAAAAAAAAATCCCCTTAAATAATAAAAACAATCATCAATCAATAAGAATAAAAAACAAATCAATAAATTGCATTCAGCTGGGCAGAGAAAAATTGCAATGAAAGGTACCATGAAGTGCAGCGAGAAAGTTAGAAAAACCAAAACACCTTTGGAGGAAAGCTCATTTTGTGGGCAATTTCCTATAAAAGTGGGGACTTGTAGGGGAGGGGATAAAATGAATCAACAAAATTGAAGAAATTAATGGATGAGAATGGATAGAGAGAAATGTGGACACAACTTTGGTGGGTAAAGAAAGAAAAGGGAATTAAGAAGACATCCCAGAAGAACCTTTGTACTGTATAGCATTAATTATCGAGACGGACTCCTAATATGGGAACATAAAAAGGATAAAAAGGTGTTAAAGAGTAAACATATTTTAACCATCTTTACCAACACAGAAGGTGAACGCAGGATATGTTTCCACCCCTGCGTGTCTATCTGTGAACAGGATATCTCAAAAAATTGTGGACGGATTCGGACCAAATCTGATGGACGTGTTAGGTGTGTGCCAGACAAGGATGAATCATTAGATTTTGGTGAAGATCCAGTTCCGGATACTATAATTTTAAAGTGATTCTTCACCATTGAGAGATAGAGTAAAAAAAATTATTTATATATATATATATCAGTTACTATGCGATTTCATACCATCAGTGGTGAACCGCCATTAAGGTATCCCATCCAGCTATGCTGTACCTTAATGGGAGCGATAAGTACCATCTGCCACATGGCACATTATCTCTGGTATCCTCATTATATGGAATCGCCTGGATGCAGCCGGGAGTAACCAATCCAAATATATCTTCAGTTCTCCAGCTTTCAATGAGCGCACGTAATGACGTCACTGCCATGTACACATGCTCTGCCTGTCAAGCTCTCACTCAAGAGAACCCTCTGACAGAGCAGAATTTTGATCTTAGTTCAGATACTGTCATAATAATAATACGAATTCAGACTCACTGCGTTGTCCTGATGAGCCCCAAAAGGGCGAAACCAGGTCGGTAACTGTGAGTTTTACATACACTTATGACAGTATCTGAACTAAGATCAAAATTCTGCTCTGTCGGAGGGTTCTCTGGAGAGCTTGACAGGCAGAGCGTGTGTACATGGCAGTGACATCATTACTTGCGCTCATTGAAAGCTGGAGAACTGAAGATATATTTGGATATATATATATATATATATATATATATATATATATATATGGCATGATATCTCAAAAAAGTTATGGACTAGTTCTGATTAAACTAGGTGGATGAGTTGGTTCGGTCACAAGAACAAGCCAATTCGATTTTGGTTCAGGTCTGGATCCAGATCCGGCCTATCAGTGGGATACAAAACGTCCAGCCTGGCAGGGGTATGCACTCTACCGAGAGCCGTTATACAGTAGTTATATATATTTTTTCAATAGTCAATCCCCCAATCAAATGCAACCATGTGGTTTAGATGTGCATCAATTTGCTGACAATGTACTCTTATCCTAACCTCTCTTGAGCTGTTTGTGGCAGGAAAGCAGGAAGTTACTCGTTTGCTGCAGCAGGACGTTGTTATCTCCTTCATATGTGGTGGTTGGGTCATTAGTGTCACGCAGGAATCCTAGGCGGTTCACTGCAAACAAATCAGAACCAGGAACATGACAACTGTAAGAAGCACATGACATGCTTAATCAATAGTGTTCAAGGCTCATCGATGAGTTTGTACGTATAATTACATTTCAGTCAAGTACATCGTGTTCCTTTTGCAGTATTTGAACCTGTGATCACAGAATCATGAGCTAGGTGCTCAGATGGGTTTGATAAACAGGTGAATAAAACTCAAAGATTTTTGCCTTGAATCGCACGTCATTCTCTCAGGAAACGGAGTTTACTGCTTTACAACTCATCAAAGGAGAGCAATTCCCAAGGAGATGAAGAACAGAATGAATGGTTCAGATAAAGACACAGTAAAGGAACAAGTTGCTGAAGTAAGAATATAATAAAATCTGCAAGATTTCAGATCCATTTTGGTACAAAGAGTTAAAAAGAGAAAGTGTGCCTGCAGTGTCATCAAATACAATATTGCTTTATGGCTTTTGCTGCAAAATATCTCTGTATTGTTTGAATTACTATCTTCTAATACATTATTCTCAATTCGTGTTTATTTGTTTATATATGCTTCACAAACTAAAAAAAAAACTACTGAACAAACTCCAACCAGGTTTTGCACGTTCCCTAAAGGTACCCTAAGTATGGTTTCTGTCGGGATAGCATATCTGGGGTAGGGGATTCAGGGTGGACGGAAGACCTCAATTCTCTCTATGTAAATGTGTATCATATAGGCACCGCTCCTGAGGTGAGGGTGGGTTTACAAGTCATTCGTCCGTAATTCTGGCGAGATTTAAAAGCTTGCGGACAGTAGAGCAAAATGAAACTGCCTCCTTCAATCATGAGGATTCTTGCAGAACAACTTATGGTTCTTTGACCGTGCTCCGTCCTTTTTAAATGTTTTGCTTCAAGCAAGGAAGCGTACCATTTTTAAAGCCTCGGTCAGAGGTCATAATCAGACCTCTGACCTCTCCAACTCGGAGAGGACGCTCTAACCATTACTCCTCCAAGTCTGGTTTCCAGGAAATTGTTGGAGAACGTCATGCTTTTTATGAACCTGGACAACCGCTGGAGATAGGTCTCTTCAAAAATGTTTTAAAACACTGGGAGGAGTTGTATACAAGCCAGAATTTTAACCCTTCAGTTTTGGAGACGTGTCTGTTTCTTCCTAGTGACATCAGCAGCACAGAAATAAGCTTAAGAAGTGTTATGGATTCGTCACTTCCGTTGTGGTGGTTTGCATCCACTGTAAATATTTCTGATTCCATGTACTATTATTGTGTTCAAAAGGTTTATTGTTCATGAACTGTTTTCAAAGGGTAGAAAAGTTAATGTTAAAAGAAACAGGAAACAGGATCGGGAACCAGACAACGAAGAGGAAGAAGAGAGAAAAGAGGGCGGAGCGAATGAGTCGGACAAGAAAGCCGAGATGCTCCGGGTTCTGAAGCGAACGTTGGCAAGCCAGAGTCACTAGCGAACTTTCGGGTTTCCGGGAAAGGGATTCCTACGACAGAGTTGTCATCACTGTGACCGGACAACCTGCGTGTCAGGTTTTGCGATCAATTCAGGAGAGAATCATCGCCGTGCCGTGCGCCACGAGACCGGGTCGTCGGCCATTTTGACTCGGGCAGGACTTGTGCTTCGCTCGCAGTTTCGTCTCTTTTCGACCATTTTCACCGCATGCAGACGTCGATCTGGGGCATGTGTGTGACGTGGCTTTTTGAAGGTTACTTTGTCCATACCCGAGGGTGTGATCTCTCAGTCGCCTGTAGGGTGCCTTTGGATTTCCCAGCCGCCTTGAGGGCACCTTTGTACAGCTTCAGCGGTGTGTCGGTACTTGCCATCCACACAGGATTCTGGTCTCGATTGGACATCGTTCTGGTGATCGCTGGAGTGAATCAACTTCATCTGGAAGCCGGGAATAAGAGACATTGGGGAATGCTCGTGTTTCACTCACTTGGAGCACAGTGAGTTATATATTACAAAACTGATAGTACCATCATAGGACATATTGATTGTACTTTTGAATACTATTGTTGTTGTACTGTTATTCTTGTGTGATCTTAATACAATATTTGTTTGTGAGTAACAATTGGGGTGGCTTCTCCGTTGATCTTTGACACACAGAATAACACATTTTTCTGCCGTGACTCCTCTCGGGGCTCGGAGGTACACCGTGACCATGGGGTCGGGGAGGAGCACGTAACAGAAGGCAAGACCTTTAGTTAAGCCTGTACACAGCTCGACTCCACATGACCGGTACTTTTATCAAACCAAGCACTCGCATGACCCAAATGCCATCGGTGATGTCAGTATGCATTCGCTTATCAATGGACAGAGAATCAGAGGAAAGAAATCCTCCATCAAACCCGAGTTTCTTTATAAATGTTCTAGGCTCGTGGAAGAGCTAGGACACAGAACAGATGGATCAGGAAAAAAACAAAGCAAGGGGAACAGCAGGAGAAAGGGGAAACGGCAACAGCAGGGCGGAGGGAGAAAGCAGATGGAGACAGACAAACAAGGGATGCAGGTAACAATGAGGGGTAAGGGAGAATGTAAGGGTGGACAAGATGGAAACATAATCAAAATTTTGGGAGAGGTGGGGAGTGGTTAATGGGTGGAGATGGTTTTGGATGGGGGATGGCCTGAGATGGTGGTGAACAGCTGTCCTGAAGACCTGCAGGGAAGAGTGATATTGAAGAGAGTGTGGTAGGTGGTTCCACAGGTGGGGGAAAAAATAGGAATACATGAGTGGAGGTGAGTTCTGCAATAAAGGATGACAAACTTTGCCAAGAGGATACGAAGGAATCTGCTGCTACTGGTACAAACATGACTGAAGCGATATAATTTATTTTAATTTGAGCAGTGTAGCGGTTACCGCTGGATGCACACAATCGCCTTGCACCGGCCAGAACACGGCCAGACGCGCCTCTCCCGGGCATGCCCGGACTCACTGTTCCCGGGCACGCACGAACCTCCCGGGCATGCCCGGTCTCGTCTTTCCCGGGCATGCCCGCTCTCGCCTTTCCAGGGCTCGCCCAGAGCGTCCGGGCATGCCCGCTATCGCCTTTTCAGGGCTCGCCCAGAGCGTCCGGGCATGCCCGCTATCGCCTTTCCAGGGCTCGCCCAGAGCATCCGGGCATGCCCGTTATCGCCTTTCCAGGGCTTGCCCAGAGCGCCCGGGCACGCCCAGCCTCGACTTGCCAGGCCGCAGCCAAACACGCCCAGGCAGGTCCAGACTCGCCTTTCCAAGGCTCGCCCTTGGCACCCGGGCATGCCCGGTATAGCTTTTGCCGGGCAAACTTCCCGACATAAATGTGTATATATATTGCTGCCCGATAAACGGGCTTGTCAGAATACCTGAGCTGTTTTGTTTCAATAAAGCAACTCGGACGAATTCCGTCTTTGGTCGCGTCAATTCTTTCGACTCGCGTTGGAGCGCAGTTCCTTCATTGGTGACCTACCGACATGGATACGGCAGTGACGCTTAAACTGCCTACCTTCTGGGAGGCTCACGCGGCTGTTTGGTTCACTCAGGCGGACTCTCAGTTCGCCCTGCGAGGCATCACCGCGGATGACACCCGCTTCCACCATGTTGTGGCGGCGCTCGGTTCCGCCACCGCGGCCCGCGCCTTGAGCCTCCTCGAGCACCCGCCGGCTGCTGACAAATACGACGCGCTGAAGACACTCCTCCTCGACGCTTTCGCCCTCTCACCGGCAGCACGGCGCCTGCTCGCTCTGCCCGAGCTCGGCGACACGCACCCGTCAGAGCGCATGGACTATATGCTCTCGTTGCTCGGTGAGCACTCTCCGGATTTTCTGTTCCGCGAGCTGTTCCTTCGCCAGCTGCCTCACCTGGTACGCCTCACCCTGGCTGGCACGTTGATCACGGATTCCCGTGCCCTCGCCAGGGAAGCCGATAAGATCTCCTCGGCGGGCCAGCACATCGGCGCGGTTACCTGGAGCCCGCCGCCGTCCGAGGCGATGCCCACGACGCCCGAGCGCCCTGCGTGGTTGGAGGCCGAACTGCCGGTGCAACTGGCGGCCGCCACGCCGCACCGCCCGCTTCCGACACGACGGCCGGGGCCTCCACCTGATCGGGCGTGGTGTTATTACCACGCCAGGTTCGGACACAAGGCTCGGACGTGCCGGCCCCCGTGCACTTTCGGCAGGTCAGGAAACGGCCGGGCCGGCGTTCATTCCCAGCCATGAGCGCCGGCCACTCGGGCAACTTGCTGTTTATTCGGGACAAAGCGTCTGGGCGGCGTTTCCTGTGTGACACCGGCACCCAACTGAGCGTCATACCCGCCTCCGAGCAGGACAGGCGGGACGCCATTTGCGGCCCCTCTTTGGTCGCTGCTAATGGCTCGGCCATACGCACTTTCGGCCCACGCGTCGTCACCCTCTGCTTCGGCAGCCAGCGTTTTCAATGGACTTTTGTGACCGCCTGCGTCCCCATGGCTTTGCTGGGCGCCGACTTCCTCTGCGCGCACGGGCTGCTGGTCGACGTCAAACATCGTCGCCTTGTCAACGCCGAGACCTTCAGCTCCCTGGCGTGCACGATGAGCAGCTCCGCGCCGACCGAACTGGCGTGCGCCCTCCCGGCAGCGAACGAGTTCGCTCGCCTGCTCGCGGAATTCTCGGCCCTCACGCGGCCGACGTTTTCGGCCGTCGCGGTGCGGCACGGGATCGAGCACCACATACCCACTACGGGCCCGCCGGTCTACGCCAGGGCCCGCCACCTCGACCCGGCCAAGCTCGCCGTGGCGAAGGCCGAGTTCGACGCGTTGGAGCACCTCGGCATCGTGCGGCGCTCCGATAGCGCGTGGGCCTCGCCACTGCACATCGTGCCAAAGCCGGGGGGTGGATGGCGCCCGTGTGGCGACTACCGCCGTCTCAACGACGCTACCACCCCCGACAGGTACCCGATCCCGCATATTCAGGACTTTTCCGCCCGTTTGGCGAGACGGGTCATCTTTTCGAAAATTGACCTGATACGGGGCTACCACCAGGTACCTGTCCGGGCGGCCGACGTCCCGAAGACGGCCGTCATCACGCCGTTCGGCCTGTTCGTATTTTTGCGGATGCCGTTTGGCCTCAAGAACGCGGCCCAGGCGTTCCAGCGCTTGATGGACAGCGTGCTGCACGACCTGCCGTTTCTTTTCGTCTATCTGGACGATATCCTCGTCGCCAGCACGTCCCGCGCCGAGCACCTCCTCCACCTCCGAACACTGTTCGGTCGCCTCAGCGAGCACGGCTTAATTGTCAACCCGGTCAAATGCCACTTCGGCGCGACAACCGTTGACTTTTTGGGCCACCGCATCACCAAGACCGGGGCCGTGCCGCTGCCGACCAAGGTCGAGGCCATCACCACGTTCCCGCGTCCCCGTTCCATCAAGGCCCTCCAAGAGTTCCTCGGCATGGTGAATTTTTATCACCGATTCGTGCCCCGCGCTGCTCAGCTCATGCGGCCCCTTTACGAGGCCCTCCGGGGCAAGCCGGCCAAGCATGACATTGTTTGGTCCGCGGCCATGGACGCGGCCTTCGCCAGCGCCAAACGGGCCCTCGCCGACGCAACGCTGCTGGCTCACCCGGTGCTCAACGCGCCCATTGCCCTCACTACGGACGCCTCCAACTACGCGGTGGGCGCCGTCCATGAGCAATGGGTGGACGGGGTTTGGCAGCCACTCGCTTTTTTCAGCCGGCAACTCCGGCCGAACGAGTTAAACTACAGCACGTTCGACCGCGAGCTGCTCGGGCTATTCCTGGCCGTTCGCCATTTCCGACACCTCCTGGAGGGCCGCCCGTTGATGGCTTTCGTCGACCACAAGCCGTTGGTCTACGCAATGGCTAAGGTCACGGAGCCGTGGTCGGCCCGCCAGCAGCGCCACCTCTCCGCCGTGTCGGAGTTCACCACGGACATCCGGCACGTCGCCGGCAAAGACAACGCCGTGGCCGACTGTCTTTCTCGGGCCAGCGCGAACGCGGTCCACCTCGGCGTGGACTTCGCGCTCATGGCGGCCGACCAGACCACCGATGCCTCGGTGCAGGCACTCCATGCGGCGGACACGGGCCTCCGCCTGGCCGACATTCCCTTCGCAGGCACCGTCCTGCTCTGCGACGTCTCCCAGGGCCAGCCTCGCCCCATCGTGCCCGTTTCCTGGCAGCGCCGCATCTTCGCCTCCATCCACGGCCTTTCTCACCCGGGCCGGAAAGCTTCTCAGAAGCTGGTGTCGGCGCGTTTCGTCTGGCACGGCCTTCGACGAAACATCCGCGACTGGGCCAACGCCTGCACGGCCTGCCAGCGGGTCAAGGTCCACCGCCACACCCAGGCCCCGCTGGCACCTTTCGCCGTGCCTGAACGGCATTTCGACCACGTCCACGTGGACCTGGTGGGTCCCCTGCCCCCCTCGCAGGGGTTCACCCACCTGCTCACCATGGTGGACAGGACCACCAGGTGGCCGGAGGCCGTGCCCCTCGCCTCCACCACCACCGCCGACGTGGCGCAGGCGTTCATCGCCACCTGGGTCGCGCGCTTCGGCGCACCAGCGGACATCTCGTCCGACCGCGGCCCACAGTTCACGTCTGAGCTTTGGGGCACGGTCGCCCGTTCGTTGGGGGTCACGCTGCACCGCACCACGGCCTACCACCCCCAAGCCAACGGGTTGTGCGAGCGGTTTCACCGCTCCATGAAGGCCGCACTCATGGCCGGCCTTCAGGACGACGGTTGGGCCGACCGGCTGCCGTGGGTCCTTTTGGGCCTTCGCACGGCCCCCAAGGAAGACCTCCAGGCATCCGCCGCCGAGCTCGTCTACGGCCAGCCGCTCCGCGTCCCGGGCGAATTCGTGCCCGACGCTACCAGTCCCTGGTCCGCCGCTCGCCAGCGCTCGGACCTCCAGGAGGCCGCCCGACGATTTGCCCCCGTGCCGACGTCCCGCCACGGTGGCCCCCAGTCCTACGTCCCCCCGGCGCTTCGCACAGCGGAGTACGTCTTTGTGCGTCATGACGCGCACCGGGGGCCACTCCGGCCGCCGTACGACGGGCCCTTCCGGGTCCTGCGACGGGGCGACAAGTCTTTCATCGTCGACTTCGGCGGCCGGCCGGACCGGATTTCTGTGGACCGCCTCAAACCGGCGCACATGGACGTCGACCGACCACCACGGTTGGCCCTTCCTCCGCGGCGAGGCCGCCCCCCGTCCACAGTTCCCCCCGCTCGACCACCCACCACCACGTCGGACCCCTCCCCACGACCCTCCAGGGGTCGCTTCGGCCGGGTCATCCGGACCCCCCTTAAATTGACCCTGCTGGTGCAGGTCGATTCTGGAGGGGCGTGTGTAGCGGTTACCGCTGGATGCACACAATCGCCTTGCACCGGCCAGAACACGGCCAGACGCGCCTCTCCCGGGCATGCCCGGACTCACTGTTCCCGGGCACGCCCGAACCTCCCGGGCACGCCCGCTCTCGCCTTTCCAGGGCTCGCCCAGAGCGTCCGGGCATGCCCGCTATCGCCTTTTCAGGGCTCGCCCAGAGCGTACGGGCATGCCCGCTATCGCCTTTCCAGGGCTCGCCCAGAGCGTCCGGGCATGCCCGCTATCGCCTTTCCAGGGCTCGCCCAGAGCGCCCGGGCACGCCCAGCCTCGACTTGCCAGGCCGCAGCCAAACACGCCCGGGCAGGTCCAGACTCGCCTTTCCAAGGCTCGCCCTTGACACCCGGGCATGCCCGGTATAGCTTTTGCCGGGCAAACTTCCCGACATAAATGTGTATATATATTGCTGCCCGATAAACGGGCTTGTCAGAATACCTGAGCTGTTTTGTTTCAATAAAGCAACTCGGACGAATTCCGTCTTTGGTCGCGTCAATTCTTTCGACTCACGTTGGAGCGCAGTTCCTTCAGCAGACTGAATCAGCCGCAGAGCTCCTCACCACATACAAGGCTTTCATCCACAGCTCAATGGAATACTGTTATCCCCTCTGGGCCGGTGCTCCTGCCTCACACCTAGCTCGGCTTCACGCTGTTGAAACCAAAGCTTTCAGAATCATTGGAATCTCCCACGATGAAGCTAACTCGGAGGGCCTTTCACTCGCTCACTGCAGGCAGGTTGGTGGTCTTTCTGTCTTCTACCGACTCCTCTCTGGCCTAGCTCCCCCAGCTCTCTCTGTGCTCTGTCCCTCAAATATTCCTACAGGTCACACAAGATCTGACAGCAACCTTCTTATGGTGAAATAGCCAAAATCAAGACTCTCTATTCACCTTCACTCTTTCATTCCTCTTTTCTCCCGCCTCTGGAACAAACTCCCTCACTCTCTTCAATCCCACTCCTCTCTCCAGGTCTTTAAAACGGCTGTCCACCACCATCTCTTATCTTCCCCCATCCAAAACCTTGATCTTTTCTACCCCCGTTAATTCACCCCAGATCCACTTTTTTGAAATACCGACTTCTTTCCTGGAAGTTCTAGCAGTGTCCAAGCCCTCTCCATCCCACAGATCTCCTGATGTCCCTGCTCTCCATCTTGTTCTCCTGCTCCCTTTATCATATGTTTTAAGTTTTATGTGTCAGTTTGTCTTTTTTGTGATCAATGTTAGCTCTTACACGAGCCTCGACCTTGTATACAAAAAAGAAAGAAAAAAAAAGAGCTGACTTTGGAAACGTGAATATTTTGTTTATTTGTGCCACCGCGTCCTCGAGATGTACAATAACATTATCTGAAATTGAAAAAATATATTTTGTTAGTATAAGCATCTAAGACAGCACCCTGGTCAAGTCCTAAATTCCTCGTATGCTGCAGGCCACATGAGAACCCTTCCTAATTCACCCCCTCAAACAAAAATTGCCTCAACATTCTCATGGGATTCCATGTATGGTTAAAGTCCAACAGGAAATCATGTCAGTTCAAATTATTATTTTTACTTCATTGGTACTATAAAAACGACCCACAATGCACTTGTACCACTAGACTCACTTGCCAGGTATCCATGGCCTCCACATGCCTCACGGCACTCCTGAATAGAATCACGGGCTGTCCAACTGCACAGAGGCTTGAGAGCACATGACCAGGCGTGGAACTCGCGGCCCATCTGGCTCTGCCGGTTGAAACATCGAAAATATGCACAATGAGCCACTATGTGTTTAGTTGCATTATTAAAATGTGTTTTGTACAACAACAAACAAATGACCTAAATGGTGTTTTGCCTTTTTCCGTTAACATACTAAAATCATTCGAAGAGATAGTATTGATGAATGTAATATGCTTTCTTCAATGCACATCATTTCATAGATCTTCATGCAGGCTCAAGAAAGAGCCAGAGAAGATCACGCTGATAATACATTGGTGGGACAAAGGTAGACGCTAGACCTACAGACACACAGAGTTAGTGAAAGCATAAATGTTGACAGGTCGGGGTATGACAGGATAGATGTGAGATGCTTCCTTGTTGGACTGGATGTAAGAAGCAAAGAATAAAACATTGGACAAGAGGTGAACCCCAATCAGTAGAAAGTGGGACACTGAAGGTAACAGGAGCACAAATAAGGTTTCAGTGAAAACATACATTTCAAGTATCCACACCAACAGTAACACAAGTGAAGTAGCACAGACTCTATTTTTCCAATGCACATCTGAACCGTTTACAAATTTAACAAGCATTGAAGTCCCAAATACATCCTGAAGTGGGTGGCACATCTGGGGAAGAGGATAGGGGTCAAGGATCAAACGGATTTGGACTCCTCTTGTCAATACAAACTAGAATAATGCGACTGTATCGCCAATATGCCTCCGCATAGTCCCACAACGGGTAGATGCCATCGATCACTGTCCTAAAAATAAACAAGTTTGATTTAAATCCCTTCAGCTGATTTCAAGTATCCCATTTTCATCAGCCATGACTGGTTTCACATCCATCGGTGAAGCATTTTCAGAGAAGCATTTTCATTTTTCGTACATGTATACACAATCGTCGGTTAATGGTATCGAGTATTCTGCGGCCTAGTACTCGTAGGCTTGGACTACCGTACCGTCTCCGACCTTGTGGTTTGTTTTTCTCTCAGCGATTCGTCGAATGCGCTGAAATTATTTTCGTTCACTGTTTCGTCCCAGTCGTTCACCCCGTACCTCCTTGTTTAATATCTGTACTCACAAAAAAAAAAAAAAAAAAAAAAAAACCCCAAAAAAAACAATTTCCTTCCCAGGTCTTATTCGTTTATTTGTTCTTTTTGTTCGTTCGTTCTTCGTTCGCGATCACGCGGTTAGAAATGTATAATCTCTCCCCTGAACAACTATTTTCTCTCATATATTATAACACCCTTTTCTTCTTTTCCTACAAAAGGATGCTTTCGTCTTGCTCACCAAATCTATTCATTCCAAAAAATATATATAATACCATCTCTTACAGTTCCTCCTTTCTACATTCCCTAAACTATCCAGAACTCCATCCCTCCTCCAGTGTCCTCAAACGTATTTTTGACTCGAAGGTCTCAAACTCATTTTGCAAAAAATATTCGTTTCCCATGAATCGTACACTTTTCAAAATCCAATCTCACCCCTCCCCTCCAAATCCTCCCCATCACTCATCCCTTTCAAATCTCCCCCCTTGCCCCTTCCCTCCCCTCCCTCCTAAACTCCCCCCACACCCCTCCCCTCCGAGACTCTCCCTCGCTCCTCCCCTCCTAGACTCCCCTCTCACCCCTCCTCCTCAAAGCATCCTCCCTGCTTCTTCCTCCTTCCAACTTTCACCTTCATCTCCCCAAACCTTCTGCCTTGCTCTTCCCCCTCCTCAAATAACACCTCACTGTGCCTCACCCAATCTCCATCAAACCTTTTGTCCGCCCCATTCTTCCCTTTCTCCAAGCTATTCTGAAATCTCTGACACACCTTCAACAGCTCTCCCTACCTCTTCCTCCTCTTCCACATCTTACCCTACCCCTCCCCCCCCCCCCCCCCCTGTTCTGGACCCGATGCTCCCCCTTCCTCTTCATTAACGGTATGGACCTCAAACATCCGGGGCCTTCGCTCAAACTTGACTGACCTCTCCATACAGGTTGCTTCTGACAAACCAGATGTGATCTGCTTAACAGAAATTTTCCTCCTTCATGATGTCTCTGATGCCTTGGTATCTCTCCCAGGTTACTCCCTCCTCCGGTATGATAGACCTGAGCCTCGTCCTGGAGGTGGGGTTGCTATCTTTATAAAAAACTCTCTTCCTCACTCGCCCTCCACTGCCCTCTCTCCACCTCACCCCCAGGAATACCTTTGGCTACGGCTTCCCCTTCGCTCCCACCTTTTGTTCATATGTGTGTTGTACCGTCCACCAATCAGCGATGACTCCATCTACATCTCACTGTCTGATAATATGGACCAACTTCTATCTACCCATCCCAACTCTCTCTTCCTCATATGTGGTGATTTCAATTGTCACCATGCCAGTTGGCTGGGTGTGGGTACCTCTCTCACCAGCCATGGCTCTTCAGCAAAGGAATTCTGCGACTCACTGGGACTGACACAATCTGTCAATTTCCCGACCCGGATCTCAGTCAACGGAGCATCTTCTCTTCTGGATTTGGTTATGACAAACTTCCCTGAAAATGTCTGCTGCTCTTCTTCTGCTCCAATCGGCTCATCTGATCATGTGCTTGTCAAAGTGGACATCTCTCTGACCATTCTCAGAGAGCCTCCTCAGCGTCGACGAGTCTGGCATTTCACTCAGGCCAACTGGCACGGTCTTCAAGCAGCCATCAATCATCTGGACTGGTCTCCCATCTCTACCGCCTCTGACATCAACTCATCCTGGGAATTCGTTCAAAGTAAATTGCTCTCTCTCATGCACAGATTTATACCATCTCGTCTTCAGTTGTCATACCCTTCCTCCCGTCCATGGTACACGGAATCTTGTGGTGAGGCTGTTGCCCTGAAACAACTTGCTTTCGTCTCCTGGAAAGCAAATCCAACGGAAGGAAATCTCATTTCCTTTCACAAAGCCCGAAACAAGTGTGTGTCCACCCTCAGGAGAGCCAGGAAACAATATCTCACCATTCTCAAGACCGAACTCTCTTATCTGTCTCCCTCTTCCAAATCCTGGTGGCGTCTGGTCAAATCTGTTTCTGGTGTTTGTTCCCCCTCCATCCCCTCCCTCACCTCAAACGGCTTAACGGCTGACTCCGCACGTGAAAAAGCTGAATGCCTCAACTCTGTGTTTGCCTCTAAATCTTGTGTCCCAAACCCATCCCTCTCTGTACCCACCGTACCCAGTCGTACCCAGCTGCTCCTGGACTCTGTGTCCTTTCCTCCTGACAAGGTGGAAAACTTTCTGGCAACCCTCGACTCTGATTCTGCAACTGGTCCTGACGGCATCAGCCCACGGGTCCTAAAATCATGTTCTTCTGCACTTTCACTCCCTCTTTCTGTTCTCTTCACCCTCTCTTTTGCTCAAGGTCATCTGCCATCTGCTTGGAAATCAGCCAACATCACCGCTTTGCACAAAAAAGGTGCAAAAACAGATCCCAGCAACTACAGACCAATCAGCCTTCTCCCAATTATCAGCAAAGTCATGGAATCCATCATTGCTTCAGATATTAAATCTTTCCTCTTCTCCAATGGCTTGATCTCTGATCATCAATTTGGTTTCAGACCTGGTCACTCTACTCTGGACATGCTGCTTCTGCTTTCTCAACAATGGATGGAGGTCCTCAACGCCAAACAGGAAATTAGAGCTGTCTCCCTTGACATTTCACGTGCCTTCGATACGGTCTGGCACCCTGCTCTGCTCTCCAAACTCTCCTCCTTTGGTATCCATGGAAATCTCCACGCATGGCTGGCGGACTTCCTCTCTGGTCGTAGTCAACGTGTGGCCCTGAATGGGTTTCTCTCATCTCCTCTTCCTGTTCAGGCTGGAGTTCCCCAAGGTAGTGTTCTGGGCCCTGTGCTTTTTCTGGTCTTCATCAATGATCTCTCTGACTCTCTTGAAAATCCTCTCTATCTCTTTGCTGACGACTCTACTCTCTGTCGCTCCATTCCTCATCCCTCAGATCGGCAGTCTGCAGCCTCCTCACTCTCTGCAGACCTGGACAAAATCACAGACTGGTCAAACAAGTGGAACATGTCTTTCAATCCTGACAAATCTCACACTCTTACAATGTCTCTCCGAAAGGACCGACTGGACAACCCTCCCATCTACTTTCTCAACAATCCTCTCCAAGAAGTTCTGTCGCTCAAGCTTTTGGGTCTCACTATCTGCCATGATCTTTCTTGGGAAAACCACATTTCCAAGCTGGCCTCCAAAGCCAGTCGCCGACTGGGCATCCTCCGTCGTGCGAAGTCCTTCCTTGGCACACCTGAGCTCCTCACCACATACAAGGCTTTCATCCGCAGCTCAATGGAATACTGTTCCCCCCTCTGGGCTGGTGCTCCTGCCTCACACCTTGCTCGGCTTCACGCTGTTGAGGCCAAAGCTTTCAGAATCATTGGAATCTCCTGCGATGTAGTCAACGCCGAGGGCCTTTCACTCACTCACCGCAGGCAGGTTGGTGGTCTTTCTGTCTTCTACCGACTCCTCTCCGGCCTTGCTCCCCCAGCTCTCTCTGTGCTCTGTCCCCCCAATATTCCTTCAGGTCGCACAAGATCTGCCTGCAACCCTCTTCTGGTTAAACTGCCAAAGTCTAGGCTCTCTGCTCACCTTCACTCTTTCATTCCCCTTTTCTCCCGCCTCTGGAACAAACTCCCCCACTCCCTTCAATCCCACTCCTCCCTCCAGGTCTTTAAAACAGCTGTTCACCACCATCTCTTATCTTCCCCCATCGAAAACCTTGATCTTTTCTACCCCCGGTAATTCACCCCAGAGTCCTTGCAATGTTCATATGTTTTAATCCTCTCCCACCTCCCCCCAAGTCCTCCCGATGTCCCTGCTCTCAAATGTTGTGTTTGTGTCCTTCCCCCTCTCTCCCCATCTTGTCTACCGCTCCCCTTGTTTTTTGTGTTTTGTGTGTCGGTTTGTCTTTTTGTGTGATTAATGTTAGCTCTTTCACGAGCCTCGATCTTGTATACAAAAAAAAAAAAAAAAAAAAAAGGGATTTTTTTAATTATCGGCTTTCAAGCTAATATGGCTGCCACACCACGTGACATATGACCATAAACTAGAGTAAAAAAATGGACACTCTGCATATGTATGGGTAGGGGATCACATTTGTGAAGTTTCGTGTTGATCAGATAAGGTTCGTTTTATATCCAAGATGGCTGCCAAACCACGTGACCTACGACATCATCAGTTTCAAACTATATGCAGCATTGGTGTTAGATGATATTTGTAAAAATTCGCATCGATAGGGTAAGCGGTTTCAGAGGTATAATTATTTAATATTTTCCTTCATTCCAATATGTCTGCCACACCATGTGATCAATGATGTTTTCTTGATAATCTTTCAATCACCATGCCTAGTCAATGACACAAGTAAAGTTTCGAGTCAATCGATTTGGTGGTTTGGGAGAAGGTGCTTTTTTAAGGTTTTAGGTAAAATCCAATATGGCTGCGAAACCATGTGACCTACGATGTCATAAATTTAATATTTCAATACAAATGGGTCATAGATCATGTGCATGCAATTTCAGATTTTTAGGATAAGGAATTCCATTAAAACATTTTTCACTGGTATACCACTTCACCTATTATGTCATCATGATCATGCTTTTGTTCCCTATTGGAAGTATTTGACAATGTGCCAAGTTTCAATTTTTTCCATTCAGCGGCTTCCGACAAATACTTTTTTAATTATTTGCGTTTAATCAAAAGATGGCTGCCATACCACGTGAACTATGACATCACAATTATCATAAAAACATTCTGCATGGGTGTCCCTCCAACCCTGAAATTTTTGTCTCAATTGGACATGTGGTTGCTGAGAAAAAGGAGGTTTCGCCCGTATGGACGGTCGGACGTACGTACAACCCGAAAACATAATTCCCCCAGCCACCTTCGTGGGTGGTTAGGAACAAGGAAACAAGGAAAACAAGGAAACAAAAAGGAACAAGGAAGGAAAAATAGAAAACAAGGAAGGAAATAATGGTTAGAATGTCCGATGGGAGTCTGGGAGGTTGGCGGCTCTAGGTTTCTTGTAAGGAAGCTCGTTTTAAACGGTGAAGCCGCTTTAATATTTGGCTATGATCTTCCTTCCATCAGTCCATCCGTTAGTCTGTCCGTCCGTCAAAAAAATGAAGAAGAAACTTTCTACCTCACCATGATTAATGCTAAAGAGTTATAAAGTGTAATCCTAGAGGGTTCTGAAGGGTAATTCTAAAGGGTTCTAAAGGGTAATTCTAAACGGTAATTCTACAGGGCTCTAAAGGGTAATTTTACAGGGTTATAAAGGGGAACTCTAAAGGGTTCGAAAGTGTAACTCTAAAGGGTAATTCTAAAGGGTAATTATAAAGGATAATTCGAATGGGTTTTCTAAAGGGGAACTCTAAAGGGTTCTAAAGTGTAATTCTAAAGGGTAATTCTAAAGGATAATTATAAAGGGTAATTCAAAAGGGTTCTAAAGGGTAATTCTACGGGTTATAAAGGGGAACTCTAAAGGGTTCTAAAGTGTAATTCTAAAGGGTAATTCCAAAGGGTAATTCCAAAGGGTAATTCCAAAGGTTAATTCTAATGGGTTTTCTGAAGGGTAATTCTAAAGGTTAATTCTAAAGGGTAATTCAAAAGGGTTCTAAAGTGTAATTCTAAAGGGTAATTCTGCAGGGTTCAAAAGGGTACTTTTAAAGGGTTCGAAAGGGTAATTCAAAAGGGTTCTAAAGTGTAATTCTAAAGGGTAATTCTGCAGGGTTCAAAAGGGTACTTTTAAAGGGTTCGAAAGGGTAATTCCAAGGGGTTCTAAAGGACAATTATAACGGGGTTGAAAGGGAAATTCTAAAGGGTTTTAAAGGGTAACTCTAATGGGTTCTAAAGGATAATTCTAAAGGGTAACTCTAAAGAGTAATTCTGAAGGCTTCAATGGGGTAATTATAATGGGTTCTAAAGGGTAATTCTAAAGGGTAATTCGAAATGGTAATTCTAAAGGGTTCTAAAGTTGTCAGCATCCGGAAGTCCTGTAACTTGCATGGATTGCACACATACTGCCAAACTGCACCGCTTCCTTCGGACACGGGTGCGATTTTTTTTTTTAAGAATGAAAAGGAAAACACATAAAGAAGAGAAAAAACCTACATGACACAGAGTGAACCGTTTATATATTTGCACCTTCACAATATTTGATGCCATTAATGTCTGCGTATCACTAAGTGAGTCTTGTCTGACGGCCTTCTTTACATCACTGTTCCCCTTTGCTTTCTGATAAAAACCAAAAAAAACATGGTTTCCATGTCGTGTTTCGACAGATTTGAAAAACCCCAAGCTGTGAATGGTGCCCCCACGCATTTGTCATGGAGCAGTGATGGTTTGTGGGCTTCTGGTAATTGTCCAAGTTAGTCCATCCTAAAAACAAATAACCTGCAATTACCGATTGTTTATTCATTTTGAGGTTTGGCTTAAGATTTTTTTAAAAATTCCCATCAATAGGGTGAGCGTTTTCAGAGAAACAATTTTTCGAATATTTTCCTTAAATCTAATATGGTTGCCAAACCATGTGACCGATGACTTTTTTTTCCCAACATTATATCCCCATGGCTAATCGAACAAATGGTTAACATTTAGCATCAACCTGTTCAGTGCTTTCAGAGAAGAACAACAATTTCATTTATGCAGTTTTTGCATAAAATCCAATGTCTGCCAGACCATGTGACTTATTACTTGATAATTTTAAAACTTTATTCCCCAAGGCTAGTAGATCATATGTGTGGAGTTTTGCATCAATCTAGTACGCCGTTATGGAAAAGAAGATTTTTGAAGGTTTTCATTTTCAATCTAATATGGCTTCTGAACCACATGACGAATGACATCATCAATTTAATTCTCCCATACAATTTTTTGTGTAGATCACACTCAAGAAATTTCAAACTGATCGGATCAAGTGTTATACTTGTCTAATTATGACATAATGAAGGCATCATCATGAATATATTGTCGCGTTCATCGGGATTAACACCCCTGGTGACGGATTGCCAACCGAGCTTTAACTCCGAGGCGTTCACCCAAACTATGGTGGTGCCTTTTATACTCGCTAGGGTGGAGGGTGACAAGGCTTATCTGCATGGCCGGATACGAAGCGGGTTTTCCGAACCACCAACAAATAAACAGGACAGACCACAAGGGATTGAAAATGTAACAAATAATGCGTTTAATAAAAATAAATTCCAGGATAACAGAACTGTACGGTAAACTAAAATTCCCAAATTGAGACGTCTCCAGATGGACTCATGAAACAGACACAGGGATAAATAAAATAACGAAAGTAAAAATATGTGTGGTGCATTTGCCTGATACTCCGCCTGCCATCCGTGACTGTCCGGGGTCGTCACAGATCCCGCGTCTCTGTGCGGGAAAACACGCGTTGGCGCCAAGTCGTGTTTACCTGCCAATTGCCGATGTGAAGCGAACAGGCCCTCGCTCCTTCCTCGCCATCCCACGCTCCACCAAGCGCCACTGCAAAGAGCCAACACCAAGGAGAGAGAGAAGAAGAGAAGGATGCGTCCGCCTTCACTCGCAGCCAGGAACAGAGAGAGCACGCGAATGCAACCGCCTACACCAAGCCCAGCACGTGAGAGAGCAATGCGTGACTGCTTGCGATCAAAGCCAGGACAAAGAGAGTATCTGCGACCGCTCGTTATGCTAGCCACGAACCAAGAGAGAGACATGCGACTGCACAGTATGAATGTTGGCACCAAGAGAAGGAAAATTGTGGGACATGTCCTTTTTGTCCCTCGTGCTGGAACATTCTACAATGAAGTCCGCGCGCGCTCCAATCAGCGAGTGCCATTGCATCATCCAATCATCACCTCTCGGGGCGGGGCCTCACGCCCCTTCATGCCGGCCCTTGTGATGACTCAGCTGGTGGCGTCCGTGGTAGTGTTCGAATGTCCGGATCCGGTCGCTTTATTTAGTGTATTTAGTATAGGTATTTAGTATAGGCCCAACCCTGGTGTTGGGCTAGCGGCTAGGGTGCCGGCTTAGGATCCTAGGATCCTGGGTTCGAATCCCGGTCGATCGCTGAATTAACGCCAGGGGGGTTGACTCAGCCTGTCATCCTTCCGAGGTCGGCTAATTGAGTACCAGCTCACTGGTAATTCCCTGTTTGTCGTTAAAGGCGACAAAAAGGGTTGGCGTCAGGAAGGGCATCCGGCCGTAAAACATTGCTTCAAAAAGCGGACCGAAAAACAACAACAACCACGGCTCCCGAAAAAGGCCAACCCCCGCTTTGCGGGGAAAAATGGCCTCTAAAGGTGGTTATATAGTATAGGTGCGGAGTGCATGGCTGGTGTTGTGTGTGTCATAAGGAAAAAAGGGAAAACCACAGAGGCAATTTGCATACAGGGAATTATTCCTTATACCCTAGCTAATTAGCATAGCTTCACCACTCGTATGGAGACAAATATACAACCTTACCGGACATGCGGGCCGACTTAGTTACAAGAGGGTTTCTACACAACATCTGGAGCACACAACCCTATACAATCCTACCTGTCCTAAGGTATGCCTTTGCCTACCCCCCATAAATGTAACAATATGTTGTTCGCCGTGGCACGGACTTCATAATGAGCCATGTTTCAATTTTTTTCCATAGAGCAGTTTTGGAGATATAGAGGTGCAAAGTTTTTCGGTTTTTCCAAGTTGGCGCCCATAGCACGTGAGGTCATAATTATCATTTTTAAAAGTCTACATGAGTACAGGGGAAGGCATTCCATGGTGAAAATTTTGTGTCAATCGGACCAACGGTTGCAGAGAAAAACATACTCACATTCTGTGCAAACAAACAGATAGACAAACAAACGGACCCAAATGCAATACCCTCTCCTCTGGTGAGTGTGGAACTCGGTAGTGCGCATATCTCCGCCAGGCTGAACAGTTTACATTTTGTATCCCACTGATCGGCCAGATCTGCATCTGGACATGAACCATAATCTAGTTATCTTGTTCTTGTCACCTATCCAACTCATCCACCTAGTTTCGTCCGAATCTGTCCATAACTTTTTGAGATATCGTGCTATATATTGTTTTTGGCCCTACCTCCCTATCTCTTTGTGAAGGACACATTCTTCTTCTCCTCCTCTTCCCTTTCAAAGGGGTGAGGTCTAATGGCACCAAGCTTCTGCCCTGCCTTGACCATGATACTCCTCCACTTCCCTCTGTCCTCAGCCAGCTCTCTCCATTCTCCAACCACCTCCACCTTACTGATATCCCTCTTCACACAATCCTCCCATCTCAACCGTGATCGACCCCTTTTCCTCCTACCTTGTTCTCTCAATTGATCTGCTCTCTTTGCCATTCTCTCTTCCCCCATCTACCCCAGATGTCCAGCCCATCTCAGCCGGCATTTCACCAATCTCCCCGTCAAACTCATCTGCACACCAATCTCATCCCTCAGTTCATCCATCATCCTTTGATCCACCCTCTTTACTCCTGCAATCCTCCTGACAGATGTTCTTGCAAACCTGCAGCCTCTGTTGTCTCTCTGTCAGTGCCACCATCCCTAAACGGTAAATGTAGGCCGGCATTACACATGACATAAGAACCTTCCTTTTCAATCTTCTTGAAATATTTCTGTCTGCGATGACACCCTCTACCCTCCTCCACACATCGCACCCACCTGAACAATCCTCCGCACTTCTGCTTATTCTACAACTCAGCTCTGCACCTCAGCTCTGTGACTTACCATCCCCGGTCATTGTTCCCCCCAGATACACAAACCTATTTCCCTGTCTGATTTCCTTCCCATGTAACCTGATATTCATTTATTTCCTCTGCTGTCTGACCCATATCACCTCAGTCTTCTCCATACTTATTTTCAGTCCATGTTTCTCAAATGCTTTCTTCCACTCACCCAGTACCTCCTGCATCGCCAGCCTAATCTCCACCACAATGGCCAGATCGTCCATATACAATATCCATCCTAGAATATCTTTCATGTTTTACCTTCCTGTTTACCAGATCCATCAACATGATTAACAGGAGTGGGCTGAGAGCACTTCCCTGTCTAAAACCGATGTTCGCGCTGAACTGCTCCGAAATCCCAGGACCAACCACAACTCTTCCCTTTGTTCCCTTGTACATCCCTTCCACCAACCTAACTTCTGCTTCCGGCACTCCCATCCTTCTCGGTGTTGCCATTACAATCTCTCTTGGGACAGTCATTGGCCTTCTCCAGGTCCACAAATTCCAAAGCCATTTCACCTTGCACCTCCAACCTCTTCTCCACCAGCTGTCTCAGGGAGAACATCCCACCCATTGTTCCTCTACCCTTTCTAAACCCCTGCTGCTCTTCTCTGATCTCCATCTCCACACTCTTCCTTATCCACCCCTCCAGAATCCTCTCTTGCGCCTTCATGACATGACTAAGGAGATGAATGCCGGTGTACTTTCCCAGATCTTGAATGTTCCCTTTCCCCTTCCATATTGGCACAATTAACCCTGTCCGCCAATCCTCCAGAATTGAACCCTCTCTCAAACATACATTCAACAGACTCTTCGTCTGACTGACTCAAACTTCTCCCGCTGCAATTATAATCCCTGTGCACACCTCATCAATGCCTAGCACTCTTCCCTTATTCATCCTCTTCAATGCTGTCCACACCTCCTCTTCCACGAACTCCACCACCTCCACCTTCCTCTCTACATATCTCGGCAGCTCCAACTCACTGTTGCCTCCTCTCCAGTTCAAAAGCTCTTTGAAATATCCTTCACACACCTTAAATACTACCTCCCTCTCTGTCACTAGCCTCCTGCCATCATCCTTAATCACCATCCCTCCCATTCATGTCTTGGCTATCCTCATCCCTGTCCCGAGCCAATTTATTGATAATCTTCTTCCCATCATCATCTTCCAGCTTGTTGTACACCTACACTGCCATATCATTCCTCACCTTATCCACAGCTCTCCTGGCTGCTTTTTTCTTTTGCCCGTATAGGTACAGCAACCATGAATCCAGTTGCCTCCCTCTATCCTTGACCTTCTCGATCCTCTTCCAAAACTCATTCTTTTCACCAACTGCCTTCGCTGCTTCCTCGGTCCACCATACCTAGCTTCTACCCCTTGACGATGCTCCCTTTCCTGATGTCCTTCCACACAAAACTTCTGCAAATCCCAGAAATGCCTCTCCGCACTTCTTCCACTCTTCCTCCAAACCTGCCGCTTCTTCGCTAAAGACACCATGGAATATTTACTGTCCACCAACAAATGTCGGCAGGTGGTACGCCTGTTTAACGTCCATCTGAAGGACGGCACACATTGATGAATCACTCTACATGCGACACATTCTACCTTTATGGCTGGTTTAGGATTCGAACCCAGGCTAGACAGCTTTGATGGCTTGTTTGCGTACATCTAGGCCATCCTACCAGCCCTAGATGAATCATGTGGATAGCTTCACATTGGAAAACTCACCTGATGAGCATGATTCATTCATTCTCTCATTCTCTCTCTCTCTCTCGTCTTTTTTTTTTTCTTTTTTTTTTTCTCTCTGTCTCTCTCTCTCTCTCTCTCTCTCTCTCTCTCTCGCCCCCTGCTGGCCGTTCGTGTGTTGGGCGTGGCAAGATGGCGGTTGTGCAGTTCGGGGAGGTGTGAGTTGCTCTGGCTGTCGAGTGTTCCGGCTGTTTTCCCTTATTATTTCAACCTTTCCCTCGCCCCCACGACCCCCCTGTTGTTCTCATATCATTACTTCATTCGTATTCGTGTTTCCTCCCCTGTGCTCGAACCTTTCCCCTGTATTATCTTTTCCCTCCCTTCCCTTCCTTGAGACAAGAGAGAGACAGAGCGCATGCGGTGGGTGATGGTAAGTGAGTTTGTTGCTTTCCATTGCATCCGCATGTTCTTATCGCTTCGTGTAAAGTGACGAGAACTGTTTTTTGAATTAACTACATTCTCACTTTGCCGTCGCCATACTTATCACGGCCCAGGCCGGCATGACGAGCGTCCGTTCTCGCAGTACCGCGTTCGGATCGTTAAGCAGGAAGCATGGCCTCACATGCGTCCCTCCAGCTCATGTTGCGGTCGAGGCGATTATTATCGCCGTCGGGGAAATTATCGGAGCTGAAAATGTCCTTGCAGCTTCGAGAATGAACAAGAAAGTTGTTGTTTTCGTGTTACAACAAGCAATGGTTGCGAGTGTTGTGGAATCGGGTTTATCCGTCGAGCCCGATATTTTCATCCCAGTTTCACCATTTGATTCGCCATCGGTAAAAGTTCTGGTTTCCAACATTCCGCCATTTTTGGAGGACGAAAAAGTCGAGCTTGCTCTTCGTAATTTCGGCACAGTCGTGTCCCGCATTTCAATGGTTCCCTTACGGTGCCGTGACGATCGTTATAAACACGTTTATTCCTTCAGACATCAATTATTTATGATTTTGAATGAAAACCGTCGTGACCTTGATGTTAAATTCACGATAAAACATGATAACTACAATTATCAAATGTATGCAACAACAGAGGTGTTAACGTGCTATGCCTGTAATCAGCATGGACACCTGCGGAGGGATTGTCCGAATAATCTCCCTGATGCCAATTCAGCGTCCAATCAGAACACCACACCACCTGAAGGACAGGAATTTCTTCCTACGCCTGAAAGACGGGACTCTTCTTCTTCACCTGAGGGACAGGAATCACTTCCTTCACAAAATGCTCACCCAGGAGGGACGAATGATGCAGATGATGGCTTCACAGTTGTAACCCGGAATAAAGCACAGAAGCGAGCAATTGATACCAAATTAGACAATCAAGTGAAACCCAAGAGGTCTCCTTCCTATGCGCAAGTGGTAAGAACACCTGCCAAACAATCACCTGAACCCATTCCCATGGACTCACCTCCTGAGCAGCCCTGCACTCCTGTTGTGAGTACACATGAAACTGTTACTCCCACTGTGCTTGATGAACCGGAGATCCCTCGTGGAGTCGATGAGACCCTCTCCCAATCCCCACCATGCACAGATGCCACAGTTAAAATCGATGCACCGGATGTACAAATTGATTGTGATCTGGAGGTGGCTGTACCTGCAGCATCTGAACAAATTGCTCCTGAAGAACCGCAGGAACTTGTGGTTGACAGCATGGGTTACGAGTCTGATGGAACATCTTCTGTTGCTTCGACCTTAAGCGACACAGGCAGCGATGTTCCTCCTCACAACCTTGAGGTTGATTCCTCAGTATCTCCCGATGCCGTTCACGCCTTCTTACACAAAAGTTTTCGCAAAAAGGGGGTCAAAATTAAAGATAATTTTCTAGTCCTAGAAGATTTCATTCAAGTGGCTCGACTAATGATTTCTAGACCGGATCGGTACAACGTTGCAGACCCTCAACGTCACCGGTTAAGGAAATTTCTAAGTCGTGCTCGGAGCGAACTCAAAGACCATGGCTGATGTCCTGCCGGTGCCCCATCACAATGAAACTACGCATTGCCAGCCTTAATATCAACGGTGGTCGCACATCTCTTCGTAAAGTGCAAGTTAAACAACTAATCGAGTGCAACAAGGTTGACATCTTGTTGTTGCAGGAAACTCATTCTACTGAAGGTTCTTCAGCTGAGTGGGAGTTGTTTCTTAAAGGGCATTGGTTCTTTAGCAATCTATCAAGCCCAATTGCTGGGATAGCCATCTTCTTTCGGCAAACTCTTCCCTTGACTTCGGTTTCCTTTAAAGAAATTGTGAAGGGATATTTAGCCTCGCTGACTTTCTCTGTTGGTCAGCAGCTTTTCACAATAATCAATGTGTACGCACCAAGTACAAATGCTGAAAGATCTTCCTTTTTTGACTGTCTTGACTCGTATCTTGCTGGTGTTCCCCCTGACCACTTTCTATGTCTTGGAGGAGATTTCAATTGCACACTTAACCCCTCCCTTGATAGGAATGGAGCTGAGCCACATGCAGCCAGTACAAGACCTCTCGTTCGCTCAATCTCAAGATTCAAGCTGACAGACATTTGGAGATTGCAACATCCGATGCAGCAACAATTTACTTGGTGTCGCTGCTCTAACAACTTAGTGTCGCTAGCTCGACTTGATAAATTGTACGTTTCTGACCATTTCCTCAACCTCGTCTTAAACACCTCTATTCTCCCATCTGGGTTTTCCGATCACCACATCATCACTATGCATTTTCAGTTGCCACTCATAAAGGTGGTGAGCCCTTATTGGAAGTTCAACACAACACTTCTTCAAAACGAATTCTTTGTTGCATCCTTTAGGGCCTTTTGGGCACATTACATCACGATGGATAAAGAGTTCTCGTGTTTACGTCAGTGGTGGGACAACGCTAAAGCTCAAATTAGAGTTTTTTGTCAAAATTTCTCACGACACAGTACTCGGGATCACGATGTAAATATAGATCTGGTGAAGACACAAATTCTTCACTTGCAAAACAAAGTGTCACCCTCTCGTAATAATGGGCAGCAGCAGATGCTGTATGAAAAGAAAGCCCTGTTAAATGAATTACTGGCCGAACGTGCAAAGGGTGCACTGGGCACTCCTTCGGATGAGAATGACTCATTTGCAACAACTAAATAACCCGAGCAGACTTTTCTTCAAGCTGGAAACTGCCTCAAAAAAACAAAAACAAATATTGTCCTTGCGTTCTGCTGGCGGAAGGATTTTGACTGATCCAAGTGACATCAAACTTACTATTAAGACTTTCTTTTCTCACCTCTACTCCTCCAAGCACACTTTCTCAAACCACATACATTCATTTACCGCATCCTTGCCTACACTTACTGAGACACAGAATTCGACTGCTGAAGGCAAAATAACATTGGACGAACTCACTAGTGTTTTAAAGACCTTGCCCACCAGCAGGGCACCTGGCTTAGACGGGTTGCCAGTGGAATTCTACAGCACCTTTTGGGATTTGCTGGGACCATGTCTACTAATTGTCTTCATAGAAAGTATACAAACTGGTGAACTTCCCTTGAGCTGCAGACATGCCATCATTTCATTAATCCCTAAAAAGGGAGATCTTCAACTTGTTGAGAACTGGCGCCCGATCTCTCTACTCTGTACTGATTACAAAATCCTGTCTAAGTTACTCGCTAATCGCATAAAAACCTTAATTGGGTACGTTGTATCCCCCGACCAGTCTTATTGTATTCCCGGCAGATCGATATTTGATAATATTTTTTCTGTTCGTGATTTGATTTCGATTTGTCATTGTCAGAATGTTAACACCGGGCTGATCTTTTTAGATCAGGAAAAGGCCTTTGATAGTGTTGACCATTTGTATTTACTTGAAGTTTTGAAGGGGTTCGGGTTTGGTTCCTTCTTTATTTCTTGTATCAAGCTGCTGTATCACAACAACTTTAGTTTGGTGAACATCAACAACAGTTTATGTTCACCTTTTCCTATTCAGCGAGGTATTAGACAAGGCTGCCCTCTTTCCGGGTACCTGTATTCACTTTCCATTGAACCCTTGCTGATTCACTTACGCCACAAACTTTCTGGGTTCTTGGTGACACCTCTTGCTAATCCTGTTAAGGTGCTTGCGTATGCTGACGATTTGTGTGTGATTGTTAACACTCAGTCTGCCATTGCTGCCCTCACAAGTGCTCTATGTGAATTCAATTTGGCATCCTCTGCTACTGTCAATTGGAGTAAGAGTAAAGCCTTGTGTCTTGGTCCTTCTGGGTTATTTATCCCACCTTCCCTGCCTAATGCTTTGCAGTCGAGGTATGATGGTGTTAAACATCTCGGTGTGTTTCTTGGAAATGAGACCTTTTCCTTAAAGAACTGGGATCAGATGGTTGATCACATCTCCCATATCCTTAATTGTTGGAAAAGATTGTCCAGCCTACTGTCTTATAGAGGTCGAGTGCTGATAATTAATAACTTGGCTGCTTCCAAACTCTGGTATCGGATGACTGTCTTACAACCACCCAAATCGCTAGTCATTAACTTGCAGCGTATCCTTGTTAATTTTTTCTGGAACGGTATGCACCGGCTCCGAGCTGATCTTCTAAGTGTCCCCTTGGATAAAGGAGGTCAAGGACTTGTGGACATTACCAGTAAAATACTGGCTTTTCGACTAACCACCTTGCGCCAACTTCTCTACAAGGAAGTCCTGTCTTGGCGGCCCCTGGCTTCTTGCTTGTTGCAGCAAGTGGGTAAGCTCAGGTGTGGCCCCGAGCTCTTTCTACTCGATCTGCAGTGAATAGACATCTCCTTGCTGCCCTCCTTTTATCGAAGTCTCGTGAATGCCGGTCAGTGCCTCCTCCCAGTACGAAACAAGGATACATATAAATTTTGGAATTTAATGTGTGAACCCGTTTTCTACAACAGCCTATTTTGCCATGATTGCCAAAGTAGGTCCCTAATTCAATCTTTTATCGAATCTGGTTTTTTTCTTGTCAAGGATTTTGTTAATCATACTTATTCTGGATGGCAGACCCCCAACCAGATTTCGGAAGTATGCAACGTTACCTCAGCCCGACTAATTGGACAACTTCTTCGTTCAATTGTTAAAGTGTTCATCTCTTTTAATTTATCATGGCCTCTACTGCATGATGTTCAGAACACAAAAACAATGCACCCTGACTTCCCTGATTTTTGTTTTTCTGGTGCTCCTTCCACAAAGCCTCTACAAGCCTGTGCAAAGGCTACTTTGTACGTGCAATGTCTTAATGTTGTCATCTCTGCTAACCCCAATAGCCCACTGACCACCCACTGGAAAGAGCTTCTACCTGCAGGGGCTCCATCCTCTCCTACCTGGTTGTCGATGTACGCGTTACCTGTGTCTAAACGTGCCGGTGATATACAGTGGAGGCTTGCACACTATTCTTTGCCTTCCAACACGTTTCTCAAACGACTGAACCTCGTGATATCAGATGACTGCCCTTTTTGCCATCACTCCGAGGACACTTTCCATGCATATGTCGGATGCCAAAGGCTAGCTCCACTTTTTCAACTCCTGAAATATGTCTTCCAGAATTTCGGTTTTTGTTTTTCTTCTTATCTTTTTGTGTACTGCATGCCTGTGTCTAACGAGAATGTCGGTTCTCAAATCGTTAATTTTTTACTTGCCGAGGCGAAACTCGCGATATATATTACGCGGAAGAGTCGGGTCTCTGGGACAAGCTCACCGGAATGCAGTATTTTGTTAGCCTTTAAAGGCCTCGTGTCTACCCGCCTTAAAATTTAATTTAATTTTTACCGAGACACTTCTCGGCTTGATCACTTTGTTCAAAAATGGTGCAAAACTGAAATCCTGTGTAAGGTGGAGGGAGATGAACTTTTTTTGCTGCTCTAATTATAATTAATGTCATGTTTTTCAATTCCTTGATTTAATTATTTTGTTGACTGCTATTGAATTACTTGGTTTGTTGTGCTTTTTTATACTTTTGTAATAAAAGACCTTAAAAGTCAAGTCAACTCACTCACTCTCACACACACTCTCACACACACACACACACACACACACTCTCTCTCTCTCTCTCTCTCTCTCTCTCTCTCTCTCTCTCTCTCTCTCACACTCTCACACTCTCACACTCTCACACTCTCACACTCTCACACTCTCTCTCTCTCTCTCTCTCGCGCCCCCTGCTGGTCGTTTGTATGCTGGTTGTACTGTCATGGCGTCTGCTTGTGGAGGCCTGTGAGTGCTCTGTGTTGTTGCTCCATCCCCCCCCCTCCCCCCTCCCGTTTTCCCCCCTCTGTGTCCTTGTACCTGTTCGTGGAGTCTTCCTGGTGATTCCCATATACGTTGAGACGGGAGAGAGAGCCGGAGAGCACAGGGTGATCGCTGGTAAGGGTTCGCCGTTTTTGGGCGTCGTCCGATCGGTGTTTGCTCCTTCATCTTAAACCTCTATTTCCTTTTTTTCCTTTCGTTTATCCTTCCTTCAGTTTGTTTTGTTGCCTCCCTTTTCCGAAGTTAGGGAAATCGGAGAGGTCTGATTGCTTCCCATTCCCGGAGTTCGGGTAGGGAAGATTGTATTATATATTCACCCTCCCCGAGTTGGGGAGGGGTTGTAAGTGCAGCTGTTCCAGCATGGCAGCTGCACTATCTCGATTTACGGCCTTTCAGAGCCTGACCCGTAAGCACGGGTTCTTTTGTGTACCTCCGGAACGTGAGGTTAGTGTCGAGGACGTTGTCCTCGCAACCGGTCGTGTTGTCGGGATCGACAAGGTTGTTGCCGCTTCACGGATGAACAAGCGGATCGTTATTTTTTTGTCCGACGTGGATTGTGTTCCACAAATTGTCGAACAGGGTTTGACAATCGATCCAGATTTATTTGTAATGATTTCCCCACTAGATAGCCCAGCGATAAAAGTCGTGATATCAAATTGCCCCCCATTTGTATCCGACGATGTACTAATTAAAGAGTTGTCCCGATACGGTACCATCGTGTCTCGTATCTCCATGATTCCCTTTGGGTCACGAAACAACGATTTAAGGCACGTGGTTTCATTCCGGCGGCAAGTGTTTATGATTTTAAAAAATTCCCAGAAGGATTTAAACCTTATAATAAAATTAAAACATCAACAGAACGAATATACAGTGTACGTGTCCACCAACGTTCTAAAATGTTTTGGCTGCGGACAATTTGGGCATGTTAAGCATGACTGCCCCCGAAAAGAGAATTCTCCACAAGTGCAACCTCCCCTCCGAACCGGGAATAAGCAACCCCCCCACCTTCCCACCACCGGTCCAAATCCTTCCACCACTGACCCAAGCCTTCCCACCACCGAACCAAGCCCTCCCGCCGCCGAACCAAGCCCTCCCACCACCGACCCGAACCTTCCCACCATCGACCCAAGCCTTACCACCACTGATCCCAATCTGTCCACCACCGACCCAAGCCCTCTTACCACCAATCCAAACCCCCCCGCCGTACCCCCTTCCCCTCCCCTTGAAACAGGGGCCCCTCCCTCTACTGAAGGATCTAATTGCAGCCATCTCCTGTTAACTATAGATCTCACCCCCCAGGCAACATCGTCCAATCACAGCTTGTTGCCTGCTATAACTGATCCTACCTCTCCCGCCGTGGTAGCCGATGGGAATCCCCTCCCGATGATCACGTCCTCCCTCCCCCCCCCCTCCCCCCAAACCCTTGCAATCTCTTCCCACTAACCAGGACGAGTTTCAATTAATCTGCCCAAAAGGAAAAAGACATCTGCAAACAACAGATGAAAACGGTCATCTCTTTAAAAAACCTACAACTGAAAACCGACAGCCCCCCCTCTCTGGCCTAGATTTGTCCCTCGTCACAGAAAATCGTTTCTCGGTATTGGAGGACATAGATGTGGATGAATCCTCGCCCTTGTCTACTGACCTAGAAACTGATATGGTTGAACCGCAAAAATTAGTACCCCCCCCCCCTGCTCCCCTCCCCGTCCCCCCCCCCCCCCCTCTATGGACTATGCCCCATCCGATAACGTGGAGGGATGTGATGACGGTGAGGAGATAAATGATGAAAACCAGTGTGACACACCATCTGAGCCATCTGATATAGATGACTCTGTTAGTGAATGTGGTAGCCTCAAGGAAGAAGAAATCCCTCCAATCCCTCCCTCCGAGATAAAAAGGTTTCTTAAGGACACATTCCGAAAAAGGAATGTTGTAATAGAAACCTTTTTTCCGGAGCTACCTGATTTTATACATTCCGCTAGACTGATGGTAAAACGGCCCCACGTTTATAATTTCAATTCCTCCCAACGTCACCGTTTAAAGAAGTGGTCGCAAAAAGCTAAGAATGAACTGCTATCAAAAAATTGAGTGGTGGTCACTCCTCCTTATAGCTGTAATGAGTTTTTCCATTTGTAGCTTGAATATTAACGGAGGATGTAGCTCTGTCCGCAAAGTTCAAGTAAGGGATTTTTTATTACAGAAGAAAGTCGACATTGCCCTCTTACAAGAGACCCATGCCAACGACTGCTGTGTCGCAGAGTGGTGTAGGCTCTTCCCCGGCCTGTCCTTTTTTAGTAACGGTGACTCCCGCAAAGGCGGTGTCGCAATAATTCTTAGCCCCTCCTTTTCGCCTTCATCGCTTAAATTCGACGAAATACACAAGGGATCCCTAGCATCCCTAGAATTCCACTACTGTGGAAAATTCTATACTATTTTTAATATCTATGCCCCAAGTACGCCTGTAGCTCGGCGAGTTTTTTTTAATGACCTTGGGACACACCTAACGTCCCTCGACAGCCAAAACGCCCTAAAAAACCGAGACAATCATGTTTGTGTTGGTGGAGATTTTAACTGCACCCTTCAACCCCAACTAGACAGGAACAGTGCAGAGCCCCATCCTGCCTCCACAATCCCTCTCACCAAATTTTTAAAACAAATGAATTTGACAGATATATGGCGGGTACAGCACCCATCAATCAGGCAATACACATGGTGTCGATGCATTCAGGGTAATATTGTACTTGCTCGCTTGGACAAGTTTTATATTAATCCTCCACTTGAACGCCTCGTTCTGTCATCCAAAATTTGCCCATCAGGATTCTCGGACCACAGCGCAACATTTCTCAAAATTTCTGCCCCCTGCCCGAAACACAAGAGTGCTTTTTGGAAATTTAATAACAACTTACTTGATGATAGTACCTTTAAGGACATTTTTCCAGAAATTTGGAATATTCTGGTTGCCTCCCAAGGGAATTTCTCAAACCTCAGACAATGGTGGGATAATGCCAAAACGCACATCAGACTATTCTGCCAACAATATCGTGCGTATGGTGTTCAAGAGGAAAGAAAAACCACAACCTTACTTGAAGATGAAATCCTGGAATTACAGGAACAGCTTCAGGGAACCGCAAGTGTGAGCTACCAGGGAATGAGGCAACAAATCCATGGAAAAACGGCCTTACTGAATTCCATATCCGAAAGGCGAGCACAAAATGCTTTATTGCGCCTGAAGATGAGGTACATACACGACCTTGATGCTCCAACCAAATTCTTCTTCAGCCTTAAAAGGGGGGCCTCTTCGTCAATGATTACACGCTTGCTCCATGATGGGGAACTCCTTTATGAAGATGGCAGAATCAGGGAATGTGCCCGGAAACATTTTAAACAACGGTTTATGCGGCATGACATTAACCAGGATGCAATATCGGAACTTGTTTCTAACCTTCCAACATTGGCGGAGGATCAGAAGCAGCAGTTGGAGGATCCTCTTAGGTTACCTGAGCTCACCGCTGCCTTGAAGGCCTTAGAACCTGATAAAGCCCCTGGACTGGATGGGCTGACAAGTGAATTTTTCCAGTTTTTTTGGGACACCATTGGACCTCACCTACTGCGGGTATTGAATGAATGTTTAGAGGATGGACAACTGCCGTGGAGTTGCCGGAGAGCAGTCACCACCTTAATTCCTAAGAAAGCGGACACTCAACTTATAGAGAACTGGCGTCCTATTTCTGTTTTATGTACGGATTATAAAATTTTAGCCAAAGCCTTGTCTAATCGAATGAAACCTTTTATGAATGTACTAATAGGAGAACATCAATCCTTTTGTATTCCTGGACGTACTATTTTTAATAATATCTTTCTTATCCGTGATACCATTCGGTTTTGTAACAATTTTAATATGAATGTTGGTCTGTTTTTTATTGACCAAGGAAAAGCCTTTGACTGTATTGACCACATGTACCTTTTTAGAGTTTTAGAGAATTTTGGGTTTGGACCTATTTTTATCTCGTACGTTAAACTTTTGTATTGTAATATATCCAGTGTTCTTAAAATTAATCAAGTATTGTGTAGCCCCATTGCTGTACAACGGGGAGTACGGCAAGGTTGCCCGCTATCTGGACTTTTATACTCTCTTGCCATCGAACCTCTTCTGCTCCAATTACGTACGCACATTTCTGGCTTCACTGGATCAATTCTTACCACACCGCTAAAAGTCTCTGCCTATGCAGATGATGTCTGTATTTATATAAAAAATAGTGCTGACGTCACTGCGGTGGCTCAAGCACTAAAAACATATTGTCAGGCTTGTTCAGGCCAGGTAAACTGGAAGAAGAGTGAAGCCCTTTGGATAGGACCTGGAGATTGCCCGCCAATTGTCCTACCAGGAGGAGTGAACTGGCAGAAAAGTGGCATTAAATACCTCGGTTTTTTCCTCGGAGACAACACCTTTGAGCAACAGAACTGGGTGGGATTACCAGACAAGGTAATGGCAAAACTGGCCCGCTGGAAAGGACTTCTTTTTCAACTTTCGTACCGCGGAAGAACTCTCGTCATTAACAATCTTGTCGCCTCTATGCTATGGCATAAGATGATATGCCTACAACCGCCCGGGAGCCTTCTTATTACACTGCAAAGAGCATTGTCGACTTTTTCTGGAGCGGGAAACACTGGCTCCAACCCCCCGTGGCATACTTACCACTCACTGAAGGTGGCCAAGGTCTTATTGATATCCGCAGCCGGATTATGGTCTTCCGGCTTCATATCGTGCGCCAACTTGTATATGGAGATGAAGCCCTACTCTGGAGGCCTCTGGCTAACTGCATATTACAGCTTACATGCAAGCTGGGTTACGACCGAGAACTTTTCTTGATGAACCCTCATCAAATCGATTCATCCTTGCTGCCCACCTTTTACCAAGGGGTGATGAACGCCTGGCAAGCCCTGTCCTTTTCCCGTGAAATGGCAACATACAACATGGAAATGTTGTTGAATGAGCCCCTATGCTACAACCCCTTCCTGGAAAACAGCTTGAATAATAGGGGACTCGTTCAACGCTTTGTTGATGCCAAGCTGCTGCGAGTGAAAGACCTCATGACAGAGTCTGGGAGCTACCAGCTGAGTGCTGCCGCTGTGGCACAAAAAACCGGAATAAAATCTGTCAGGATCATCTCTCGGTTCCTTCAAGGGATATCCACAACGTATCGTAATACCTGCGAGGAACTTGGCCCTTCCCCCGAGGAAACAGCGGGTGACTTCCCCAAACTGCTAGTCTTCAGCCCGCCACTTAATCTGTCCCCTGGCCTGAACAGCCCTGATGATACTGCATTATCCCTTCCCGCCTTTCCAAAGAAAACTTTGTACAACGCGTACGTTAAAATTTTATACGCAAAAACATTTTCTGGGCACCCGAGGCTTCGATGGCGGGATGTTTTACCCCCAATACCCCCCAATTGCCCCAATTGGCGAAGTTTTTATCTTTTGCCTACTCCAAAGTATGTTGGAGATATTCAATGGAAACTTGTACACTGGATTTTACCTTATAATGTTTTACTGAACCGGTTTTCTACTGCTAACTCTAATCTATGCCCTTTCTGTGCATCCATTGAAACCCTACCGCATATATACCTTGAGTGTGAACGATTGCAACCTCTTTTTACATTCCTTCAGGAACGCTTTGTGAAGCTTGGTTCCCTCTTCAATCACAATGTTTTTATTTATGGTGTTTTAGGACCGTCTTCCCTTAGAAATGTGGTTTTAATGAATTTTTTAATTGGCCAGGCCAAGTTTGCAATTTATAAATCCAGAAAGAAAAAAATGGGAAACGCTTCTGACTCGTCATATGATGTACTGCTCACCTTTAAGGCTCTTGTAAATGCAAGACTAAAGCTAGAGTACCGGTTTTTTAAAATGAACAAGAATTTAACATGTTTTAAAGAAAAGTGGGTTTTTAATGATGTCATATGCACACTTGATGATGATTTGATAATAATTTTTCCTTGAGACCATTTTTATTGTGCTTTGTTTCTTTATGACTGAACATTACTGATTTTTTGTACTCTTGTAATAAAAGGAAGAAACAGTCAGTCTCTCTCTCACTCTCTCTCTCTCTCTCTCTCTCTCTCTCTCTCTCTCTCTCTCTCTCTCTCTCTCTCTCTCTCTCTCTCGCGCGCCCCCTGCTGGTCGCTGGTGAGTCGTGCGTGGGTGTGGCAATCATGGCTGCTGTGTGTGAGGAGCTGTGAGTACTGTGTTGTGTTGTTGCCTTTCCCATCCCCCTTTTCACTCCCTCTGTGTCCTTGTACGTGTTTGTGAAGTTTTCCCCGTGTTTTCATTCTTTGTTGAGACAAGAGAGAGAAAGAGAGCGCGCATGGTGAGTTTGGTGCGAGTCCTAAAGAACCTTGTGTTCTTCGGGCCTGTGCTCTGCTTGCCGTGTTCTTCATTACCGTCGTTTATCGGCTCCCTTATTCTATTTCTTTTCTTTTTACCTTCGCCTGCAGGCTTTGCTTGCGAGAGGTTCTATTTTGTTTTGTTTTTTCAAATATTTCCTTAGTTTTGGTTCATTTATCGCTATGGCAAACAGTCGTTTGCAGAACAGCATTTACGAGTCACTTACTCGTAAAAATGGGGTAATCGTTAGTCCACCCGACGGGGTTCGGGTCGATGACGTCGTGATGGGCTTGGGTGAACTCGTTGGTTTTGAAAATGTGTTAGCAGCTTCAAAGATGAACCAACGAGTTGTTGTTTTTCTTTCCGAGGAGCGCTATGTCGCTCAGGCGGTTGAAACTGGTTTGTCCTTACCGCCAGATATTTTCGTTAACGTTAGTATGTTGGACTCACCGGCGGTGAAAATCACTTTATCTAATTTACCGCCTTTTGTTAAAAACGAACAGATTTTGTCCGTTTTAACACAGTTTGGCACCGTGGTGTCAAAAATTTCCATGATTCCCTTCCGTTTGCGTTCGGATTCTACAGTCCGCCATATCATGTCCTTCCGGCGGCACTGTTACATGGTGTTAAAAAACAATGCTCAATCGCTCAATGCTTCAGCTACGTTGGTCGTTGAAAATCGAAATTATCGAATGTACATCGCAACAGAGACAATGACGTGTTTCACGTGTGGTGCCTTCGGACATTTAAAAGGTGCTTGTCCGAAGTGTGTATCCGGTGGCACATCTAGACAGTCAGGAACAAATGCCGATCCTAGTGGCACATCTAGACGGACAGAACCAAATGTCGATCTTCGCAATTATAATGGCGCGTCTGGGACGGCAGATCAGCCTTCACATTCGAGCGCGGAAATCGATAATTCACCGGCTGATGACGTGGGTTTTACTACCGTGTCCTCCAGGAGGAGTTATAAAAGAGGAAGCGGTAATGAGGACATACAGGCGAGCGTTTCGAAAAAGATAGCGCCGTCAAACGAACGTAATGTTTCTTTTTTAGAAACAGAAGCCCCTGCAGCTGGTCTTCTGCTGCAGAATAGGTTCAGTGTGTTTGCTGAAATGGAAGAAGACGTTTCCGTTCATTCCTCTCATGAACAAGGACCAAGCGCAATGCCCCAAGATGGTGTGGTAACCCCCCCGGTTACTGAAACTAAAGTCAAGAACCACAAACCTGCTCTCGTCCCGCACCCTGCTGACGATGAAGTGTCTGAAGTAATGGAGGCAGAAGAAGTAGCAGCTCCAGAAGGAGAGTGCAAAGCCTCTGATACAAAAACGTTAATCCCTGTTACGGTTTTTAAAACTCCCGCTGTGGAAACAGCTGCACCTTTAGTAGAAGACGATATTCCCGTTATGAGAGCATCGGTTTCGGTGTGTGGGGAAAAAAATGAAGACCTTTCAGATTACGACTCAGATGGGGCCTCGTCGCTCGCCTCTAGTGCTAGTAGCGAGGTCTGGAATGACCCAGCAATAGCCAAGGAACTGGAGGGTGATGATGATTTATCACCCATGGAAATTCTAAAGTTTCTTCAGGACACCTTTCGAAAGAAAAAGGTTAAAATTATAACCTTCTTCCCGAACCTGTCTGGCTTTATAAACTCCTCAAGACGTCTCCTCCTTAAGGCTGAACAACTTGGTGTGACTGAGTCACAAGTATTTCGCCTGAGAAAGTGTGTATTGAAAGCTCGGAAAGAGCTACAAGCACACCCTAACTTCCCTGTACATGATAAATCTTCCCTACCTACACCATGACCTTCTCTGTTGTAACTTTAAATATAAATGGGGGACGTTCACCCCTGCGTAAAGCTCAGGTAAAGTTGCTTGTCGAGCAAAAACATTTCGATGTTGCTCTTTTGCAAGAGACAAGATGTAGCTCTTCGTGCATGAGCGAATGGACTCGCATCATGAAAGGACAGTGGTTCTTTAGTAGCTTGACCTGTCCTAGTGCTGGAGTGGCTATTTATTTAAATCCTTCTTTCTGTCCTGAAAATGTCACTTTTAAGGAGATTACTAAAGGGCATTTAGTCTCAGTTAATTTCTTTTATAATGGTTACAAACACACTTTAATAAATGTATATTCACCCAGCACGAGCACAGAAAGATTAGTTTTTTTCACACAGTTAGAAATGTCCCTCACACACCTTGATTTTGATGGTCTTGTTTGTCTGTGTGGGGACTTTAATTGCACACTGTATCCCACCCTTGATCGTAATGGAGAAGAGCCCCACCCATCAAGTACAACACCCTTAAAGAGAGCATTGTCCAAATTCTCCCTTATGGATGTATGGAGACTCCAGAACCCATCTGCACGGCAATACACGTGGTGCCGATGTGCAAATGGCCGGTTATCTCTTGCAAGGCTAGACAGATTTTACATAAATAATGACTCTCTAAATGTCATAGACCATGTTGACACCACCCCAAGTGGTTTTTCGGACCATCACATGGTTGTTCTTCATATACTCTCCCCGGCTCGAAATCGTGGCACTGCCCATTGGACCTTCAATGTGAGTCTTCTGCAAGATGACGCTTTTCCTGTCGCCTTCCGAGCCTTTTGGGAAGCCTTACTACTACGGAAGCCTTCCTACTCCTGCCTCACACAATGGTGGGACAATGCGAAAACCCATATTAGGACCTTTTGCCAGCAATATAGCTCCTTTTGTACAAGGAATGAATCTGCGCTGCAATCTCTAATTGCCAAAGAAATATTGTCTCTCCAGTCAAGCCTCCCAGCTCCCAGTGCCGAAAGGACTAGTTCTCTAATAGCAACGAAGAAAGCACTCCTTGCTCAACTCTGTGCAAAACAAGCCAGAGGGGCTCTAATAAGGCTACGAATGGAGAACTACAGCTCTATGGATACTCCTTCCAAGTTTTTCTTTGCTTTGGAAGTGTGGAAGTGTAACTCAGTGTAACATATTGATTGGCCCTGGTAACTTATTAATTAACCTGGTAACAAAGCAGATACATTGTACATGCAAACTCTGTTAAAGACGAGTTTGTAAATGAGTGTCAGAATGTGTATGAACAATGTAATCTCTTGAAACACCTGGTCAAGGCCCCAGGCTAGAGCACCCCCCCCCCCCTGCTGTGTAAATGGAAATCACAGCAGGAGGGGAGCGAGCTGATGCCAGGACTCGGTGCGATGCATGACCTCGGGACATTAGCGGAGAGGAGATTAAGTCCAGTTTGGCGATATAACGAGAGCAAACGTTGAGTAAAGTAGACTTGTCCTCAGAAGCCCTGCCCGACGGAACGATGGAATGAACGAGTACGGCGCTGCGGAAGAACATCAGCCGAACGAAAAGGACCATGGAAAAGAGTTAATCTCAGCCATTGAATAATGCGGTATTATTTGGTAAATGGAATGAAGTGAATAATAAACCAGACCTTTTGTAAACCTGAGTCCGGTCATTGGAGTCCTGTGAGTCATACACGAAATTCTTCCACAATATGGAGGCACCGCTGAAATCAATTGTACAAGCAAGTAAAAGGTGAGTGTGTCTTGTTTAGTCCAATATGATTTACGAACTTGGAAGTTATGTGTACATACATGGGGGAGCAGGTGGTCTGGGGCTTCTTTGCGCACCGATGCCGCGATATAGGTGGCGTGAGCCATCACGAATGGGATTTCGATAAACGACTGTAGCAATTTATTCGTTTTTTTTCTAAATGATTTCTGTAAATACGTATTTTTGCGCTGGTTATTAAAGGGCCTTACTGTGACCTGGAAGCAAACGGAGCAAGTGTGCACCTTGCGACCGCTTGCTTCCAGGACGTGTAAGGCCGGTACACTCGTTTACCCACCCGCACACGTATAAAGTACTACTTTTTTTTTTTTTGCACTTGTTCGAAGCACTTGACTTGCTCGGCGCTCGGCGAGCGACAGGGAACCGGGAAACGGAATTATATTTATATATATATATATTTCCAATATGGTACACCGGCCACAACGATTTTAGCGATTATCCGAGTTTTTTTTTTTTTTTAACGATTTCTGTAAATACGTATTTTTCCTGCGCTGTGTAATTCTTCTGACACGCGCCACGAAGAAACGCACCACTGATGTGCATGAAGCGACTTGTTTGCCGGTTCGGTAAGGTCCGTCCGTACACGTGTACAATCGTGTACACCCGTTTTAAATAAATAATTTTTTTTTCAGTTTTCCCGCCATGCCTATAAATTCATGACAGACAACCCCCCCTCATGCCGGTCCAGAATTATGATGAAAGATGGCGATGGAGAAAAAAAAAAATTGCATAAAATATAAAAATTGATCTGCTTGATGTTAGTTTAAGGGCTGTTCCAAATTTATCCTGATTATGAGAGATAATTACAGGAAATGTGTACTGTTCTTGTTTGGAGATTATAAGACAAAAACAGCAGAGTGGGAATCGGCAGACAATGGAACAGCTAGCGACGAGTGTTTTGTGAGTAGCAACCACTCTCTGGTCGAGGCTCATAGAAAAAAATTGATACTTATTGATTTGGCACGCTTACAATAGATATTAATGGCGAGGGTTCTGTGGTCGTTCGCTTTGGCTTTGCGAATGGACCAAACCATTGCATGTAAATAGAAGGGGGGGTTCTGTGGTCGTTACTGCCACGTGGTTTCAAAGTTTTGTTGTTGTTGTTTGCACGCATGTTTTTTGCAAGCACGTACGGGCGAGCACGTACGTGCGGGCACGCCCTAGTATATATAAATTGAGGTAATATTAAGTTATGGAATTAATTGCTTTCAACAATGCAAAGGGTGACAAAATATGGGATTTTAATGGGATTTTTTTAATGGGATATTGGTTTAGGAATGTTTAGAGGTCATTGCAATGTGATAATGACTTGGAACTTGCTGTTGGAACTTGTTGGAACTTGTTGTTGGAACTTGTTGTTGGAACTTGCTGTTGGCACTTGTTGGAACTTGTTGGAACTTGTTGTTGGAACTTGCTGTTGGAACTTGCTGTTGGAACTTGTTGTTGGAACTTGTTGTTGGAACTTGCTGTTGGAACTTGTTGTTGGAACTTGTTGGAACTTCTTGGAACTTGTTGTTGGAACTTGTTGTTGGAACTTGCTGTTGGCACTTGTTGGAACTTGTTGGAACTTGTTGTTGGAACTTGTTGTTGGAACTTGCTGTTGGAACTTGCTGTTGGAACTTGCTGTTGGAACTTGTTGTTGGAACTTGTTGTTGGAACTTGTTGTTGGAACTTGCTGTTGGAACTTGCTGTTGGAACTTGTTGGAACTTGTTGTTGGAACTTGCTGTTGGAACTTGCTGTTGGAACTTGTTGGAACTTGTTGTTGGAACTTGTTGTTGGAACTTGTTGTTGGAACTTGCTGTTGGAACTTGTTGTTGGAACTTGTTGGAACTTGTTGTTGGAACTTGTTGTTGGAACTTGTTGTTGGAACTTGCTGTTGGAACTTGTTGTTGGAACTTGTTGTTGGAACTTGTTGTTGGAACTTGTTGTTGGAACTTGCTGTTGGAACTTGTTGTTGGAACTTGTTGTTGGAACTTGTTGTTGGAACTTGTTGTTGGAACTTGTTGTTGGAACTTGCTGTTGGAACTTGTTGTTGGAACTTGTTGTTGGAACTTGTTGTTGGAACTTGTTGTTGGAACTTGCTGTTGGAACTTGTTGTTGGAACTTGTTGTTGGAACTTGCTGTTGGAACTTGTTGGAACTTGTTGTTGGAACTTGTTGTTGGAACTTGCTGTTGGAACTTGTTGTTGGAACTTGTTGTTGGAACTTGTTGTTGGAACTTGCTGTTGGAACTTGTTGGAACTTGTTGTTGGAACTTGTTGTTGGAACTTGCTGTTGGAACTTGCTGTTGGAACTTGTTGTTGGAACTTGTTGTTGGAACTTGCTGTTGGAACTTGCTGTTGGAACTTGTTGGAACTTGTTGTTGGAACTTGTTGTTGGAACTTGCTGTTGGCACTTGTTGGAACTTGTTGGAACTTGTTGGAACTTGTTGTTGGAACTTGCTGTTGGAACTTGCTGTTGGAACTTGTTGTTGGAACTTGTTGTTGGAACTTGCTGTTGGAACTTGTTGTTGGAACTTGTTGGAACTTCTTGGAACTTGTTGTTGGAACTTGTTGTTGGAACTTGCTGTTGGCACTTGTTGGAACTTGTTGGAACTTGTTGTTGGAACTTGTTGTTGGAACTTGCTGTTGGAACTTGCTGTTGGAACTTGCTGTTGGATCTTGTTGGAACTTGTTGTTGGAACTTGTTGTTGGAACTTGTTGTTGGAACTTGCTGTTGGAACTTGCTGTTGGAACTTGTTGGAACTTGTTGTTGGAACTTGTTGTTGGAACTTGTTGTTGGAACTTGCTGTTGGAACTTGTTGTTGGAACTTGTTGGAACTTGTTGTTGGAACTTGTTGTTGGAACTTGTTGTTGGAACTTGCTGTTGGAACTTGTTGTTGGAACTTGTTGTTGGAACTTGTTGTTGGAACTTGTTGTTGGAACTTGCTGTTGGAACTTGTTGTTGGAACTTGTTGTTGGAACTTGTTGTTGGAACTTGTTGTTGGAACTTGTTGTTGGAACTTGCTGTTGGAACTTGTTGTTGGAACTTGTTGTTGGAACTTGTTGTTGGAACTTGTTGTTGGAACTTGCTGTTGGAACTTGTTGTTGGAACTTGTTGTTGGAACTTGTTGTTGGAACTTGCTGTTGGAACTTGTTGGAACTTGTTGTTGGAACTTGTTGTTGGAACTTGCTGTTGGAACTTGTTGTTGGAACTTGTTGTTGGAACTTGTTGTTGGAACTTGCTGTTGGAACTTGTTGGAACTTGTTGTTGGAACTTGTTGTTGGAACTTGCTGTTGGAACTTGCTGTTGGAACTTGTTGTTGGAACTTGTTGTTGGAACTTGCTGTTGGAACTTGCTGTTGGAACTTGTTGGAACTTGTTGTTGGAACTTGCTGTTGGAACTTGTTGGAACTTGTTGTTGGAACTTGTTGTTGGAACTTGCTGTTGGCACTTGTTGGAACTTGTTGGAACTTGTTGTTGGAACTTGTTGTTGGAACTTGCTGTTGGAACTTGCTGTTGGAACTTGTTGTTGGAACTTGCTGTTGGAACTTGCTGTTGGAACTTGTTGTTGGAACTTGCTGTTGGAACTTGTTGGAACTTGTTGTTGGAACTTGTTGTTGGAACTTGTTGTTGGAACTTGCTGTTGGAACTTGTTGTTGGAACTTGTTGGAACTTGTTGTTGGAACTTGTTGTTGGAACTTGTTGTTGGAACTTGCTGTTGGAACTTGTTGTTGGAACTTGTTGTTGGAATGTTTTGGGAACATTCAAATGTTGGGTTTTGCTAACGTTTCCACAACGTCGCCACAACGTTTCACTTTCGTTGTTGCAACGTTTTGCTCCAACGTTTTGGGAACATTCAAATGTTGGGTTTTGCTAACGTTTCCACAACGTCGCTACAACGTTTCACTTTCGTTGTTGCAACGTTTTGCTCCAACGTTTTGGGGACATTCGAATGTCAAGTGAATCGAATGAGAATTCAGGAATTATTTCATTATTAACGATTAATGAAGTACTTATTTAATTAATTACATTTCTTATTACATTACAGTAATTACATTACAGTAATTACCTGAGGTAATTACAGTAATTACAGTTCCGGTAATTACAGTAATTACAGTAATCATTACAGTAATTGCAGTAATCTTATTACAGTAATTACATTACATTAACTCAGGCACCTTTTGAGTAAGGAAGCTGATATTTGGACATGACACTGACCAAGTGATGTGGCTGTCAAGGAAAATATTGATTTATTGATTAATCATTTAATAAATTAACTCGTTGATTTATAAATGACTTATTTAATTAAAATTCCTGAGAGATACATCTTCGGATGAAATACTTGCAGATTGGTTATGCTATGAGCCAATTGATTAAGGAAAATATTTTGTGATGGCCATATTGGCAATTTCGTGGCCATATTCGTGGCAACTCAGTTAGTGCCACTGCACCTTTAAAATGCATCCCTGCGTTCATTTTTCGATCGATTGAGTTGAAATTTTGAACAATCGGATCTGGACTGTCGTTGTTAACGACTCTAGCACGCACTCGTCCAATCAAGATGGAGCGGTATGGTCCCCGGATCATCACTGCCCGCAGTTTTAATTAATTTTACTTTTCTCTTGGGCATATAATTTTGAAGACATGCATGTCATGATAGAGGAAATGTTTGTTCTGTTAAACGGAATAAATGTTGTTTATTTGTGTGGGTGTGTATTTTTGTGTATTTGGATATATTTTCACGACTAATTCCAGTTATCGTCCTGCAAAAGGTCTGCTCGTTCTTTTCCTTTGAGTCGTAAATTCCTGTTGAATTCTCATTAAAAAGCGGAATTAAGTACGCTGTGTGATGATGGAGATCCTTGATGACGAATCAGGAATAGTGAATGAGCAGACAAATATCACGGATGGTACACCAGATAGGGAAAATGTAGATGAAACCCCTTTTTGCTCAGGTGCTGTGTAGCGCTGCACAAAGATCCATATGAGCGGGGCCTGGGTGCTGTGTAATTAGTACACAAAGAACCAATTACTAGGGTGCTGAATAAACACAAAGATCCATTTTTGGAGCTGGTTCTCCCGGTGCTGTGATTTATTCAAAGAACCAAAATCTTGTAAGAATTAAGATATGATTTGTCGACATCATAAATACTTTAATATATGTAACGATTTTTGTAACGATCATCCTGCAAAAGGTCTGCTCGTTCTTTTCCTTTGAGTCGTAAAATCCTGTTGAATTCTCATTAGAATGCGGAATTAAGTACGCTGTGTGATGATGGAGATCCTTGATGACGAATCAGGAATAGTGAATGAGCAAACAAATATCACGGATGCTGCGGCTGGAGCAGGGGAAGCGATTTTTGAATTGTTCAGTGATTATTCGATATTGTTATGACTTATTGTCAATAGGTATACTAAGTGGCCATGAGGTAGCCTGTTGCTATGTACAGTTTTATTCTATTGTTGATTATACCACATAGCTGTGGTGATAAAGGAAATGTTCGTTTTAAATAGATGATTATGATAGGACCATGACTATAAAATCATGATGATTATTATGAATGATATCATAGGGTTCAAATGCAGAATGCTGCATGAACTTGGGAAAGAACTTTCAAGCCCTATGGGATAAATTGGGTATTACAAGCGATGGAGTTTCAAAATTTAGCATGATTGAAGAAATTCTACAGTCTTATTTCAGGAGTTTTACGAAATTTATATTGCCAAGAGATTTTGGATACTATTAAAAGAAAAATGATGAGATGTTTTTCCCAATGAACTTTAATATCTGCCATCCATTTTGGCTGTCTCACGAATGAAGGATGAGTTGCCTTTAGTGGTTGCAAAGAAAATTTGTGGAGACCAGGCAAAATGGGGAAATATGTCAGATATGACCCTAGGACAGGACGGTGATTCATCAATTAACATGAGGTACGAACCAGAGGTGACGACCGATGAGATTCGATCTCAGTCAATGGATGGACCTGTCCTGACATCATTGGGGAAAGGGCTTATGCAAGGAGTCATCCAAAATGATTAATTTGATTTATTGATGAATATTGATGAATTAATTGAAATTGAATAATTGATTGAATTGTTAATTGATTGAATCTAATTGATTGAATTTAATTGAATAAATTTAACTGAATAAATTGAACTGAATAAATTGAATTGAATATATTGATTGTTTGATTAATGAAAATGCGGTCTCAAGAAAGAAGCTTTGATATCTTTGCGAGATATTATCAATGTGGAGACAACCTGGGAAAATTGAGCAAGGTGGTGAGTTTATATACAGATATATATGTGCGGTTACCATTGTGTGATTTCCCCGTCAAACAGAGCGGACACCTGAGGATTCACCCATTTCATACTGACCCTCCGGCTCATCTGCAAATACTGATCTGTGAGATTGGATTGTGCAAAAGCCACAGCTGAGGGAGATTCTCTGGAAATCACCGTGTGAACAGGTGGAGAGACCCTTCCTGGAGGTACGAGTGAAGCTTTAGAGGAACAAACTACAACACATCCAACGCTACTTTGATAAAAGGCAGAATGGGAAATGGAGCCTACAAGAATACACAAGGACAACCAGAGATTCCACAAAAAGGTACTTGTACACATCATATGTACGACCGTTATGGTGCCGAAGCTATAAGGCAGGTCGAGAATTGGTATTTGTGGACAAAGGGACATGATGAGGAGTTTCCAAGAGATGGTACATTTGAGCGAAGTCGATTGGAAAGATTAGAACAAAGATTGAAAGCCAGAAAGAGACAGAATCTAACGGTAGACTGGCTTGCATTCCATCTTTGGGATGGTGAATCCAGACAACGGGAACAGCAAGAACAGATAACGGATGTAGAATTTAAAATAAAAAGGATACAGGATACAGTGGAGGAGACAAATGCACAACTGCCCTCGAAATTAGGAATGAAAGTGACAGTTGTCCCATCTGATTTCCAGTTGTCTCCCCAAAAAGGACGGTACAGAGAATTTTTTCGTGTTTCAGGAGATAACGAGAGATTGCAGTGGCAACTCAGGGATGTAGAGATGCAGCCCAGCAATACAAGTGCACAGGTGCACAGCCCAGGTAACGACAGAAGCCGGTGCTTCAACTGTGGAGAGATGGGACACTGGATAAGGAGATGCCCATATCTGAGCAGAAGACAATTTCGACAGGGAAACCAAGGACAAAGAAACCAAGGACAAAGAAACCAAGATCAAGGGTACCAGTGCTGACCGATACCTCAGACAATGATTAGGCCTTCATTGCGACAAATCCCAAATGACGATTGGCCTCAACAAATTAGATTACTGGACAAACATGAATAACTGTCGATGATTCTTGTGTCTGAAAAGTTTTCAGAGCAAGAATGATTCATTTTTCTTTTTGCTTGTTAACAAATTAATAATTAATTGATCAAATGCCAAAATTGGATCTTCTATTTTGGGCACAGCAATTTTAAATTTACAAAGTTTGGAACAATTGCGTTGCAATTGTTGGCAAACCAAGTAACAAGAGTCACATGATGATCAGGTGGGAATTTCGGACTATTGTTCCGCACAATTGATAGGTCAATGGTCGACTGACATGCAAATGGGTGTGTAGTCAAAATTTGGATAGATTATTGTGAAGGCAGAAAGGGTAATTTCAATTTGACATCATAAAGGTTTTCTAAGAATGGACTTTTGGTTCATTTGTCTATAAGCATTTTGAATTTGATTGACAAATTTTATGAAATTGAAATAAAATTGACACCCATCTGATCTGTAAATAATGGTTCCAACGCAAACAAATATGCATAATGCATGTGTGTGTGTGTTTTTGTGTATCAATCTTACAAGATTGTTGACACCGACAGTGTGCCTGTCTGGAAATGGATAGTTATATGTGGATGGGATTGGGATATGTGGATGGGATTGAATATCCAGAGAATCCGTAAAATAAAATAGAAATATAATTTGATTATGAACATTATCTCTTTTGTCAAGGGAAATGGAATATAAAAAATTTGATGTGCTGGGTTATGAGCAGCCATTAATTAATAGTAAAATTGTGAGTAATTTTGGGATTCCATTTTTGATAGAATGTATATGAGAATAACATCTATTTATGGATATGAGCTTCATAAAAGGAAATGAGGAAGTACAAAAACATCCAAATTTGGGAGAGGTCTTACACTGACTTCCCAGAATACTCGGCTCATGGATTTTATATATATAAACTTGAATTTTATCAGCATATAAATTGTGCTGTATGTAATGGATGTGTTTTAGGCATAGATGATATGGGAAAAGAGTAAAGAAAATTTTGCTGGTTTGAACTATTGTGGGTTTTCAGTTCTGGAGTTTAAACAAAGTCACTGGTTAACAGATGAGAAAGGATAGTAAATAAATTATTCTCTGCTGGGCAAATTAAGTACGATATTACTAAGACTTATGAGAGCTATTGTTCCGCCTTACAGCAGTGGAAAATTATTGGAAAAAATTAGATCCAACATAATGAATCTATAAAAGAATGTGATAGGGATAATATCCTCAATTTGTACTAATTATTTGATTGTGGGTAAAGGAATTAAGTCATCGTAGTGGATTGTTAACAGCAGCCTGAAAATGTCCTGAGAGTGTGCATCCATGTAATCAGAAATCCCAGATTTGTTTTTACAAACAACATTTTGGTAGAGGTCTTGTGTGGAACACTTCCTTGGTAGATAAAAAACGGTACTGCATGCTGGCAGCCACTTTTGCGGCCAGTTAGGCCAAACAAATTGAGAGGAAATTGTAGTTAAATACGTAAGTTACACATGGCTATTTGTAAAAAAGGAAATTTGTTGAGATGGGAAACATTTTTTCGAAGGTTTATTAAGGTGTTATAATATGACATGTGGCAAGGCAAACTATTGGATGGGAAAATTAGATCTGGCTATAGAATAAATTTATTGACCCCTTGAAGTTAATCCTTCGAATCATTGTTTCACTGGCATTTTTGTTCAAATTGGAAATAGTTTGGTAGAGCTTTGGTTAAAACCTTTGGTTGCGGTATCTTGGAACGAATTGATAAACCATAGGAGATTGATAAGAATAGAAACAAATATGGACCCAAAATAGAAAGTTGGATTCATGCCTCTCATTGCAAGCAAGCACATGGGGCTAAGGTGGACGATCCCACAGAAAATGAGGCTGCACCTAGCAGCCCAGCAGAACATTCAGTGGTAGAAAAATGATAGTCGTGATTTACAGTCATTTGAATTACATTTTAACACCCCTTGCATTGATAAACATTACATTTTCAACATGTGATATTCCTACTTGGAATAGTGACATTTATTTGCCTACATGACATACAATTATCTACTGATATTAATACAGCATGAGTGAAAAAAAAATGTATCACAACTACACTCATGATCAGGGGATTGAGTTCAACCCCGGGAGATAGGGGGATCAGGGTAAGACAAATAATCTGATTATGTTACATATTAAGGGATTTTCTTTATTTACCTTTTAGGAAGCTTGTTAGTTTGGTATATAATGTTAAATGTCATCGACATATAACTATGTCATAGGTATGAACATATACAAGGAGTAGCAGACTTGTTTGTTGGTTTAGTAGTTATATTGGCAATTGTTTTAGTGGTGGCTTGCTTGAAAGCCTTAGTGACGGTGTGTTTGAATAAGGTAACCAACAACACGATGATAACGCATGAAGTGACAAATGAGGAAAGAAATGTGGAACCAGAAAAGGAAGACTTTTATGGCAACATAAACAGTAGAATTAAGATAATGGCATAACGACAATGTTATGAGTTGTGTCAATTACAATATCAATGAACTCATATCACCACGAGTGACACACTGTTAAAAAAAAAAAAAAGAGGGAAAAGAAAAAGTGGAGAGGAATTATGGTAATAATACATTATGCTTAATTTGTTGGTTTGGGAAAATTGTTGTTGGGAATTAGGTATTCCCGTTTGTGATTGTAATCATATACAATGCTATTCTTAGTTTAGTAATAAAATACATACCTGATTGAATATTATTTGTGTGACGCATATAAATGAATATAACTTTTTGAGTTAAGGAAAAACAACAAATTGTTGAATGTGAAACTGTCGGAAGATATACATGATTATGCTGATTTCATGGTAAGATGTACCCTATCTGATTCAGTGTGTGCGGAAAGCAGATTCAGATATGACTGAGCATAAAGATAAGACGAGATCACATTTTGGAGGGATTGCTAACGGAATTGGGAAGAAGTTCGAGAAAGAAAATTTGTGGCTAAAAAATGAAGTTAATCGTGGCATACACCCTCTTTCTCAAAGAATGATGAAGACATTCTCCCGTGTAACTTGGAGATGAATGCTTACCTTCACCAAGGAAATTTATGTGACCATTTGCCTGGATCACACTGCAACATATGAAAGAAAGGCGATCACTTACTCTTGTTCGAAGACTTCGAACATTCACCACATCAGAAGTTGCAGGACAACGACATTTTACCTGCAACCTCTGTGAAATGCGGGGACATATGTTATTACTTCACCAACGTCCGGGGAACCAGCATGGAGCTGCAAAAACGGCTGTGCCCTTGTCACAACAGCTGTGCACGATTCTGCTGGTTGCTCCTGGTAAGGACCATGAATGACCTGAACACCATGGTCCCAACATCAGTGTGGATGCATCCGGCATCCCTGTTCCACATCTTGCTGGCCAATCAACGTCACACCAATACTTGCTGCCCACTCACAATGAGGGAGGAGGCAAGTCGACTACAACTGGGTGAAGGCCTTGTTCAAGGAATCATTATGGTTCACAGCAAAAAGTGGCAAGAATGCTACATGGAGAGAAGGGTCAGTCTATGACTCCGCAGTGTTACCACAACAGCGAAATCCTACACGAAGTAGTGCAGGAGCTATGAAGACATTAGGAGAAAATGTTTCATACCTGGATTCAAACACAAGTGATCAGCCCTTCCTTTCAAACAAAGTCAACATTTGTGTGGAGGCAAACGTTTTTTGCCAGATGGTGCAGATGCTGTACAAAACTTGAAAATGAAGTGAAATTGTTGTATCTTGGTGATGGTGAAGTGTTGTTTTGAAAATATATTTGTGATGCAAATGCAATAGATTGAACGATATGGAAGAAGTCAATGACCAACGAAATGTTTTGTGATTCTTGCAGGATGACGGTGTATGCCTAAGGGAATTTGATTACCAAAGTGATTGATTATTTACTTATACTTGTAATGATGTTTACTAGTAGTGATTGATTGTTTACTTATATTGATGTTTAGATTAATGGTTAATATAAACAAAAACAAAAAGATGAGGGAATTGTGGAAGTGTAACTCAGTGTAACATATTGATTGGCCCTGGTAACTTATTAATTAACCTGGTAACAAAGCAGATACATTGTACATGCAAACTCTGTTAAAGACGAGTTTGTAAATGAGTGTCAGAATGTGTATGAACAATGTAATCTCTTGAAACACCTGGTCAAGGCCCCAGGCTAGAGCACCCCCCCCTGCTGTGTAAATGGAAATCACAGCAGGAGGGGAGCGAGCTGATGCCAGGACTCGGTGCGATGCATGACCTCGGGACATTAGCGGAGAGGAGATTAAGTCCAGTTTGGCGATATAACGAGAGCAAACGTTGAGTAAAGTAGACTTGTCCTCAGAAGCCCTGCCCGACGGAACGATGGAATGAACGAGTACGGCGCTGCGGAAGAACATCAGCCGAACGAAAAGACCATGGAAAAGAGTTAATCTCAGCCATTGAATAATGCGGTATTATTTGGTAAATGGAATGAAGTGAATAATAAACCAGACCTTTTGTAAACCTGAGTCCGGTCATTGGAGTCCTGTGAGTCATACACGAAATTCTTCCACAGAAGCACGAAAAAAGAGAAACCAGCAAATAACTTCGCTGCAGGCACCAGGAGGCCGAACAACACACGATCCAAAAGACATTAGAAGCTTGACAAAACGATACTTCTCTGACTTGTATTGTGCCAGAAACATTAAAGAAGACATGATTCATTCCTTAACCACTTCTTTGCCCACCTTGTCCGAACCTGCATGTCAACAACTTGACAAGGAAGTGACTCTTGACGAACTTTTTACTGCTTTGCAAACTTTGCCCACAGGTAAAGCTTCTGGACTTGATGGAATCCCTGCAGAGTTCTACAAAACCTTCTGGGATTTGTTGGGACCTGAGTTGCTTGACCTCTTAGTTGATAGCCTACGATCAGGCTTGTTACCAATCAGCTGTCGCAGGGCTATACTTGCTCTCATACCTAAGAAAGGAGACCTCCAGCAACTTAAAAATTGGCGTCCCATTTCGCTCCTCTGCACGGACTACAAGATTTTCTCAAAAGTTCTTGCCAACCGCCTTAAACCTCTGATTGGGGAGATTGTACACCCCGATCAATCCTATTGTATTCCTAAAAGGACAATACACGATAGCATTTTTATTGTACGTGATATGATCGATATTTGTATTGCTGAACATAGAAATGTTGGTCTGGTGTTTTTAGACCAAGAAAAAGCTTTCGACACGATTGATCACTCTTATCTCTTTGCTGTTTTACGGGGGTTTGGTTTTAAGGAAAATTTTATTTGTTATATTAAAATATTGTATAACAATATTTTTAGTTTGCTCAAAGTAAATAACATTTTAAGTCAGCCTTTCCCTGTTACCAGGGGTATTCGTCAAGGGTGCCCCCTGTCTGGCCTTCTATACTCCCTATCAATTGAACCTTTACTACATCGTTTACGCACACGGCTACAAGGGTTTTATCCTCTGCCGTTAGAAAATCCCGTAAAGACCATTGCTTATGCGGATGACCTCTGTGCAATTGTGTACTCCGATGACGATGTTCGTGCTCTGGTTGAGTCTGTCAAGGAATTTAGCCTGGCAAGCTCGACTAAAGTTAATTGGGAAAAGAGCAAAGCTTTTTACTTAGGTCCACAGAATGAAACTCCCCCTCCAACCCTACCAGGGCAGCTTGTATGGACCAATGAAGGAATACATTACCTCGGTGTCTTTCTTGGAACTCAAGATTTTATTTCAAAAAACTGGGAGTCGCTGATTACCAAAACTGAGCAGCGGTTGATAAAATGGAGGGGACTATTGAGGCAGCTTTCCTTCCGGGGTCGTACTCTGGTCATTAATAATCTCGCGGCATCAATGCTCTGGCATGTTTTCAAAGCACTGCAGGCCCCAGGTTTTATCCTTAAAAAACTTCAAAGCTTTTTTGTGGATTTTTTCTGGGGGGGGAAGCACTGGCTCCGGCCAGGAATACTAAGCCTGCCGATTGCAGAAGGTGGACAGGGGCTAATAGATGTGACGAGCAAAGTGATGGCTTTTCACCTCCTCTCAGCACGAAGGCTTCTATACTCCGACGTCCCATGGAAAGCCTTTGCCCATTGCTTGCTTAGGCAAGCTGGGAAACTTGGCTATGGTGACGAGCTTTTTCTTCTTGACGCGAAGCACGTGGATATGACATCGGTCCCGTTGTTTTACCGAAGCATGCTGGAAGCGTGGCAGGCTGTTTCTTTTCGCCGTGACACCAGTGCTTACTCCCTTCAGATGTTCCTAAATGAACCAATATTTCTAAATTCTTTCTTTGATGGGGTCTGTAGTGACAGATCTTTCATGCAAAAGTTTATTGATGCCGGTGTTACCAGAGTAAAACACCTCAGGAACCCCTTTGTACATAGATGGAAGCCAGCTGCTGACATTGCCGTGGCCACCAGTGTGAGGTCCATCAGAGTCATTGGCAGAATTTTCTCTGTGATTTTACGGACCTTTAAGCAAACCGGGTTAAAATGGGACCCAGACATAGAAGATGCCCTCCATCGATCCCAATGTCCTTTCCCAAATCTTTTAATTTTATTTCAAAGTTTTAGGCTCTTTACCCAGATGGAGAAATCCTCAGTGTACAATCTATGTGTTCTCACTCTTTTTCCTGGCAAACCTGCAGAGCCACAAGCTCAATGGCGAGCGCTGCTTCAAGCTAACCGTTTCACAACAATAAACTGGCAGGTGATGTACAAAGAACCTACTGTCAAGCGCTCGGGTGATCTACAATGGCGGTTAGCGCACAACATCCTGCCTTGCAACATCCTGTCCCACTGTATATGTCCTGAAAACTCGGAATTGTGCCCCTTTTGCGACACCCCAGAGACCATTTTTCACATTTTTATTGAATGTTCAAGGTTGGCCTCGTTTTTTAAAATCCTGTCACGTGTGATCCGGGGGCTCGGTTTGACTTTTACACATTGTGTTTTCATATTTGGTTTTAATGTCTTGTATCAATGTAAAAATGAATGTCTTTTAGCAAACTTTCTGTGTTCTGAGGCAAAACTTGCCATTTATTTATCGAGGAAACGTAAACTGCAGAACATTGACGTTTTAGATGATGACGTTTTAACTGTTTTTAAAGCATTGGTTACATCGCGTGTTCTTTTTGAGTTTGAAACTCAAGATCCTGTTTTATTTAAAAACCGGTGGTGTGCGAAACAATCCTTATGTGGTATGATTGGTGGTGTTCTAACAATCAATTTATAAATCTAAAGTATTGCTTCTTTGTTACCCCTTCCTTTCCTGGTTATTTCTTTTGATGCCTGTACAAACATCCTTCACCATGTAAAACTTGTTTTCCTTGTAATAAAGGGGAAGAAAAGTCAAAAGTCTCTCTCTCTCTCTCTCTCTCTCTCTCTCTCTCTCTCTCTCTCTCTCTCTCTCTCTCTCTCTCTCTCTCTTTCTCTTTCTCTTTCTCTTTCTCTTTCTCTTTCTCTTTCTCTTTCTCTTTCTCTTTCTCTCTCTTTCTCTTTGTTTGACATTTCTAGATAAGTCGAATGAATAGCCACATAATCAGTAAAAACAAATTCGTCAGAAATGAAGAACGAATGGTGGGGCAGGTAAAGATAGGCACAAGATCAGGCCCTGTGATGTCATGTTTTAACATTACCTGTTTCTTGCTGTTTTCCTTCATCAAAACTGACAGCATAAACTCTGTATACTGCATGTGCAATATTTTAGCGAAATGGTCAAGAGCGTAGGCAGCAGCAATGTATGGAATCAGACGCCATTGCTGCAAATAAAGACATAAAAGTTGTATAAAGAACACCTCTGTTCTAGTCCAAGCAAATATATTATTCCTCGCATAGGTAATTAAATTTGCCCGGGAATAAAATTCAAAAATATCCCATTGATTTGCTTTCAGAAATACACCATAATCACACAACGTATTTATGATTACTTGTCTCCCGAAAAATGAAGTTACAACAGGAAAGTTGCAATTACGATGCAATCACCTGTAGCTGGTACTCCAGTACAGGTAATTCTTCCTCGTCATCAGAAGGCGAAAATTGCCGGCGCACCGCAGAGTAGCGCACGGTAATAGTCAGGCCCACTATCATATTCGTGATAGAGGAATTGGAAATGGAAATTCTTCCTGATGACAGGATGCCAAGGCTGGCTCCAAAACGATCCTTTGAATCCTGAGGCGGCAAACGTTAGTGAAGCAATACAACTTCAGCTTGTATACATCAGATTGAGGCTCATGGAAGAATCTACTCATAAACTGGTACTCATGTTAATTATTGCTTTCTAATAAATCAATAAATATCTTTCTTGTGAAACACCACTTTACTTCAAGGTTCGTACCTCTCTCTCTGCCCTTCTCTCTCTCCCCCTCCCTCTTCCTCTCACACCTCACTCCCTTCCGAGTTCCGAGTGTCAGTTCCGAGTGGTAGTTCCGAGTGTCAGTTCTGAGCATCAGTTCCGAGTGGTAGTTCCAAGTGGTAGTTCCGAGTGTCAGTTCCAAGCGTCAGTTCTGAGTGGTAGTTCCGAGTCTCAGTTCTGAGCGTCAGTTCCAGGTGGTAGTTCCGAGTGTCAGTTCTGAGCGTCAGTTCCGAATGTCAGTTCCGAGTGGTAGTTCCGAGTGGTAGTTCCGAGTGGGAGTTCCGAGGGGTAGTTCCGAGTGGTAGTTCTGAGTGGTAGTTCCGAGTGGTAGTCCAGGCTAGGCGCCCAGAGAACGTGAGGCTGATACGTACCAAGTGGAATGAGAACGGAGCTGCAGGGCGCTACCACATACACCGCACCTCTCACTTGCCCTTCTCAATCACCTGCACCATACAACTTGTTCGTTACACATGAGCCAAACAGCTCACATACGGGTGAGGCCAGGGTCGATATCATACCCCACCGGTTCCACTTTATCTGGCTACCATCCTTGCTTATCCTGCTTCCCGAAATGATTGAGGCACCTGTGTCTGCAGATTAGTGGTAAGATGAATGACTAAAGGACAGGCTTGTGTGTTTAAGGGTACTGTTCTTTCTTTGTGACACTGCCTTTGCTTTGCAAATGACTGTTTGCTTATAAATACGTGCCTTCTACTAATCATGACCATTCGTTTCCAACCTGACTGATCGTCTCTTTCTCTATTGGTTATGCACTAGTGTGTAAATACTGGATGGGAGGTTTACCCCGCAGTTTCACAATGGTCATCAACTAGCCTAAGACCCACTTAAGATTCAGCTCAGCCATTCTTGATTTATAGGAGTGGGGCATCAAGAGCACAGTTCCCTCCCTATCTGGAAGGATTAATTTGGCGGAAAATTTACACCAGAATTGGACGCGAGGACCCTGTCTAAATTAATCGTCTCGGACAGCGTCCATGGGGGGTGGAGGGGGGGGGCAGGAGGCAAGAGAGAAAGGGGGTTCATCAACTTTTCGTTGAATATATGCTGGTGAATGTGGCGTTCATCACGTTTCTGAGTTAAGTGTGATGCGGATCAGGAAGAAGAAGAAGCCTTACTATCAACTTCATACACTTCTGGAATTGTTTGATTTATTTGTGTTCAAATGTCTGGTGATTGTTTTGTATTTATTTTTGCGAATGTGTACTTGTATATAACTGTCATTAATTTAAAAAGGCTTCGGCACTATCGAGCAATATAAATAAATAAAAATCCAAAAAAACGAACTTTTTTTTTTCATAATTATTAAAAACAATTTTTGGCCTAAACACTCACAGGCACTCACTGATGAACCTCTGAACGTTTGACGAAGATCCGCTCAGCCATCTCTGAGAAAAATGGCGACACACAGACAGACAGACACACACACACACACACTCACACAGACCAACAGCTCTCTTATATAGTAGATTATACACAAACTAACGGATGTTGATACTTTGAGACTGGGTAGTCTCTGTTCCATCTCCTGAAACCCACCCATGTGTGGAGATAGCCGCCAAAAACAGCAACTTGCATGCATGCACACACGCACACACACACACACATCAGACAAAGATAAAAGGTAATAAGCAAAAAATTTGGCTGCAATAATGAATCTTGGATCCAGAAGTGGAGAATGTAAAACCCCATCAGCCTATGAGGAGCAGCCCAACTCCATTGGGTGTCTTCGAAGCACAGATCTCGTGTAATTTCCGATGACATACATCAATCAAAACTTCGAACCTCAACCTCTGCATGACTTGAGAGAAGCCATGACTGACCTTGTATGGTGTGACGTATCTTCCCTCTGGAGTCACATCCGCGGTACGGTTGAGGAGACTCTCTCTTGGAATGTGCACATTGTCGAAGAGAACAAACCTGGCGGGAGGAATGCAATATAATTAAGAATCCACATTTCAAAAAACATTTAAACTTTCACTGTAAAAATGAATGGTCTTACCCATTGTCAAGACCATTGAGGCCGAGCTTCATGCCCATGTCTCCCACCATTACTCCAGAAAGAGGGAGCAACGTCTTTGGGTGCCTCACCTGTCACAATAATCATCTCTCCATAAAGATCGTCACGTTCCCACTTGAATCCAATCACATGTCAACCACACAAACCTAAACTTATTTAACAGGTTTTAGATTCATTTTCATGATTATGGCTTTACTCATGCCTAAAAACTTGCCCTTACCTGTACAACAAAGGTGTGCAAACCATGGTGCTGCCCATCAGCTGTGTACAGTTGTGCATACACCACAGCATGAGTGGCATTCTTGCCCAGGTTCCCAACCCAACACTTGGCTGCTTCAATGTCGGGTGTATTTAACACGAACTCCTGTGAGAGGGACATCATGAAGTAGTTGCATGAGTGAAACTACAATACAGTATGGATCCACTGTGACCAGACGTCCCATAATTTCAGGGATCGTCCCGTTTTACACGGAAGTGTCCCGAGACATGTTTCGTACCTTCCTGGGACAACATTTGTCCCGTAGTTTCAGAATTGTGGCTTATTGTGGTCATGGTACAAATTACCATGATGACTTATGACTTATGGCCTTATGACTTAACATGTTCGAGAAGCCATCTCAGACATATTTAATTTCTTAAAACCTCATAGATTTATTTAAATATTTAAAACCTCAGAACTTATTTAAATATAATTAAACCTCAATAGATTTATGGGGTTCCACCCCTGACCTCCACGAAAGGCAATGACCCTCCACCCTCAAGGGGTCCTGAAGCAGCCAGCTTGATCCCTGCTTGAGTGTACATTGGTATTTTCATGTTGTTGTCATTTCGGATGCAGCCTGTGGCTGTTGGTTGCATCATTTCTGGAAGTGCGGATGTGCCACTGATGCAGCGCCCCCTGTTACCAGTAAGCTGGTACTCATTTTTCTGACCTCGGAAGGATTATAGGCTGAGCCAACCCACCTCGTGTTAATTCAACACGACAGGGGCTCAAACTGAAGACCTTAAGATCTCAAGCCAGCCACCGTAACTGCTAATCCAACACCAGGCTTGTTATTTTCATGAGAGCCGGTCACTCTGCATGGACCAATGGTCCGCAGAAGGGCTTCAAACATGGTTGCCATAAGTAACAACACCAAGGTTAAAAATTTCATTCATTTTGTGGCGTCTTTCAAAATTAAAAAGTTTCAAGTGCGTTAATTACATTTCTCGTTTTCTAAAAAGACGCTTCCTAGTTTTCATTAACTTGAACCCATCAATATTATCAAAAAGAGTTTCAGTGTAGATTTGTGTGCGAATGCATTTTGTTACCTACACTTCTCATTGATGTATAAGCATACATCTTTTTACCATTTCAAATGGATAATGTGTAACCATTCACAATAATAGGTTCTATATTACGTGATTGTAAGATGGTAGTTATAACACGTAAACTTATTTCAAGTAAAGTTTGAAATTTGATAAATTGCAAGAAATTTTAATTTTAAATCGAATTCACCAAACCAGAAAATGATATTTGTCTGAGTTTGAGCAATAAAAACTTCATATCAGAGCAAAAGCAGAAAATAATAATCAATTTTAAAATGAGCAAAGCAAGCCTCAATCCACCTGAGTTTTGTACCTGGGTACCAAGGCCCTACCTGTGTGGCAGGCTCGTACTTGGCAGTTGTTCTCATACCCTTTGAATTGCTGCCATGACTCAACTCGGTCAATGCAAAACAGCCGAAGAACTGCAAACCAAGCAGGAGGACAGAGTAAAACGTTTCAAGGCAGATACCACATTCAATTCCACCTGCAACAAACGTAGGACGAACTAAAGAAATATTTACTCTGGATTGACGAGTGAAAATATTGTACCTCATATTCAAAACCGAAGGCGCCACCAACTTGTGTCCCTGCTCAATTGGCAAGCCTCAGGTCTTACATTTCGTCCATCGAGCGGTCAACCAGGACATCCGTCTTCAGTTCAGGATGAAGGTCTTTCCCAACTACAACAAAGAATACTGCACTTCCCTTTGCCCAGATATTTGTTGGAGTCAGCAAACGCTTAAGAAGTACATTTACGATTGAAACTAAAGTCAGCGGCATAACTTGATAACAGAATTGAGCTGTTCAGGGAGCCGAGGCATAAAACTGGATGTGCTGAGGGTGGACACGGAGGCCTATGTGTGAGGAATCTGTGTAAAAATTAGAGCATCACCTGCAGTCAAGTGTTTTCATCCTGCTTACAGAGGAATAATCCATGCATTGCGTTCCTCCAAGCCTGTTCCTTGGTGTAATGCGGTTAGAGCAGAGGGTGATGAGCTCTTGACAGACGAGTCTGAAGTGAAGGCCCGCTGGGCCTGTTACCTTGAGTGGCTTTACCAAGCTGACCCACCAGCTGTTGAGTTTGATGGCAGGGGGTGTTACTATCCCTATTGCTAACCCTCTAATCAACTGTGAACCACCTTCGTTTGTGGAAACACAGGCTGCGGTGAATCAAGTGAAAGGGGGAAAAGCTCCCGGGATTTGTGGCGTCCGTGCTGAGCCTCTCAAGGCTGGTCAAAATGCTGTACTCATGTTGTTGCATGCAGTTGTGTGCTCTGCTGGAGCACATGCATCATCCCAACTGACTGTAAGAAGGGCCTTGTTGTCCCTCTCTGGAATGTACCGAGGGGTGATGCTGCTCTCAATGCTGGGCAATGTATTTGCTCGGAGATTTTATGATAGGGTTCGCCTCCATCTGCTTGAGCACCAGCACCTGGAACAGTCTGTCTTTACACCAAGGAGGTCAACGATTGACCATATTATTGCTCTCTGGGTCCTCACTGAATGCAGGCAAGAGTTTCAGCAGAGGCTGCTTGCGGCCTGTGTTAATCTCGGCAAAGTGTTAAATTCAGTGACATGGGATGCCCTCTGAAGAATCCTGAGTCTTTGTGGGATTCCGCCAAAGCTGATTGACACTGATACTGAGAGTGCTGTGAAGTGTGGTGGTTCCTTCTCTGACTTATTCACAGTTGCTACTGGAGCTTGTCAGGGGTGTGTACTGGTCCCCACACTTTTCAGCGCTTGTATGGCCTGGTTTATGTGGAGGATGCCATGTCAGAGAGATCTAGCTGTGATGCTAGATGTGTCATAGTTGTGCTATAGTTGTGTCAAGATCTCTGACCTTGATTTTGCAGATGATACAGTCATCTTTGCGGAGACTCTGGACATCCATCCTTACAGGGGCCCTCAATGCACTGAATGAGGAGTCACAGCCACTGGGATTACAGGTCTCCTGGGTCAAGACTAAGATCCAGTCTTTCAATGACATATTGGATGCTGCTATCGTGTCTGTTCCTGTCTGTGGAGAGGAGGTTGAAGTCATCGAGTTATTAAATTACCTTGGCAGTGATATTCATGTCTCTGCATATTGTGAGCTAGATGTTGATAGACATCTGGGTTGGGCCTGGGAAGTCATGGATTCACTGGACAATGGGTTGTGGCACTGTGGTTGGACAGCTTGGACTCTGACTAAGAATCTGAAGAAAAACTTAACTCCTTCAGTATCGGGTCTCTTCAGACAATCCTCAGCTATATCTGGTTGGACTTTGTCCAACAGAGTCTCTCAGCGAGGGAGCATCGTGAGTGGAGGAGGGCAACGGGTTGACTACGTGTCTCGTGGGTGTAGCAGGTTGATCGGCATCTCAAGGTCATTGGGATGGGCCAGGCGTCTGCCTGGAGGATGGCTAAATGGAGGCTCCTGGGGCACTGGCAGAATGAGGATGTGGCGACGTGCTGCTCTGGCACATGATTCCTCCCATACCTGACCTGACTTTTTGCCAATGGACATAGGGTGTTGAAATTTTGTTTGTCAGACTTAATGACTTCTGCCCCTCTTTTTTTGGAGCAACTGAAAACTTGTAACAATGCTTCGTGAGTCAAAATGCTTGACCAATTAGAACGGCACTCGTAGAGCGCATAGTCTCGTGCCACGTGCTCATTGTGAACACAATACCATAGTTAACTGAATACGCTGCTGTTATGGCCCACTGCTATTAGGGACCATTTACCCGTATCATCCATATGCCCTATTATGTCACATACATTGCCATTATCCGTAGTTTTATTGATTTTTGATTGATTATTAGAATATTGTAATTTAAAGTTATTAGTTTAAAGTTTCACCTTTCACTTACTCACCGCAGGCAGGTTGGTGGTCTTTCTGTCTTCTACCGACTCCTCTCCGGCCTTGCCCCCCCAGCTCTCTCTGTGCTCTGTCCCCCAAATATTCCTACAGGTCGCACAAGATCTGCCAGCAACCCTCTTATGGTTAAACTGCCAAAATCAAGACTCTCTGCTCACCTTCACTCCTTCATTCCTCTTTTCTCCTGCCTCTGGAACAAACTCTCTTCAATCCCACTCCTCCCTCCAGGTCTTTAAAACAGCTGTTCACCACCATCTCTTATCTTCCCCCATCCAAAACCTTTGTCTTTTCTACCCCCACTAATTTCACTCCAGATCCACTTTTTTGAAATTCCAACTTCTTTCCTGGAAGTCCTTGCAGTGCCCATATGTTTTATACCTCTCCCACCTCCCCCCAAGCCATCTCCCTACCACAGATCTTTCGATGTCCCTGCTCTCAAATGTTGTGTTTGTGCCCTTCCCCTCTCTCCCCATCTTGTCTAACGCTCCCCTTAATATATGTTTTATGTGTCGGTTTGACTTTTTGTGTGATTAATGTTAGCTCTTTCACAAGCCTCGATCTTGTATACAAAAAAATATAAATAAATAAATAAATAATATCTAACGACCACTTTTGTGCACATTAAGGCTAAATTGCTTAAATGAAAGTGAATATGAAAAGAAAAGACAAACGATATTCACCATGGCTAGTTGATCATATGTATGAAGTTCGATCTGTTAAACGGTTCTGGAGAATATTTTTTTTACATTTTTATTTTCAGTCCAATATGACCATCAGACCACATGACCGATAACGTCATAAATTTAATTTTTCACTCACATCGGATTGTAGATTAGATATACTAGGGCATGCCCGTACTATATATATATCTAAAATTATATCCCCCCCCCTCTATTTACATGAAATGGTTTGGTCCAAAGCGAACGGCTTGCGAGTGGTGACAACCCCCCCCCCCCCCCTCTATTTACATGAAATGGTTTGGTCCAAAGCGAACGGCTTGCGAGTACGGTGTTTTTTATCGGACCCGTGGAATTATAGATAGTAGTTTTAATTAGTTTTAAAACATAGTTTAACGGCAACATAGTTTTCCAACGTGAAATAAATGAATACGCTCTCAAATGTGCCGTCCGAGGCAGAGTGTGTTCGCCACGTTCGGCACACGCGATAGCTCGCTGCTCTCTGATTGGTTGAATCGTTTTTTGGACATAGCTCGGTAAGTAATTGTCCGATTAATATGAAACCTTGAAAAGGCACATCCTCGGGTCCCCAGCAATATACCTGGCAAGTTTAAAGTATATCGGACCCGTGGTTGTCGAGAAACAGCGGTCACAGACAAACAAACAAACAAACAAACAAACATACATACAGAGATTACTGGAATTATAGATAGATGAAGTTCAGATTTCTCAGATAAGGAATTCAATTCAACCAATCATGGCTGGAATACCACTTCACCGATGACATCATCATTATCACCCCATGCACACCATGGGGAGTTAAAAACACATGTCAAGTTTCAATTTTATTCATTGAACGGTTTCGGAGAAAACAATGTCCACATTTTTTTTCCTTTAATCCAATATAGCTACCATACCATGTGACATAAGAGGTTAGAGTTATCAATGAAATATTCTTATTGGGGAGTCATTTCTATGTTTATAGTTTCACCTTGATCAGGCAAGCAGTTGCAGCGAGAAACATTTTTAAAGTGAAAATATATTGACATACAGTCACGTGAAAAAGTAAGTACACCCCATGTAAAGTTTTGACTTTTTCAACATATTTCAACATACAGCTATTTGATCTTCATTTCAACAATATTGATAGATAAAGGTGATATAATGTAACAAATATCATGAAACATTTACATTGTGTAGTCCATTGTATAATTTAAATAAACATAAATGCAAATTTCGCATGTGGAAAAAGTAAGTACACCCTTGGCTCTAATAGGTGGTATTGGCCCCTTTGGCAGAAACAACCTCAAGTAGGCGGTTCTTGTAACTGTCTACCAGTCTCTGACATCGACTGGGAGAAATTTTTTCCCACTCCTCCATGCAGAATTATTTCAGCTGTGCGATGTTTGAGGGGTTTATTGCATGCACAGCTCGTTTCAAATCCCCCCACAACATCTCGATGGGATTTAGATACGGGCTTTGACTGGGCCATTCCAGAACCCTCCATTTCTTTCTTTTCAGCCATTCCTTGGTGAATTTACTGGTATGTTTAGGGTCATTGTCATGTTGCAAGGTCCACCTTCGGTTGAGCTTCAACTTCTGAGAGATGGCCTCATATTATCCTCAAGCACCCTCTGGTACAATGAATAATTCATAGTGGATTCTATGATGGTGAGCTGCCAAGGCCCTGATGCAGCAAAGCTGCCCCAAACCATAATATTTCCACCACCATGCTTTACAGTTGGTATCAGGTTCTTGTGGGCAAATGCTGTCTTTGGTTTTCGCCAAACATGTCTTCTGGTATTGTGGTCAAATAGCTCTACCTTTGACTCATCTGTCCAGAGCACATTGTTCCAGAAGTGCTGGTCTTTGCCTAGGTGTTCATTGGCAAATTTTAGCCTTGCCCTGATGTTCTTTCTGGACAGCAAAGGTTTCCTCCTGACACACCTCCCATGTAGATCAAATTTGGGCAGCCTCTTTCTAATGGTAGACTCGTGCACTTTGACATCAACAGTGGAAAGAGCTACCTGTAGGTCCCGTGATGACATTCTGGGGTTCTTAGAGACTCCCTCTCAGCATCTTGCGGTCTGCTCTCAGGCTGAACTTGCTGGGACGGCCTGGCCTGAACAAGTTGGCAGTTGTTTGGAATCTTCTCCACTTGTAGTTGATCTTCCGGACAGCCGAATGATTGATTTTAAATTGTTTGGAGATCTTTTTAAATCCCTTCCCATACTCGTAGGCATATATAACCTTCTTTCTGAAGGTCTCAGGGAGCTCTTTTGATCTAGGCATGGTGACGCCGGACACTTCAACAACAAAGAGCAAACCAAAGTAAATGTCTGAGGTTTAAATAAGACAGGTTCCTCCAAGATCCTCTCTGACGATGTTCTAATCATTTGCACCTGAGCTGGTGCACCTGATTCTAATTTTAGGTATTTGAAGTGGTGATAAATGTAGGGGTGTACTTACTTTTTCCACATGCGAAATTTGCATTTATATTTATTTAAATTATACAATGGACTACAAAATGTAAATATTTCATGATATTTGTTATATTATATCACCTTTATCTATCAATATTGTTGAAATGAAGATCAAATAGCTGTATGTTGAAATATGTTGAAAAAGTCAAAACTTTACATGGGGTGTACTTACTTTTTCACGTGACTGTAGACATGGACACACACCACACACACACAGACACACCTTCTGAATCCTGAATTATGGAGATAAGAATCAACAACACATGGACGGCACACAGACAGACAGGGGCATTTCAATAGTCTCGCATCCTACTGGACAACTGGACAACTGGACTGGATCGACTGGACAACCCTCCCATCTACTTTCTCAACAATCCTCTCCAAGAAGTTCTGTCACTCAAGCTTTTGGGTCTCACTATCTGCCATGATCTTTCTTGGGAAAACCACATTTCCAAGCTGGCCTCCAAAGCCAGTCGCCGACTGGGCATCCTCCGTCGTGTGAAGTCCTTCCTCGGCACACCTGAGCTCCTCACCACATACAAGGCTTTCATCCGCAGCTCAATGGAATACTGTTCTCCCCTATGGGCTGGTGCTCCTGCCTCACACCTGGCTCGGCTTCACGCTGTTGAATCCAAAGCTTTCAAAATCATTGGAATCTCCCGCGATGAAGCTATCTCTGAGGGCCTTTCACTCACTCACCGCAGGCAGGTAGGTGGCCTTTCTGTCTTCTACCGACTCCTCTCCGGCCTTGCTCCCCCAGCTCTCTCTGTGCTCTGTCCCCCAAATATTCCTACAGGTCGCACAAGATCTGCCAGCAACCCTCTGATGGTTAAACTGCCGAAATCTCGGCTCTCTGCTCACCTTCACTCTTTCATTCCTCTTTTCTCCCGCCTGTGGAACAAACTCCCACACTCCCTTCAATCCCTCTCCTCCCTCCAGGTCTTTAAAACAGCTGTTCACCACCATCTCTTATCTTCCCCCATCCATAACCTTGATCTTTTCTACCCCCACTAATTCACCCCAGATCCACCTTGTTTGAAATTCCAACTTCTTTCCTGGAAATCCTGGCAGTGTCCATATGTTTATACCTCTCCCACCCCCCCCCCCCCCTTCACATGCCTCCCCCCCTTCACATGCCTCCCCCCCAAAGCCCTCTCCCTCCCACAGATCTCTCGATGTCTCCATGTCTCTCGGTCCCTGCTCTCAAATGTTGTGTTTGTGTCCTTCCCCCTCTCTCCCCATCTTGTCTACCGCTCCCGATGTTATTTGTTTTATGTGTCTGTTTGTCTTTCTGTGTGATTAATGTTCGCTCTTTCACGAGCCTCGATCTTGTATACAAAAAAAAAAAAAAAAAAAAAAAAAATCCTAACAATAGTTTTGCACGATCATATGCCACACATCGTTACCTCCGCCACCAAAGGTGGATGGAGGTTATGTTTTCACCACTGTCGATCTGTCTGTTTGTTTGTCCGTTTGTGAAGAAAATATCTCAAAATGTTGTGGAAGGATTCGGACGAAATATGGCAGAGTTGTAGCATATGTGACAAGGACAAAATCATTAGATTTTGGTGAAGATCCGGATTCGGATCCGGCTACGAGAAATTTTTAAGTGATTCTTCACCATTGGGCGATAGGGCCAAAAACGATACATAGCAGGATATCTCAAAAAGTTGTGGACGGATTTGGACGGAACTTGGTGGAGAGGTCGGGTGTCTGACAAGGGCGATTCGATTCGATTTTGGTGAAGATCTGAATATGGATTCGGATATGAGAATTATTTAATTTTTAAGTGATCATGACCATTGGGAGATTGGGCCAAAAACGATACATAGCAGGATATCTCAAAAAGGTATGGATGGATTTGGAAGAAACTTATTGGACATGTTGTGTGTGTGACAAGTAAGAATCGATTCAACTTTGGTGAAGATCCGGATCCGGATCCAGCACGTAGATTTTTTTAAAGTCATTCTTCACCATTGAGTGATATGGCCAACCAGACGGAGGTATGCTCTCTACTGAGTGCCGTTATAGTTTAAATTATTAAATAGTAACACATTAAACTAGAACGGCACTCAGTGGAGCCGAAATGTACCTCTGCCAGTTTGAACATTTTATGTTTGGTATCTCACTGATCGGCCTGATCTGGATTCGGACCTGAATCAAAATCTAATTGGTTTGTTCTTGTCACCTAACCAAGTCATCCACCTAGTTTTGTCATAACTCGTCCACAACTTTTTGAAACATCATGCTATTTATCGTTTTTGGCAGCTCATCTCTCAATGATGAAGAATCACTTTGTCATTTAAAAAATGATCGTATCCGGAACCGGACTTTCACAAAATTCGAATCAATTCGTCCCTGTTACGCACCCAACCTATCCACCAAGTTTCGTCTGAATCCATCGAAAACCTTTTGAGATATCATACTCACAGACAGACAAACACAGACAAACAGACAGGGGTGAAAACATAACCTCCATCCACCTTTGGTGGTGGAGGTAAATATTCAATTTGGTGGGAGTAAATATTCAATTTGGTGGGGGTAAATATTCAAAAATATTTTTAAATATAAAAAAACACATTAAAATATTCAATAGAAACACGTTAAAATAGTCAATAGTAACATTAAAATACACTCGGACCACAGCATTCGCGGTTGCAACATTCGTGGGCCCCGTGTATTCGCGGTTGATAAATTGTGACCTGCTTCTACATTTGCGGCCCTGTGTCCTGCAAATTTGCGGTTTTTGGCTGCCCCCCCCCCGGCCCCCCAAAATTTATGAGCGGCGAGCATGATCTGCTTCTACATTTGCGGCCCTGTGTCCTGCAAATTCGCGGTTTTTGGCTGACACCCCCCCCCCCCCCCCCCAAAAAAAAGATTCATGAGCGGCGAGCATGACCTGCTTCTACATTCGCGGCCATGTGCTTTGCAATTTTACGGCTATTCGCAACCACATAAAAATGTTTTAGCCGCGCTATAAGTGAGCTTCACGTGATATCCCACCATCTGTGTATCGCCTGCCTCTCCCTCAGTGTACGACTTTGCAGCACCTTCATTTGGGTGGTCTTCAGACTTTGAGGAGTTGATTGGAATTTAATTCATCATCATAATTTGAAAAGTTGCGTGTGTTTGCGTGAATAAATATTTTAAATGGTACATGATTCACAACAACAACAACAACAGGCATTTTAAGGCCATTTTCCCTGCTAGAGTGGGGTAAGCCAGCTTTAATTAAACTTTAATTAAATAATCTTGTTCTATGTTAGCTCTCATACGAGCCTTGACTAAACATACAAAAAAAAAAAATCTTGGAAATGGTACATGATCGTGTTGTATTTTTTTTGTTTGTTTGTTTCACGGTGCGGTATTGGTATGCTGGTTAAGCACTTTTAATAAACTGTAAGCGCGTTCCTTCAATAAATTGGAAATGGTACATGATCGTACATGATCGTACATGTTGTCGTTTTTTTAATTTGTAAGCATTTTTTATGAAACTGTAATCATGTGCATTCACCGTCGAAAACATTTTAAACTATAAAAAATTTCCCCTATGAATCAGGAACCGCCAGGAACTTATAACCTATCCCCCTTTTCCCCATTGAAACAATGGCATGGCATACATTTGTGGATTTGCATCGACATTCATGGGATTTGCTTCGATATTCGCGGGATTTGCCTCGACATTCGGGGATTTTGAAATTCTTGGAAACTATCCCCCTTTTTACATTGAAACAATGCCCCCACATTCGCGGTTCCAACTTTTGAGGCATTTTCCAGGAACGTATCCCCCACGGATGTCAGGATCCGAGTGTATTCAATATCAACACATTAAAATATTCAATAGCAACACATAAATATATTTATTAGTAACATTGCTCTGAAGGCATCCATGCAAATTATACAAATACTTTAGTCTTGCTAAAAGAAAAAGTCAAGGAAAAAAGCTAAATAGCACGAGAGTCATGAATATCAAAAGAAGAATACTGACATGCATGTTTATAACTTGTTCCACAATGTGCTCATGCCTTTCAGATCCTGAGCCCCTCAATGTGCTCACAAACATCTAAGGGAAGAAGGGAAAGACAAAGAAACAAAGGTTCGTTAAGAATAGCTCCAGCAAGAATAGGTTCAAGCCTTTTGTTAAGAAGAGGTTCAAACTCCAGTTGAGTCATACCAAAGACATTTATATGGTATGTGCTGCTTAGTTGCTTGACACTCAGCATTTAAAAAGATAGAGGATGGGCAAACAACTATAGGTTGGCAATACCATTGCAGGCTTTGATGGACCTAATGGCCCCTCCTACATTTAAGTTTCTTAAAAGGGAACTCATATTATTACAATTTATTGTTTTTTGTCATTTTACATGTCCTATCATTTTACATAGAAACAGCACACTTGTGCTAGACATTTATTGAAGACCTAACTCGTCTATCTTACTCCTGTTACCCCCCTATGATTGTTCCTGCAACAGTATTATCATTTTATAAGGAGATTGAAAAATCATATTTGGTTAGCCGATGACAGAGGTAAGCATTAATTTAATTAACACACTTTAAACTTTTTAATTTAGAAAGACGTCACAAAATGAATGAATGAGGTTGCTTTTGTCTATTTCCTTGCCATATTGTCTATCTAGCCTGGGTTTGAATCCCGACCAGGCTATAAATTGTCATTCCGGTGTTTCACAGGCAGGGTGATTTATCAAAGTGTGTGCCGTGGACATTAAACTGAGCATCCCATCCGCTGTAATTAGTTGGTGGACAATAAAGATTCCTTGGTGTCTTTCTCGAAGAGCAGGTGAGTTATCGCCAGCACTATAAACAAATTACAAATTCCTGCCACAACCAAGAACAGTACTAGGGGCACTGCAGCAGCAGCATAGCCACGCCCTCAGCCAATTATACTACCTCACAACCTTGTGCTGCATACAAAAGAAGAAGAAGCAGACGAGGCTCTAAAGCTAAGTGTGTCGCATACAAAATGAGTGAAAGAACAGGAAGTTTTTGCCTTGCTAGGATTTACGAATTTACTGTTTGTAAGAACAGAAATTATTACTTTCTATCCAATGTCGATTTGGGGAAGAAAAAAAAGAAGATTTTTGCACTTATGATATTTAACTCATTTGTTAAGAGGCAGGAAGCCTGACTGATGAAAAGTCTTGAATAAAAAAAAATCGAGCCCTGTCCGGACGAAGTGGTTCAATTTGGCATTTTTAATACGAAATAGGCAAAGCCGAGAAACTAATGAAATCCATTAAAATTACCCTTTATAATTACCCTTTAGGACCCTCTAGTATTACATTTTAGAACCCTTTAGAATTAAACACGGTGGGCTAGAAAGGTACTTCTTTACTTTTGACAGACGGATGGCTGGACAGATGGGAGGAAGGACATAGCCAAATATTGAAGCGGCTTCACAACTTAAAAACGAAATGACAAACAAACATTTTAGTCTAAAAACAACAACAGATCAAGACTGAGCATATAATCATGGATTACAACGTAGTTCATGTATCACAGTAGATCTGAGAATGTAGCTCTGCATGTGGACTCACACACTCACTGACACATATGCTGATCACAATAGCCACTACCACCCCTTCATGAAGGGGTGAGGCTAATCATTGACCTCTGAAAAAGAGCACAAGTACTTATACGAATTCAAGTATGGTGTTGAAAAAAAAAAACCACGTATCTGATCGCTCTGTTGCTCACCCCCATGCTGAGGAAGTACTTGCCCAAAAGCGAAAAGTCATACATGCCCAAGCATCTGCTGAGTGCGGAACCTTTAAGTGGGTAAACCAATAACTCCTGCAACGTCAAGAAGTTGTATTCAAAGAGTCGGCGACAGCGCAGAAACGAAAGCTCCCGCTGTCGCTCGAGGGACACCTCCTCACCAGGTCGGCGAGCAAACAATGGGTCTTGCTCGAGCACATCCCAGATACGTTTCTGCCAGAACACAGAATGGCTATGTTTAATCACCATGCGGGGAAAGAAAAACATAATAGTAAGGCACTTCTGAGACATCTGGAAAACAGTCACACTTTGTTACATATTTTTGAGGAGTAGATAAAAATGTTTTTGATTTTGAAAGGTTTGCTTCGTTGAAAAGATGGAGTATTTTTTTAAAAACCTTTCATGGAGTATTAAAAATATCAACAGCCCTTGTATCTATCAGACTGGAGCACTGGAATGGCTGTCATGTAATGTTTTCACAACAGTTAAAATAAACTAGAACTAGAACGCCACCCAGTAGAGCGCATACTCCCGCCGTGGGTGGCCGCTGCTGAGCCCTATCTTCCAATGGTAAAAAATCCTTCAAAAAATTCCTAGATCCGGAATAATATCATGAGCTTCACCAAAAACTAATCAATTCTTCCTTATCCCAAGGGCAATCATCCCACCAACTATCATCCAAATCCATTCAGAACTTTTCCAGATATCTTGTTCACAAACACACGAACACACACACACACACACACGGATGGACACGATCGAATGCATTACTCCCTGGCGGGAGTAACAATGCGAATGTATCGCCAATATGCCTCCGCATAGTCCCACAATGGGTAGATGCCATCACTCTGCATATGTATGGGTAGGGGATCACGTTGGTAAAGTTTCGCGTTGATCGGATAAGGTTAGTTTTTCTATCCAAGATGGCTGCCAAACCACGTGACCTATGACATCATCATTTTCAAACTGTATGCAACAGTGGTGTTAGATGCTATTTGTAAAATTTCGCATCGATAGGGTGAGCGGTTTCAGAGATATAATTATTTAATATTTCCCTTTAATCCGAAATGGCTGCCAAACCATGTGACCTATGATGTCATAAATTTTATATTTCAATACAAATGGATGATAGATCATGTGCATGTAATTTCAAATTTTTAGGATAAGGAACTCGATGAAAACATTTTTGGCTGGTATACCACTTCACCTATGATGTCATCATTATCATGCTTCTGTTCCCCCATTGGGAGCACTTGACGATGTGCCAAGTTTAAAATTTTTCCATTCGTCGGTTTCTGAAAAATAAAAAAAAATTAATTTACTTTTAATCCAAGATGGCTGCCATACCCCGTGACCTATGACGTCACAATTATCATTAAAAAAAAACATTCTGCATGGATGTCACTCCTACCCTGAAAGTTTCGTCTCAATCGGACATGTGGTTTTTTTTTTTGGTTTTTTTTTTTTTTTTTTTTGGTATCCGGTTGCTGAGAAAAACGAGGTTTAGCCCGGACGGATGGATGTACGGATGGATGTACGGATGGACGGACGGATGTACGGACGGATGTACGGACGGACAACCCGAAAACATAATGCCTCCAGCGACTTTGTCCGCAGAGTCATAAAAACAGAGAAATAAGAAAACGATGATCCATGCCAAAGCAACTTGTGATAAAAGTTTACCCAGTACTACCAGTAGCATACACAGAAGGTGTAAACACATTGCTGGGTCAACCGGAACCAGGTTTTGTGTTTATACATCGCCTATGAGGTTGTGTTGAGCTCTGCTTATAACATGGATATACACACTCAGGTAAACAAGTTAAAATAAGAAACATATGATGAACATTAATTTTACGAGTAAAAATTAAAAAGTAAAAAAAGTAAACATTAACTTACGAGTGAAAACTTTATCCTTCTGTTCCATAAAGATAAATGTATGAGTGAAAGTTAAGCATTAAAATGAAGACCCATGAAGGAAGGTGGTGCACCTGGAAACGTAGCACCTCTTCTCCAACGAAGAACAGAGCGAGACGGCGCCAGTCGAATGAAGCAGAGCGCCGGTATGCGTCAAGTGGGCCAGCAGGTAAAGGAGGTAAAAGTGAAACCAGGTCAGCTTGCACATCCTCCTGGGACTTCCCCATCATGCACAATGAGTTCAGTACACCTTGAGTGGAGAAACCAATGGACATATATGATGAAATGGTGCTGGCAGGATATCCTATCGAGGTATGCATACTCACCTCAAAGCTGTCTAGCCTGGGTTTGAATCCCGACACACCTATAAACTGTCATCCCAATGCTTCGCAGGCAGGGTGATTCGTCAATGTACGTACCGTTCCTCGGATGGATGTTAAGCGGGCGTCCCATGTTTATTACCTCCGCCACCAAAGGTGGATGGATGGAGGTGATGTTTTCACCCCTGTCTGTTTGTCTGTTTGTTTGATTGTGAACAAAATATCTCAAAAAGTTGTGGACGGATTCGGACCAAATTTGGCAGAGATGTAGCGTATGTGACAAGGACGAAATTGTTACATTTTGGTGAAGATCCGGATTCGGATCCGGCCACTAGAATTTTTTTAGGTGATTCTTCACCATTGGGAGATAGGGCCAAAAACGATACATAGCAGGATATCTCAAAACGTTGTGGACGGATTTGGACGACACTTGGTGGGCATGTTGTGTGTGTGACAAGGAAGAATCGATTCAATTTTGGTGAAGATCTGAATATGGATTCGGATATGAGAATTATTTAATTTTTTAAGTCATTCTTCACCATTGGGAGATGGGGCCAAAAACGATACATTGCAGGATATGTCAAAAAGTTGTGGATGGATTTGGACGAAACTTGGTGGGCATGTTGTGTGTGTGACAAGGAAGAATCGATTCGATTTTGGTGAAGATCTGAATATGGATTCGGATATGATAATTATTTAATTTTTTAAGTGATTCTTCACCATTGAGTGATGTGGCCAACCAGGAGGAAGCAGGCTCTCGACTGAGTTCCGTTCGAGTTACTCCCGCCAGGGAGTAATGCATTCGAGTGTGTGTGTGTGTGTGTGTGTGTGTGTGTGTGTGTGTGTGTGTGTGTGTGTGTGTGTGTGTGTGTGTGTGTGTGTGTGTGTGTGTGTGTGTGTGTGTGTGTGTGTGTGTGTGTGTGTGTGTGTGTGTTCGTGAACAAGATATTTGGAAAAGTTCTGAACGGATTTGGATGAAAGTTGGTGGGATGATTGCCCTTGGGATAAGGAAGAATTGTTTCGTTTTTGGTGAAGCTCAGGATATTATTCCGGATCCAGGAATTTTGTGAAGGATTGTTTAACACTAGGGCATGCCCGTACTATATATATATATCTAAAATTATATCCCCCCCCCCCCTCTATTTACATGAAATGGTTTGGTTCATGAAATGTTTTGGTCCATTCGCAACGCCAAAGCGAACGGCGAACGCTTTACATGAAATGGTTTGGTCCATGAAATGTTTTGGTCCATTCGCAACGCCAAAGCGAACGGCGAACGGCTTGCGAGTACAGTGACAATCCCCCCCCCCCCCCCCCCTCTATTTACATGAAATGGTTTTAATTAGTTTTAAAACATAGTTTAACGCCAACATAGCGGCAACATAGTTTGCCAACGTGAAATAAATGAATACGCTCTCAAATGTGCCGTCCGAGGCAGAGTGTGTTCGCCACGTTCGGCACACGCGATAGCTCGCTGCTCTCTGATTGGTTGAATCGTTTTTTGGACATAGCTCGGTAAGTAATTGTCCGATTAATATGAAACCTTGAAAAGGCACATCCTCGGGTCCCCAGCAATATACCTGGCAAGTTTAAAGTATATCGGACCCGTGGTTGTCGAGAAACAGCGGCCACAGACAAACACACACACACACAGACACACACACACACACACACAGACACACACACACACACACAGAGATTACTGGAATTATAGATAGATTGGAAGACAGGGCTCATTTTTTTTAACATTATCTTCTATATATTCTATATTTAACATTGTGATATGAAAATAGTTTTCATATTTGTTGTAAATGTAGTTTAAACTCGTGGTTATGCGTTAGAGCGGTGTATTTTGTTAGCAGCGTCGTCTTCAAGGTTTTGTTTTTTTCTAATAAAGACATATTCTGTCATTTTCAAACCACCAAAATGTGTATTAGGTTTCCCCGTTTCATAAAATGTATCGTTTGTTACGTATAATGCTTTAAAACTGTTTTTTTTTTTTTCACCTCAGAAGAGATATCAACATTTACCTCAGCGAATGTCAATCGCGGTGTCAGTATTTGATGAACTTATAAAGACTTAGGTGAGTTATAAGTGTGACAAGCATGTGCACGGGATTCTTCCCAGAAGAATGAGTGGTCGCATTAGCTTGTACGACTTAAACTGAGCGAGTTTTGGTTTGACGTTTGGGCCAGTTTTACATGTTGTATCCCTAAGGAATGAAACGAACGTTTTCCTGGCTTACAATTTTATTTGAAGTCACACATGCCTCAAAATACACTCACTTATATAGAATTGAACGCTGAATCCGAAAATGTAAGTGAAATTGCCTTGTTTTTCTTTAACATTATCTTCTATATATTCTAAATATATATCTGTGCAGTGTCTGTCTTGTGTTGTCTTGTCTTGTGTTGTCACTGAACTACTCCCTCAAACTTTTGTGAAATCGTACTATTCCAACTTGACCCACGGCGGGAGTATGCGCTCTACTGAGTGGCGTTCGAGTTGACAATGTGTTAAAAGGAGTTTTTATTGACATTTTATTGACACTACATTTTATTCACAATGTGTAACTTGCCCTTGGTGTCAGAGGCAGCATTAGGTCCATGCAACCCATGCAATTGCATGGGGCCCCCACACGACCAATCATGGTTCACAATCTTTGGAGACGGTGCCGACGAAACATGTAAACTTGTGCGTGGTGATAAACACAGTGCAAATCCTCATATAAACACAGATAAACCCAATCTATTTTGAGCAGGTGCATGAATCTCGTCCTCTGATCTCCTTTTCTTCATCATCCATTGCATTGATCTTGTCCAACACGTGACCTCGCTCTTACATGGGCCTCGACTTTGTATGACAAAGACCAACAGGGCATGGTTTGGGGGTTTGACCCTTGACCGAGGATTTTGTCTCCCAACAATGATTAACCCGTCTGTCTCGCCCGAGTGTCGACAACATGATTCCGATCACGCTTCGTCCGATCAATGGTCGCTCAGGGCCCGATTCAAGTTGATGTCGATGATCGCACCGCCACGTTTAACGATCATTATCAAGTATCAACATGGAGTTCAATGACCCATGGTAAACACCACGCTCCACTTCCGCCTCGCTGATTCGTCAATTATAAAATATTACAAAAACAAATTTCATTTTCGGAATAAGATTTTAAAATGGCCTTTCGTGTGATAACATGCATAAAGTGTCCATAACACTCCACTAAATACAAGGAGCGGGCCATGTTGTTTTTGATCATTACGACTGAAAGAATCATGCAGGAGGAGAATCTCCGATCGAGAAATGGCGGATGTTCAACTTTTCCCACAGCGACTCTTCAGGGCGCTGAAAGCACTCGGTTTATACACTGAGTCAAAAAATAGTCTTCGCTTTAAACCGGTGCTTCAATTAAACACCACATGATGACGTCAAAACGTTATGAAAAAGTTGGGCGCACGTCACACACAAACGTGTTCACACTGACAAACTCACCCCACCGGTTGCAGCAAGCAGGAAGAGATGGAAGTCCACGCGCACCCTGACGACCCCTGCAGGCTGCAGGCAGCATGGCAATCCCGGACTGCGCCCTCTGACGACCCCTGCAGGTGCCCGGCGGACCTGGACCGCGCACTCTGACGACTTCTGCACGGCGATCTTGGTCCCGGTGCACCGTCTGATAAAAGTCTGAAGAGACGGTCATCTGATCACGTGTTCAAACTGTAAACCAAACGGCCACAATCCCCGCCATTCTGCACCCATGGTCGTCTTTGCGAGGACAGTGCTCGGCGTCTCCACTTTGTGTTCAGAAGCTGCAGGAACGGATGAAGAGAAGACCATTTGGTCCAAAACGTTCAGTCCATGTTTCTTAGGAGGGGGTGGAGGAGGGACTCGATATCCCACGTGGTTTGGAAAGTGAATTATAAATGTTTCAATGGGGCAGCCCTCGATGGAGGCCCAAAATCGTTGGAGGATCTGGGGGTGTAATATATATGGAAGGTAAACAGACAGTACAATGTCAGGTAGATGGATACAGGTAAAGCTCCACCTCCTCCGACCTAACCTCCACCTCCTCCAACCTTCGACTTTGCTGTGCTCCTCCCCTCCCTCCTCAAACAACACCTCACTGTCCCTCTTCTCATCACCATCAACCCTTTCGTCCTCCTCATCCTTCCCTTTCTCCTAGTTCTTCTGTAATCTCCGACACACTATCAACAGCTTTCCCTACCTCCTCCTCCTCTTCTTACCCTACCCTTCCCCTGTCCTGTACCCGATGCTCCCCCGCTCCCTTCATTGACGGTATGGACCTCAAACATCCGGGGCCTTTGCTCAAACCTGATAGATCTCTCCATTCAGGTTGCTTTTGACAAACCAGACTTGATCTGCTTAACAGAAACTTTCCTCCTTCAAGATGTCTCTGATTCCTTAATATCTCTTCCTGGTTACTCCCTCCTCCGGTACGATAGACCTGAGCGTCGTCCTGTTGGTGGGGTTGCTATCTTTATTTTAAAAAAACTCTTCCTCACTCTCCTTGCACTGCCCTCTCTCCACCCCAACCCCAGGAGTACCTCTGGCTACAGCTTCCCCATTCGCTCCCACCTTTTGTTCATATGTATTCTGTACCGTCCTCCAAACAGCGATGACTCCATTTACATCTCCCTGTCTGAAAACATGGACCAAATTCTATCCACTCATCCCAACTCTCTCTTCCTCATATGTGGTGACTTCAACTGTCATCATACCAGCTGGCTGGATGTGGGTTCCTCTCACACCAGCCATGGCACCTCAGAAAAGGACTTCTGCAACTCACTGGGACTGACGCAGACACAATCTGTCAATTTCCCGACCTGGATCTCAGTCAATGGAACATATTCTCTTCTATACTTGGTTATTACTAACTTCCCTGCAAATGTCTGCTGCTCTTCTTCTGCTCCAATCGGTTCTCCTGATCATTTCCTTGTTAAAGTGGACATCTCTCTGGCCATTCTCAGAAAGCCTCCTCAGCGCTGACGAGTCTGACATTTCACTCAGGCTGACTGGCACGGTCTTCAAGCAGCCATCAATCATCTAGACTGGTTTCCCATCTCTACTGCCTCTGAAGTCAACTCTTCCTGGGAATTCTTCCAAAGTAAACTGCTCTCTCTCATGCACAGATTTATCCCATCTCATCTTCAGTTGTCATAACCTTCCTCCCATCCATGGTACACTGAATCTTGTGGTGAGGCAGTTGCCATGAAGCAACTTGCCTTCACCTCATGGAAGGCTAATCCAACTGAAGGTATTAATCTCAGTTCCTTTCACAAAGCTCGGAGCAAGTGTGTTTCTACCCTCAGGAGAGCCAGGAAACAATATCTCTCTACTCTCAAGACTGAACACTCAAACCTGTCTCCCTCCTCCAAATCCTGGTGGTGTCTGGTCAAATCTCTCTCTGTCTCAAGTCCCGAATCCATCTTTCTCTGTACCCACCTTTCCAAGTCGAACCCAGCTGCTCTTGGACTCTGTGTCCTCTCCTGCCAAGGTGGAGAAGTTTTTGTCAAACCTCGACTCTGATTCTGCAACTAGACCAGACGGCATCAGCCCACGGGTCCTAAAATCCTGCTCTGACACTCTATCTCACCCTCTCTCTATTCTCTTCACCCTCTTTTGGTCAATGTAATCTGCCATCTGCTTGGAAATCAGCCAACAAAAAGGTGCAAAAACAGATCCTTGCAACGACAGACCAATCAACTTGCTCCAAATAATCAGCAAGGTCATGGAATCAATCATCGCTTCTGACGTCAAATCCTTCCTCTTATCCAATGGCTTGATCTCGGATCATCAATTTGGTGTCAGACCAGTTCACTCTACTCTGGACATGCTGCTTCTGCTGTCTCAACAATGGATGGAGGTCCTCAATGCCAAACAGGAAATCAGAGCTGTCTCCCTTGACATATCACATGCCTTCGATACGGTCTGGCACCCCACTCTGCTCACCAAACTCTCCTCCTATGGTATCTATGGAAATATCCACGTTCCCCAAGGCAGTGTTCTGGGCCCTGTGCTTTTTCTGGTCTTCATCAATGGGGGTTGATTCAGCGTTGAATTAACGCCAGGCGGGGTTGACTCTGCGTTTAATGAACGCCAGGCGGAGTTGACTTGGCGTTTAATGAACGCCAGGCGCGGTTGACTCGGCATTGAATTAAAGCCATGCGGGGTTGACTCGGCATTATATTAATGCCAGGCGGGGTTGACTCGGCGTTGAATTAACGCCAGGCGGGGTTGACTCGGCGTTCAATTAACGCCAGGCGGGGTTAACTCGGCGTCCAATTAACGCCGGGCGGGGTTGATTCGGCATTCAATTAACGCCAGGCAGGGTTGACCCAGCATTGAATTAACACCAGGTGGGGTTGACCCGGGGTTGAATTAACGGCAGGCGGGGTTGACTCGGCGTTTAATTAACGCCATGCGGGGTTGACTCGGTGTTGAATTAACGCCAGGCAGGGTTGACTCGGCATTGAATTAACGCCATGCGGGGTTGACTCGGCGTTGAATTAATGCCAGGCAGGGTTGACTCGGTGTTGAATTAACGCCAGGCAGGGTTGACTTGGCGTTGAATTAACGCCAGGCAGGGTTGACTTGGCGTTGAATTAACACCAGGCAGGGTTGACTCGGCATTGAATTAACGCCAGGCTGGGTTGACTCGGCGTTGAATTAACACCAGGCGGGGTTGACTCGGCGTTGAATTAACACCAGGCGGGTTGACTCGGCATTGAATTAACGCCAGGCTGGGTTGACTCAACATTTAATTAACGCCAGGCTAGGTTGACTCGGCGTTGAATTAACGCTAGGCTGGGTTGACTTGGCGTTGAATTAACGCCAGGCGGGGTTTACTCAGCGTTGAATTAACGCCAGACTGGGTTGACTCTGCGTTGAATTAACGCCAGGCTGGGTTGACTCGGCATTGAATTAACGCCAGGCGGGTTGACTTGGCGTTGAATTAATGCCAGGCGGGGGTTGACTGGGTGTTGAAATAACGCCAGGCATGGTTGACTCGGCAATGAATTAATGCGTTGAATGTTAAGTCTCTCCGACTCTCTGGAAAATACTCTCTAACTCTTTGCTGATGACTCCACTCTCTGCCGCAACCCTCATCCCTCAGATCGGCAGCCTGCAGCCTCCTCACTCTCTGCAGACCTGGACAAAATTACAAGCTGGTCAAACAAGTAAAACATGTCTTTCAATCCTGACAAATCTCACACTCTTACTACGTCTCTCCGAAAAGACCGACTGGACAACCCTCCCATCTACTTTCTCAACAATCTTCTCCAAGAAGTTCTGTCATTCAAGCTTTTGGGTCTCACTATCTGCCATGATCTTTCCTGGGAAAATCACATTTCCAAGCTGGCCTCCAAAGCCAGTCGTCGAATGGGCATCCTCAGTCGTGCAAAGTCCTTCCTTGGCACACCTGAACTTCTCACCACATACAAGGCTTTCATCCGCAGCTCAATGGAACACTGTTCTCCCCCTCTGGGCCAGTGTTCCTGCCTCAATAAGGGGAGAAGGGGAGAAGGCCGGCGAGAGAACCATTACAATATATATACATATACATATACATTCTTAATAATAAAAATTAAGAATAAATTAATTAAGAAGTCCTTCTTTGGCACACCTGAGCTCCTCACCACAATCAAGGCTTTCATCCGTAGCTCAATGGAATACTGCTCTTCCCTCTGGGCCAGTGTTCCTGCCTCACACCTAGCTCGGCTTCACGCTGTTGAAACCAAAGCTTTCAGAATCATTGGAATCTCCTGCGATGAAGCTAACTCCGACGGCCTTTCACTCACTCACCGCAGGCAGGTTGCTGGTCTTTCTGTCTTCTACCGACTCCTCTCCGGCCTTGCTCCCCCAGCTCTCTCTGTGCTCTGTCCCACAAATATTTCTCCAGATCGCACAAGATCTGCCAGCAACCCTCTTGTGGTTAAACTGCCAAAATCAAGACTCTCTATTCACCTTCACTCTTTCATCCCTCTTTTCTCCTGCCTCTAGAACAAACTCCCTCACTCTCTTAAATCCCACTCCTCCCTCCAGGTCTTTAAAACAGCTGTTCACAACCATCTCTTATCTTCCCCCTTCTAAAACCTTGATCTTTTTTACCCCCATTAATTCACCGCAGATACACTTTTTTGAAATTCCGACTTCTTTCCTGGAAGTCCTCGCAGTGTCCATGCGTTTTTTTTACCTCTCACCCCCACTCCCCCCTTCCCCATGCCTCCTCCCCCCAAGCCCTCTCCTTACCACAGATCTTCCAATGTCCCTGCTCTCAAATGTTGTACTTGTGTGCTTCCTTCTCTCTCCCCCCTTCTTGTCTCCCACTCCCTTTATCATATGTTTTATGTGTCAGTTTGTCTTTTTGTGATCAAATGTTAGCTCTTACACGAGCCTCGATCTTGTATACAAAAAAAACAAAAAACAAGCAAACGAGGTTTTAGGTTCATCATCATTGCCTATTTTAAAATACAGTCACATGAAAAAGTAAGTACACCGCATGTAAAGTTTTGACTTTTTCAACATATTTCAACATACAGCTATTTGATCTTCATTTCAACAATATTGATAGATAAAGGTGATATAATATAACAAATATCATGAAACATTAATATTTTGTAGTCCATTGTATAATTTAAATAAACATAAATGCAAATTTCACATGTGGAAAAAGTAAGTACACCCCTACATTTATCACTACTTCAAATACCTAAAGTTAGAATCCGGTGCACCAGCTCAGGTGCAAATGATTAGAACATGGTTGGAGAGGATCTTGGAGGAACCTGTCTTATTTAAACCTCAGACATTTAGTTTGGTTTGCTCGCTTGAAAGCCCGCTTGGAGTTTGCAAAAAAGCACCTAAAGGACTCTCAGAATGTGAGAAACAAGATTCTGTGGGCTTTCACGTGTCTTTCACTGAGGAGAGGCTTCCGTCTGGCCACTCTTCCATAAAGCCCAGATCGGTGGAGTGTTGCAGTGATGGTTGTCCTTCTGGAAGTTTCTCCCATCTCCACACAGGATCTCTGGAGCTCAGCCAGAGTGACCATCGGGTTCTTGGTCACCTCTATTACCAAGGCCCTTCTCCCCCGATTGCTCAGTTTGGGCGGGTCCTGGTTGTTCGGGTCCAGGAAGAGTCCTGGTTGTTCCAAACTTCTTCCATTTAAGAATTATGGAGGCCACTGTGCTCTTGGGAACCTTCAATGCAGCAGAAATTTTTTTGTAGGCTTCCCCAGATCTGTGCCTCGAAACAATCCTGTCTCTGAGCTCTGCAGGCAGTTCCTTCGACCTCATGGCTTGGTTTTTGCTCTGATATGCATTAATCAGCTGTGAGACCTTATATGGACAGGTGTGTGTCTTTCCAAATCATGTCCAATCAATTGAATTTATCACAGGTAGACTCCAGTCAAGGTGTAGAAACATCTCAAAGATGATCAAGAGAAATGGGAGGCACCTGAGCTAAATTTCAAGTGTCATAGCAAAGGGTATGAATACTTATGTAAATGTGATATTTCAGTTTTTTTTCTTTTTGATAAATTTGCAAAACTTTCTAAAATCCTGTTTTCTCTTTGTCATTATGGGGTATTGAGTGTAGATTGATGAGGGAAAAAATGAATTTAAACTATTTCAGCAAAAGGCTGGAACATAACAAAATGTGAAAAAAGTGAAGGGGTCTGAATACTTTCTGAATGCACTGAATCTACCATTTAAAACACAATGTGTGTGTGTGTGCTTGTGTGTGTGTGTCTGTCTGTCCCCCTTCATAAGAGTAGCTTTTAAACTAAAGGCTTTGAGTTGTGCTTTAGGAGGGATTTGAGTGGGGTTTTAATGGGCAATCTTTGAACACGAGTGTGTGTCCACCAGTCAAAAGATCTAAAAGACTCCGAGGACCCAGAAGACCCCAAGGACCCAGAAGACCCCAAGGACACAGAAGACCCCAAGGATCCAAACGACCCAGAGGATCCAAAATACCCCAAGGACTCTGAAAGACCCAAAAGGCCCCAAGGACCCAGAAAACCCCAAGAACCCAGACGACCTATAAAGACCCCAAAGACCGAAAAGACTGAAAAGACCCCAATACCCTTAAAGACCCCGAAGACCCAAAACACCCCAAAGACCCTAAATGCCCAAAAGACCCTTAAAGACTCAAAAAAACCCAAAGACCCAAAATGCCCAAAAGACCCTTAAAGACCCAAAGGACCATGAAGACCCAAAATATCCAAAAGTCCCAAAAGACCCTGAAGACCCATAAAATTCATAGTGAGCCGATCCACGCTCGTAAATTAGAAATTAACACTACACAGGAATTTAGTGTTCTGTTTTGGTCACCATATCTCAGGATGGATGTGATTGTCATTGAGAGGGTTCCGCATATGCATACTCGATTTATTCCAGGACTAGTTTAACAAGAGGGACAATTGCTTTGCAATACACGTCCACTATGGGTGTGGTATTTTCTAAGTCCTAAAGGGCACACAGTGCCTTCAGAAAGTATTCACACCCCTTCACCTTTTTCACATTTTGTTGTGTTGCAGCCCGATTTTTAAATAGATTAAATTGAGATTTTTTTTTCACTGGTCTACACATAATACCCCATCATGTCAAAGTGGAATTTTGTTTTTAGAAATTTTTACAAAATAATTAAAAATGAAAAGGTTAAATGTCTGACGTCAATAAGTATTCAACCCCTTTGTTATGACACTACAAATTGAACTCAGGTGCATCCAATTTCCTTTGAAATCATGAGCGATACGTGATATGCCTTCTTATTTCCAAAATACCCTTTTTTGGTTAGTTGGACCAAGGGTAACAATCATTTGAATTCATGCGATCAATTCCACATTGTTTGATGGCAAACTACGTTGGTTCAGAACTTCACGCGTCTCATGGGTATTCCATTGAGACTTTGGAATGGTGATTTATTGCATTTGAAGTGTGACACTCGGTGCGAAAATTCCCAACATCTGGAATATGCCGACCTTTTTGTTTGTTACGCCAGGAGGCGCCGCTTCCTAATACACAAAGTCTTCACCCCAAAGCAAGTATTGTCAAATATTTATTTCAAGGCAGGAAGCGCAAGTTTGTGTTTCGGAGAAGAATCCATAATCACCAAAATTGTGAGAAACGCAGAGTCGAGAATACAGGCAACTTTGACAAACATTTATTTATTTTTATGCAGAGTCGATGCTCGTGGGAGAGCTCCAGAACATTCAACTGATCAGAACGCAGGAGAAAAAGAGAAACGGCAGAGGGGGGAGTGGACACTGACTGTAAGGTTGGAGGACAAATGAGGGATGTGGAGAGGGAGGTGGGAGAGAAGGATGCATGGGGTAGACAAGATGGATAGGCTACAGAAGGAAACTCTCAGTGGGGAAAAAAACTTGAAATTTGGAAGGATGTGAGCATGCGGGTAAGGGTGTTGGTTAATAGGGATATTAAGTATCATGGTTTTGGATGGCGATGATCTGAGATTTTACATTATACTCGGGGAGCCAACAGGGTTTGACCGTAGTGGTCTGCTGTAAAATATTGTGTATGTCTATATCCACCCTCGAATACTTTCTAGATGCATAACCCAGCAGATCGGCGACTGTGAGATTTTGTGAGATTTTTTACAGAATATAATATGATCGTCCACTGCGTTGGCCGAAGCTTTGCATTCGACATACAGTCGTGGCCAAAAATATTGGCACCCCTGCACTTTTTTCAAATAATGCACCATTTCTTCCAGAAAATTGATGTAATTAAAAAACATTTTGGTATGCACATACACTACCGGTCAAAAGTTTTACAACACCTCAATTTTTCCAGTTTTTATTGAAATTTACGCAGTTTAATGTCTCAATGTACTCTGAAATTAAGCATAGAACAAATAAACAATTGGAGATAAAAAATAAGTCATAGAATCATTTTGTTTAACCAAATTTAATTTAAATTTTTGACTCGGCAAAGTAGCCACCTTTTGCAGATATAACCGCCGAACACACTCGTGGCATTCTTTCTACAATGGAAATCAAATATTGTTCGGGAAGTTCTTCCCAAAACTGTTGTGGAAGTTCCCACAAATGTGTTGCACTTGTAGGTTGCTTTGCTTACACCCTTCTGTCCAGTTCATCCCAAACCAGCTCGATGGGGTTTAAATCTGGAGACTGAGCTGGCCATTCCATGATTTGAAGCCTACCGTCTTGTTCTTTTCCTCGAAGGTAGTTTTGACATAGCCTGGAGGTGTGTTTAGGGTCATTATCTTGCTGTAGGATGAACCCCTGACCAACAAGGCGTTTACCAGAGGGTATTGCATGGTGCTGCAAAATGCTGTGGTTGCCCTTTTGGTTCAGGGTGCCAATCACTCTGTGCAAGTCGCCGACTCTGGATCCAGCAAAAGAGCCCCAGATCATCACGCTTTCTCCTCCATGTTTGACAGTTGGTGTCACACACTGAGGAACCATCCTTTGCCTACTCGACGGCGTACAAAAACCCTGCGTGATGAACCAAAGATTTAAAATTTTGATTCATCGGTCCATAAGACCTTCTTCCAGTCTTCAGTAGTCCACTGGCGGTGCTTCATGGCCCAGGCAAGCCTCTTTTTCTTATATTGCCATCTTAGCAATGGCTTTCTTACCGCCACTCGACCTGTCAAATCTGCAGCTTGAAGTCTTCTCTTCACAGTTGAAACTGAGACTTGCTTACTTCGACCAGTGTTAAGCTGTGCTTGAAGCTGTTGTCCTGTGATGCCGCCTATCACGCAAGCTGCTGACTCTCAGAAACTTGTCTTCTGATTCTGTTGTGGCTTTGGCTCTGCCAGACCTCTTCCTGTCAGAGTTTCCTCCAGTTTCCAAGTGCCTTTTGATGGTGTAGGAAACTGTACTCACTGACACCTTGGCTTTCTTTGCAATTTCTCTAAGGGAAAGACCTACACTTTCAAGGGTTTATAATGGTCTGTCTGTCTTCCTTTGTTAATTGCCTTTTTATTGCCATTATGATACCAATATACTACTTCCTGCAGTGCAATATTGTCCAAATAATGCTTCAGAGGGTGTAATAACAGTCTGTTCCAACACTGTTTTTATACAGACAGGGGTTTTGTAATCAAGTAGTCAGCAGAGGTTGGGACACCTGTAGGAATTGTTTGCATCAACTTTCAAGGCTTCAATTACTTACATTGCTGCAGAACAGCTGTAAGTTAACCCATTATTTGTTCCCTGAAGAAGACCTTTTTTTTTACAATATAACTGTGGAATTTACATTATTTTCCCATTTTTGCTAACCTAAACTTTTTTTTAACCTCGAGCAGTTTACTGCTTACCTTTGTACCATTTCAGGTTATTCACTGTACTTGAATTACTTAAATTTCAATAAAAACTGGAAAAATTGAGGTTTGCTAAAACTTTTGACCAGAAGTGAATATATATATATATACAGTGCATTCAGAAAGTAATGGCCTCTAAAGGTGGTTTTTATTCAGAAAGTATTCAGACCCCTTCACTTTTTTCACATTTTATGTTGCAGCCTTATGCTGAAATCGTTTAAATTCATTTTTTCCCTCATCAATCTACACTCCATACCCCATAATGACAAAGAGAAAACAGGATTTTAGAAAGTTTTGCAAATTTATTAAAAACAAAAAACTGAAATATCACATTGACATCAGTACAGTCACGTGAAAAAGAAAGTACACCCCATGTAAAGTATTGACTTTTTCAACATATTTCAACATACAGCTATTTGATCTTCATTTCAACAATATTGAAAGATAAAAGTGATATAATATAACAAATATCATGAAACATTTACATTTTGTAGTCCATTGTATAATTTAAATAAACATAAATGCAAATTTCGCATGTGGAAAAAGTAAGTACACCCCTACATTTATCACTACTTCATATACCTAAAATTAGAATCAGGGGCACCAGCTCAGGTGCAAATGATTAGAACAAGGTTAGAGAGGATCTTGGAGGAACCTGCCTTATTTAAACCTCAGACATTTAGTTTGGTTTGCTCTTTGTTGTTGAAGTGTGCGGTGTCACCATGCCTCGATTAAAAGAGCTCTCTGAGGCCTTCAGAAAGAAGGTTATAGATGCCTACGAGTCTGGGAAGGGATTTAAAAAGATCTCCAAACAATTTGAAATCAATCATTCGACTGTCCGGAAGATCATCGACAAGTGGAGTAGATTCCAAACAACTGCCAACTCGTTCAGGCCAGGCCGCCCCAGCAAGTTCAGCGCGAGGTCAGACCGCAAGATGCTGAACAAAGTCTCTAAGAACCCCAGAATGTCCTCACGGGACCTACAGGTAGCTCTTGCCACTGTTAATGTCAAAGTGCACGAGTCTACCATTAGAAAGAGGCTGCACAAATTTGATCTACATGGGAGGTGTGCCCGGAGGAAAACTTTGCTGTCCAGAAAGAACATCAGGGCAAGACTAAAGTTTGCCAATGAACACCGAGGCAAAGACCAGCACTTCTGGAACAATGTGCTCTGGACAGATGAGTCAAAGGTAGAGCTATTTGGCCACAGTACCAGAAGACATGTTTGGCGAAAACCAAAGACAGCATTTGACCACAAGAACCTGATACCAACTGTAAAGCATGGTGGTGGAAATATTATGGTTTGGGGCAGCTTTGCTGCATCAGGACCTGGGCAGCTCACCATCCTAGAATCCACTATGAATTCTTCATTGTACCAGAGGGTGCTTCAGGATGATGTGAGGCCATCTGTCAGAAAGTTGAAGCTCAACCGAAGGTGGACCTTGCAACATGACAATGACTCTAAACATACCAGTAAATCCACCAAGGAATGGCTGAAAAGAAAGAAATGGAGGGTTCTGGAAAGGCCAAGTCAAAGCCCGGATCTAAATCCCATCGAGATGTTGTGGGGGAATTTGAAACGAGCTGTGCATGCAAGAAACCCCTCAAACATCGCACAGCTGAAATAATTCTACATGGAGGAGTGGGAAAAAATTTCTCCCAGTCGATGTCAGAGACTGGTAGACAGTTATAAGAAACGCCTACTTGAGGTTGTTTCTGCCAAAGGGGGCAATACCACCCATTAGAGCCAAAGGTGTACTTACTTTTTCCACATGCGAAATTTGCATTTATGTTTATTTAAATTATACAATGGACCACAAAATGTAAATGTTTCATGATATTTGTTATATTATATCACCTTTATCTATCAATATTGTTGAAATGAAGATCAAATAGCTTTATGTTGAAATATGTTGAAAAAGTCAAAACTTTACTTGGGGTGTACTTACTTTTTCACATGACTGTATGTATTCATACCCTTTGCTATGACGCTTGAAATTTAGCTAAGGTGCCTCCCATTTCTCTTGATCATCTTTGAGATGTTTCTACACCCTGATTGGAGTCCACCTGTGATAAATTCAATTGATTGGTCATGATTTGGAAAGGCACACACCTGTCTATATAAGGTCTCACAGCTGACAATGCATATCAGAGCAAAAACCAAGCCATGAGGTCGAAGGAACTGCCTGCAGAGCTCAGAGACAGGATTGTGTCGAGGCACAGATCTGGGGAAGCCTACAAAAAAAATCTACTGCATTGAAGGTTCCCAAGACCACAGTGGCCTCCATAATTCTTAAATGGAAGAAGTTTGGAACAACTAGGACTCTTCCCAGACCTGGCCGCGTGGCCAAACTGATCGATCAGGGGAGAAGGGCCTTGGTAAGATAGGTGACCAAGAACCCGATGGTCACTCTGGCTGAGCTCCAGGTATCCTGTCTGGAGATGGGAGAAACTTACAGAAGGACAACCATCACTGCAACACTCCACCGATCTGTGATTTATTGCAGAGTGGCCAGACGAAAGCCAAACAGTTCAATCTTGGTTTCATCAGACCACAGAATCTTGTTTCTCACAGTCTGAGAGTCCTATAGGTGCTTTTTTGCAAACTCCAAGCGGGCTTTCATATGTCTTTCACTGAGGAGAGGCTTCCGTCTGGCCACTCTGCCATAAAGCCCAGATCGTTGGAGTGTTGCCGTGATGGTTGTCCTTCTGGAAGTTTCTCCCATCTCCACACAGGATCTCTGGAGTGACCAGTGACCATCGGGTTCTTGGTCGCCTCTCTTACCAAGGCCGTTCTCCCCTGATTGCTCATTTTGGCCAGGTGGCCAGCTCTAGGAAGAGTCCTGGTTGTTCCAAACTTCTTCCATTTAAGAATTATGGAGGCCACTGTGATCTTGGGAACCCTCAATGCAGCAGAAATTTTTGTAGGCTTCCCCAGATCTGTGCCCCGACACAATCCTGTCTCTGAGCTCTGCAGGCAGTTCCTTCGACCTCATGGCTTGGTTTTTGCTCTGATATGCATTGTCAGCTGTGAGACCTTATATAGACAGGTGTGTGCCTTTCCAAATCATGTCCAATCAATTGAATTTACCACAGATGGACTCCAATCTAGTTGTAGAAACATCTCAAAGATGATCAAGAGAAATGGGAGGCACCTGAGCTAAATTTCAAGTGTCACAGCAATGGGTCTGAATACTTATGTCAATTTGATATTTCAGTTTTTTCTTTTTAATGAATTTGCCAAACTTTCTAAAATCCTGTTTTCTCTTTGTCATTATAGGGTATTGAGTGTAGATTGATGAGGGAAAAAAAGAATTTAAACGATTTCAGCATAAGGCTGCAACATAACAAAATGTGAAAAAAGTGAAGGGGTCTGAATACTTTCTGAATGCACTGTATATATTGTCATGTGGTTCCCTCAATTAACACTGAAAGAACCATGGAAGGCAAACGAGCGTTAATGGAGGCGTTTTAAATCCAACTATATGGCGGATTATACCCGAGGAGGAAGAAGAGTACCGACTTACCTGGACGGGTCTCGCCGACGTCTTCAGCCTGCAAAAATAACTCAAATATATATTCATTACATGGCCAAAAGTATGCGGGCACACCTAATTAGTGGATTCGGCTCTTTCAGCGACACCCATTGCTGACAGATATAGATAATCAAGCACACAGCCATGCAATCTCCATGGACAAACATTGGCAGTAGAATAAGCTGTACTGAAGAGCTCAGTGACTTTCAACGTGGCACCATCATAGGATGCCACCTTTCCACAAGTCAGTTCATCAAATTTCTGCCCTGCTAGAGCTGCTCCGGTCAACTGTAAGTGCTGTTATCGTGAAGTGGAAACGTTTAGGAGCAACACCAGCTCAGCCGGAAAAGTGGTAGGCCACACAAGCTCACAGAAAAGGACCTGCCGAGTGCTGAAGCGCGTAAACATCGACTGTCCTCGGTTGCAACACTCACTGCCGAGTTCCCAACTGCCTCTGGAAGCAATGTCAGCACAACAACTGTTCGTCGGGAGCTTAACGAAATGGGTTTCCATGGCCGATCAGCCGCACACAAGCCTAAGATCACCATGCGCAATACCAAGCATCGTCAGCTGGAGTGGTGTAAAGCTTGCCGCCATTGGCTGCTGGAGCAGTGGAAACGCGTTCTCTGGAGTGATGAATCACGCTTCACCATCTGGCAGTCCGACGGACGAACCTCGGTTTGGCGGATGCCAGGAGAACGCTACCTGCCCGAATGCATAGTGCCAACTGTAAAGTTTGGTGGAGGAGGAATAATGGTCTGGGGCTGCTGTTCATGGTTTGGGCTAGGCCCCTTAGTTCCAGTGATGGGAAACTTAACGCGACAGCATACAATGACATTCGAGACGATTGTGTGCTTCCAACTTTGTAGCACCAATTTGGGGAAGGCCCTTTCCTGTTTCAGCATGGCAATGCCTCCACGCAAAAAGCGAGGCCCATACAGAAATGGTTTGTCGAGATCGGTGTGGAAGAACTTGACTGGCCTGCACAGAGCTCTGACCTCAACCCCATTGAACACCTTTGGGATGAATTGGAACGCCGACTGCGAGCCAAGCTTAATCGCCCAACATCAGTGCCCGACGTCACTAATGCTCTTGTGGCTAAATGGAAGCAAATCCCCGCAGCAATGTTCCAACATCTAGTGGAAAGCTTTCCCAGAAGAGTGGAGGCTGTTATAGCAGCAAAGGAGGGACCAACTCCATATTAATGCCCATGATTTTGGAATGAGATGTTCGATGTTCGGGTGTCCACATAATTTTGGTCATGTAGTGTACCTATTTTGGGGTATACTGCTTTATTCTACCAGGTGACCGCTCAGGGGAATTGCTCCTATCTTTTATTGTGATGTATTGCACCATCCTCTTTATAGAGCATCAGTACTGCCTCAGCAGTTTCTTGGCAAGTGTTATACAACTTATACTGGGTGGTTTGCCATTGCCTTCCGAATGTAGGTCCATGCTCTATCCTTTTAAATGTTATGACCTGACCAGGGTTCAACGTGCTGCTTCCCAGTTTCAGAGCAGACGCTCTAACCATTACACCACAATACTAATTCAAACAACACAACAACTCGCATCACAACAACAACGCATGCAAGGAACCACTACCCAAAAGGTGTTCCTATACAATCACGTTGATTTTCACAACTTCATACCAGTCCTGAAAAGTGTTATTTCTCTCTTAACGGCTCCATCAGCAGAACAAAATGGTTCATATGAAAGAGAGGGCCGGGGCTGTGCGGTGGGGTGGGGGTGGTGAGCGCAGCGAACTTGGATCATTGCACTGCGAACACAAGTCTCCCAGTGTCTTCAACTCAATCGGCGCTGCGCGTCTCCATCACTCTCTTTCTGCCCCTTATTCGCTCACTTCTCTCACTCGGGAACATCATCCTCACCTCCTCCCTTCCAGAAGCATCCCTACTGCCCCTCCCACATCTCCTCCGTCCTCCTCCCATCCATGAGGATCCCCTTGACCCCTCCCACATTGCCTCCCGCCCCCTCCCGTCCATGAAGATCCCCTTGACCCCTCCCACATCACCTCCCGTCCCCTCCCATCCATGAGGGACCCTTTGGCCCCTCCCACATCGTCTCCCGTCCCCTCCCATCCATGAGGATCCCCTTGACCCATCCCACATCGCCTCCCGCCCCCTCCCATCCATGAGGATCCCCTTGACCCCTCCCGTATTGCCTCCCGCCTCCTCCCATCCATGAGCATGCCCTTGACCCCTCCCGCATTGCCTCCCGTCCCCTCCCATCCATGAGGATCCCCTTGACCCCTACCCACATCGCCTCCCGTCTCCTCCCATCCAGATTGCTCCTCCCACATCCTTCTCCACACCCCTTTGAACCTCCTCCCAGCATCTCCGCTCATTATTGTCAGCGCACGGCATGCCGGGACCTCAGTGCTATTGAGTGCAGTGACTGCTCCACCTCGCTCAGCTCCCGATCCCAACTCCGACTTACAACCACCACGTCCTCCAAACACCACGACGATGCATAGCGGAGCCGCGCTGCTGCTGCTGCTGCTTCCATTGCCACTGTTGGGTGCTCCATCTCCACCGTCCGCCTGCTCAGGATCCTGCGAACGAGACCGCTGTCCCCCGCTGCCCAGCTCGGGCTGTCCGGTGGGGGTCCACCTGGACGCGTGCCGCTGCTGCGAGGTGTGCACGCCCGGAGAAGGCGAGCCCTGCGCACCGCCGGGCTCCCAGAAAGCATGCGGCATCGGACTAACGTGCCGGGACACGGAGGGCAAGCGTAAGGCCAAGGGTGTGTGCTCGTGCAAACGCGTGGGACCGGTGTGCGGCGTGGACGGGAACACGTACACCTCTGCGTGCAAGCTGCACGTTGCGGGGGTCAAGGCGCTGCACGCGGGGACCTGTCGCTCAGGTGGGTACACGACCCGCGGCCGCGTTTCGATCCAAGACCCAAGGTGAGCACGTCATGCCGCCATAACCCCAAATCGCTTTACCCTTCTCTACTCGCCGAACTCAGGCAATCGTCCCACTTTCCAGGAACTCCGTGCATGCGTTTGGCAAGAAGACCGCGCCGGGTGCCAAGGGTTCACCTGCCAAGTCGCCCGTCTGAGACGTCTCGCGCGTGACGGATGCACCACCTGCCCCTTTCGTCGAGACACATCGTTAGTGCTGAGGTCGAACGTAGGTTCGTAGATGTTATTGGCGCCAAAATCCTTGACAACTGCTTCAGAGAGACCTTCCACCTTTAACCTGCCATTGAGCAACGTATATCTAAGATATCTCACCACCTGTTCGCCCCTCTCTCCTTGCTTGTTACCTGCGCTCCAGATCCCTCCCACGAGTTTATTTTATAACTTATCATGAGCAAAGCGTGAAACTTCCCATCTGGTGCTCGAAACACCTTTACTTTAGACGGATCCGGTGCAATTCAGGCGGCTCGAGAGTAAAGGTGAACACTTTTCACCAAAACGTGTAACTTTGCAGCCAAAGTGTAAATATCCGTGCGTGGATCGCCAACCACACATGGTACGGTGCGCACACCAAGCAGCTGAATACACCGCGATGTTTTTAACCCTCACTGTAATACTTCAACTATTCTTACCTTCGTGCACCTTACACGAACATCATAGTCGACAATGGGCAGGTAAAATATCTACTAGTACGAGTACTCTTGTCAATCTGAGATGACATAGGGATCATCTATAACCTTCTTTTCCTTCCTTTTCCTTCCCAGCAGTAACTAGGTGGTTTGACTTTTCCTTCCCAGCAGTAACTAGGTGGTTTGACTTTTCCTTCCCAGCAGTAACTAGGTGGTTTGACTTTTCCTTCCCAGCAGTAACTAGGTGGTTTGACTTTTCCTTCCCAGCAGTAACTAGGTGGTTTGACTTTTCCTTCCCAGCAGTAACTAGGTGGTTTGACTTTTCCTTCCCAGCAGTAACTAGGTGGTTTGCCTTTTCCTTCCCAGCAGTAACTAGGTGGTTTGACTTTTCCTTCCCAGCAGTAACTAGGTGGTTTGACTTTTCCTTCCCAGCAGTAACTAGGTGGTTTGCCTTTTCCTTCCCAGCAGTAACTAGGTGGTTTGCCTTTTCCTTCCCAGCAGTAACTAGGTGGTTTGACTTTTCCTTCCCAGCAGTAACTAGGTGGTTTGCCTTTTCCTTCCCAGCAGTAACTAGGTGGTTTGCCTTTTCCTTCCAAGCAGTAACTAGGTGGTTTGCCTTTTCCTTCCCAGCAGTAACTAGGTGGTTTGCCTTTTCCTTCCCAGCAGTAACTAGGTGGTTTGCCTTTTCCTTCCCAGCAGTAACTAGGTGGTTTGCCTTTTCCTTCCCAGCAGTAACTAGGTGGTTTGCCTTTTCCTTCCCAGCAGTAACTAGGTGGTTTGCCTATTCCTCCCCAGCAGTAGTTAGGTGGTTTGCCTTCTCCTTCCCAGCAGTAACTAGGTGGTTTGCCTTTTCCTTCCCAGCAGTAACTCGGTGGTTTGCCTTTTCCTTCCCAGCAGTAACTAGGTGGTTTGCCTTTTCCTTCCCAGCAGTAACTTTTTCCTTACCAGCAGTAGTTAGGGCAGGAATTTAGAATTTGGTCTTACCTACTCTTCGAGAGGGACATCGTGGGATCTTTAACGTCCATCAACTAATTCCGGCAGACGGGACGATGAACCACCCTGTCTGTGAAACACCAGGTTGGCAGTTTGTAGCTGGGTCGGGATTCTAACCCAGGTGGGTGGTTCGTGTCAGTTTGTAGCTGGGTCGGGATTCTAACCCAGGTGGGTGGTTTGTGGCAGTTTGTAGCTGGGTCGGGATTCTAACCCAGGTGGGTGGTTTGTGGCAGTTTGTAGCTGAGTCGGGATTCTAACCCAGGTGGGTGGTTCGTGTCAGTTTGTAGCTGGGTCGGGATTCTAACCCAGGTGGGTGGTTTGTGGCAGTTTGTAGCTGGGTCGGGATTCTAACCCAGGTGGGTGGTTTGTGGCAGTTTGTAGCTGGGTCGGGATTCTAACCCAGGTGGGTGGTTTGTGGCAGTTTGTAGCTGGGTCGGGATTCTAACCCAGGTGGGTGGTTTGTGGCAGTTTGTAGCTGGGTCGGGATTCTAACCCAGGTGGGTGGTTTGTGGCAGTTTGTAGCTGAGTCGGGATTCTAACCCAGGTGGGTGGTTCGTGTCAGTTTGTAGCTGGGTCGGGATTCTAACCCAGGTGGGTGGTTTGTGGCAGTTTGTAGCTGGGTCGGGATTCTAACCCAGGTGGGTGGTTCGTGTCAGTTTGTAGCTGGGTCGGGATTCTAACCCAGGTGGGTGGTTCGTGTCAGTTTGTAGCTGGGTCGGGATTCTAACCCAGGTGGGTGGTTTGTGGCAGTTTGTAGCTGGGTCGGGATTCTAACCCAGGTGGGTGGTTTGTGGCAGTTTGTAGCTGAGTCGGGATTCTAACCCAGGTGGGTGGTTCGTGTCAGTTTGTAGCTGGGTCGGGATTCTAACCCAGGTGGGTGGTTTGTGGCAGTTTGTAGCTGGGTCGGGATTCTAACCCAGGTGGGTGGTTCGTGTCAGTTTGTAGCTGAGTCGGGATTCTAACCCAGGTGGGTGGTTTGTGGCAGTTTGTAGCTGAGTCGGGATTCTAACCCAGGTGGGTGGTTTGTGGCAGTTTGTAGCTGAGTCGGGATTCTAACCCAGGTGGGTGGTTTGTGGCAGTTTGTAGCTGTGTCGGGAATCTAACCCAGGTGGGTGGTTCGTGTCAGTTTGTAGCTGGGTCGGGATTCTAACCCAGGTGGGTGGTTTGTGGCAGTTTGTAGCTGAGTCGGGATTCTAACCCAGGTGGGTGGTTCGTGGCAGTTTGTAGCTGAGTCGGGATTCTAACCCAGGTGGGTGGTTTGTGGCAGTTTGTAGCTGTGTCGGGATTCTAACCCAGGTGGGTGGTTCGTGTCAGTTTGTAGCTGGGTCGGGATTCTAACCCAAGTGGGTGGTTTGTGGCAGTTTGTAGCTGGGTCGGGATTCTAACCCAGGTGGGTGGTTTGTGGCAGTTTGTAGCTGGGTCGGGATTCTAACCCAGGTGGGTGGTTTGTGGCAGTTTGTAGCTGGGTCAGGATTCTAACCCAGGTGGGTGGTTCGTGTGCAGCCACCCGGCTGCTGGTTGCATCATTCTTCTGTGAGTGCCTCTCTATAACCAGTTGTCTGGTACTCATTTTCCCGACCTCGGAAGGATAACAGACCGAGTCAACCACACCTGGCGTTAATTCAAGAGGATTCGAACTCAGGACCTTAAAATCCCCAGCCCGCCGCCCTAACCATTAGGCAACCCAGGTTATACAGCCTAAAGGTGAGTATACGTACCTCTTGGCCCACCACTAGTACTAATACTTGTCGAATGGCCACAAATATTCCAACCTGCTTGTGGCGTCGGCCGGGGAACGTTTTTGGCCCGAAGTCTTTCACGAACCAGCTGGGCTGGACCGATGTTCGACTGCGCCCGATTAAGGCAGGAGTTAGTAATTTGTTCCAGGGTGCCGGAGTTAACTCACCTATACTCTTCCCAAAACGCCCCGTGCTATCTTCAATGTCCACCTTCCGATTCTAGGACATGCTTCCGAGGCAGGCCGCGCTTTTCGATGCAATGTCTGCCCGGTGCCAGCTGCGGATGATTTGGGATTCGGTCAATTTGTTCTGCTTTCTTTCCTGGATGGCCATATTTGTACTGTTACTCTGTGCTTGCAGATGTAAACCTTTCCATGGTACACACCGCACTGCAAGACCAAGCAACGGGCGCCCATTTGGACGAACTACCAAGCGGTACCAGAATCCAACAACCTCTTACTAACGTCAATGGAATTTCCGCATCCTAACATTAAATTCTTCAGTGTTTCTACATTTCAATCATCCCGACGCCATTCATTCTCCGTGCACCTTTTTGCATGGCGAAAACAAAACATGAATCATCAGTCACGTCCATGCCAGAATTGGTGTCTCGTGACGCCATTGTGCCATAGATAATAAAACAACTAAATAAATTTGACAGATGATCTACGGACGATACATTTAATAGATTAGCAACGGTACCCGTCCTACGGGCGGGGCTTCAATTGGGAGGCCCGAATGAAAAGGCAAAATATCAGAAATTGAAGGCTTTTTTTATTTTAAACGATTTATATAAACATCCGTTAAATCATATCACACGCAAATCATCAAAATCTAAACAGTATCTTTACTATAATTCACCAAATGTCCGTCTGTCTGTTCGAAGGTACCGTAAAAACTGCTGAACCGATCGCACAGATATTTTGGGTGGGTAATCCTGGGGCCCCTGGGAGTAAAATAGGCTATTTAGTTTTCCCAATTTCAGCTTTGGTCTCCAGCATTCTCCGGTTTGGACTCCTGCATAACATTCGCGTTCGCATAACGTTCATTGTGACGATGTTCTCATTGTGACGATGTTGTGACGATGTATGTGTTCAAGGTAGTGTTTGACGTGACGGTGTGAACGTAATTTCGTAATGTTTTTCGTTTCGTAATCCTTTAATGAACGTTTAATGTTAAATGAACGTTTAATGTTAAATGGACGTTTAATGTTTAATGAACGTTTAATGCCCTTCGATGTCCGGGGCCGCACGCGTGCTACACTGGACGGGCCAGCGTGTACCTTACCCTTCGCCGTCATGCTCGGGTAAACCGCTAAGCCCCATCCGTGATGGGGACTGGGGCTTGAGAGAGTGTCCCACGAACGAGGAATTCCCAGTAAGCGCGAGTCATCAGCTCGCGTTCATTAAGTCCCTGCCCTTTGTACACACTGCCCATCGCCGCACAAACATCACAATGAAGCAAAATCACAATTCACAGTGATATGAACAGTGATGTGGCTTTTATTGAAATTCTAAAGATACTGTTTTGATTTTGATGATTTACGTGTGATATGATTTGACAGATGTTTATATGAATCGTTTAAAATAAAAAATTTCTGCCTTCAATTTCTGATATTTTGCCTTTTCATTTTGGCTTCCCAATTGAAGCCCCGCCCGTAGGGCGGGTACCGTTCCTAGTTTGTAAAATTTCAATAAAAGCCACATCACTGTTCATATCGGTAAATATTATTCCATCGTGTTTGGAAAAATTGGAAAATTGGAAAAACAATATAGCCTATTTTACTCCAGGGGGTCCCAGGATTACCCACCCAAAATTTCGTTGTGATTGGCTCAGCCGTTTTTGCGGTACCTGGGAAAAGACGGACAGACAGACCGCCGGACATTTGGTGAATTATAGTAAGACTAGCAATGGTTCCCGCCCTATGGGCGGGGCTTCCATTGGGAGGCCCAAATGAAAAGGCAAAATATCAGAAATTGAAGGCTTTTTTTATTATAAACGAATTATATAAACATCCGTTAAATCATATCACACCCAAATCATCAACATCTAAACAGTATTTGTAGAATTTCAATAAAAGCCACATCACTGTTCATATCAGTAAATATTATTCCATCGTGTTTGGGAAAAATGGAAAATTGGAAAAATAATATAGCCTATTTAACTCCTGGGGGTCCCAGGATTACCCACCCAAAATATCGTTGCGGTCGTTTCAGTCATTTTTGCGGTACCTGGGAACGGACAGACAGACAGACGGACATTTGGTGAATTATCGTAAGACTAGCAACGGTACCCGCCCTACGGGCGGGCTTCAATTGGGAGGCCCAAATGAAAAGGCAAAATATCAGAAATTGAAGGCTTTTTTTATTTTAAACGATTTATTTAAACATCCGTTAAATCGTATCATGCAAATCATCAAAATCTAAACAGTATTTGTAGAATTTCAATAAATGCCACATCACTGTTCATGTCGGTAAATATTATTCCGTCGTGTTTGGAAATACTGGAAAATTGGAAGAATTGGAAAAAAAAATTGGAAAAACAATATAGCCTATTTTACTCCAGGGGGTCCCAGGATTACCCACCCAAAATTTCGTTGTGATTGGTTCAGTCGTTTTTGCGGTACCTGGGAACACAGACAGACATTTGGTGAATTAGAGTAAGATGTTGAACGTTACAGCACTGGCATGGATATGGCTGTGAGATGATTGTTCTTATTTCCAAAATGCTTTTGCAACCGGTGCATATACTAACCTATCATTTTTAATGTGTGGCAGAGTTAAAAAGCACCTGAAAACACATCCACGCGATTTTCATTCTCCCACCTTCATTCAAAAAGATCTTCTTTAAAGGTCTTTCCATGACATCCTTCCTTTATGGTATGGAGGGCACTGCATCGGTGTCACAGCCATGCTCTCGGCCAATGATGCTACCCGACAGCCTTGTGCTGCATATGAAAGAAGAAGAAGAATATTATATGGCACTCTATGGTAGAGCTAAAAGGTAATGGTGTCTCAAAGGTGCTGAATGGTTTATCACACACAGTAAGTAACAATTTGTGGTACAATAATGTATATTTTTATGTTACGTGAATGGGACTTGGTCGGGTTCGGGTTGCTTTGCCTCTATGAAGGCGTCGTCATGTGCCCCACACGTGCGTGCGATGGTCAGATGGTCAAATAGTCTCCACCACCTCGCATGTACCCTGCAAGCTGAATCAGTACAGTAATTTGCATATTTGTATCGTTTGTGTTATCTTATTTTACTGTTTCGTTCACTTTTTCAGTTAAAATTTACCTTGCACATACTACACAAAACAAAACCCTTAATTTGTGGATGGCTGAATGTGAATGACTTAATGCACAATGTTTGCAATATGGGGTGTGGTGCTTCCTCCTTGTAAAATCCCTAAAGGCTCAGAGTTCTCCAACTCCAATTTCAGCTCGTTTTGTTGATACTGAGACAGACATCTAAGAAAAGACTGAATACGTAAGACACTTGTGTGGTAGAGAATAGACAAACATGGGCAGACAAGTGAAAAGGCTTCAGATTTGTATATGTATACAAAGTCTAGGCTCATGGATGACCTATAATACAGAACAGAACAGCGACATAACGAACGAACGGAAAAAACAGTAGAAAGAGGGGGGGGTGAGGGGGGGGGGGGGACACCAACAGCACGATAGACAAAATAGAGCGACACTTGGAGGAATAAAGAACACGAGCAGAAGCCCGTGGGAAAATACCACGATATAAAAAAGAAAACAAAAATAAACCTTTTATTCTTGTGTAGGTTGAAAGAGATCACACATTGGAGGTTATATATTTCTTAACAAGAAAGAAAAAAATTCAGCAGTGATTGAGGCAGCTGTCTGTTGCCTATACACCACCCGGTTCAATTTTCTATCTGATTTAAAAAAAAAAAAAAATTCCCGGAAGTTTGCATTAATTTGAAGCAACTTTTACTTGATATTTGTTTTCTCTCCGAGGAGTGTCTCCATGTTTTAAGGTGGGAGAACAGGCAGACAGCATTAGCCTAATATATATATATATATATATATATATATATATACTAGCAGAAGTACCCGGCATTGCCGGGCGGTGGAGGGGAGGGGAGGGGAGGGGGAAGGGGAGGGGAGGGGGAAGGGGAGGGGAGGGGGAGGGGGAAGGGGAGGGGAGGGGGAGGGGGAAGGGGAGGGGAGGGGGAGGGGGAGGGGGAAGGGGAGGGGAGGGGGAGGGGGAGTGGAGGGGAAGGGGGAGGGGGAGTGGAGGGGAAGGGGGAAGGGGGAGGGGGAAGGGGGAGGGGGAAGGGGAGGGGAGGGGGAAGGGGGGAGGGGGAAGGGGGGGAGGGGAGGGGGAGGGGGAGGGGGAGGGGGAAGGGGAGGGGAGGGGGAAGGGGAGGGGGGAGGGGAAGGGGAGGGGAGGGGGGAGGGGAGGGGGAGGGGAAGGGGAGGGGAGGGGAGGGGGAAGGGGAGGGGGAAAGGGAGGGGAGGGGAGGGGAACGGGGGGGGAGGGGAGGGGGAACGGGGGGGGAGTAGAGGGTGGGGAGGGGTGGGGTGAAGAGGGGGGGAGGGGAGAAGAGGGGAGAGGGGAGAAGAGGGGGGGATGGGGAGGGTGGGGGATGGGAGGGGGAGGGTGATGGATGGGAGGGGGAGGGCTGGGGGGGAGGGGAGAGGGGAGGGAGGGAGGGGGAGTGGAGAAGGGGGAGTGGAGAAGGGGAGGTGGAGGGGGGAGGGGAGGGGGAGGAGGGAGTCAAGTCGGAAGTCATTGTCATCAATTGAATGTCGCATTTATTTTTTATTCCCTGTCAAAATGGCATTGGTCCCGCATTCCAAACCCAGAAGTCGGAAGTCATTGTCGTCAAATGGCATTGTTTCACTCTCTGTCACATGCCATTGGTCCCATATCAATCGGATGAAGTTGAAAAATTAAAGTTACGAAGTTTCTCTGGGATGTACTGATTCCGAATATGAAGTTGAAAAATTAACGTTCCGAAATACGCTGATGACGTCATAATTTTAAAACGCGACGTTTTTTAAATTTTAAGGTGTGCTGTAGTTGCTCTGAGACGTACTAATTCCGAATATGCCTTTGGTTTTGCTCTGCGAAGAGTAGTTCTCGAGTTATAAGAGGACAAACAAACAAACAAACATACTTTACTGCTATATATATATATATATATATATATATATATATATATATATATATATATATATATATATATATATAGATTATATATATATATAGATATATAGATATATATTATACATACATACTGTATGTATACATATATATACATATATATACATATATATATACATACCAGCAAAGGTACCCGGCTTTGCTGGGTAACAATGAGTCGCTTCCTGACGGAAATATGAATAAGGGGAGGAGGGGAGGGAGGGAGGAGGCGAGAAGGGAGGAGGAGGGGAGGGGGGAAGGAAGGGGAGGGGGGAAGGAAGGGGAGGGGGGAAGGAAGGGGGAGGGGGGAAGGAAGGGGGAGGGAGGAAAGGGGTGGGGAGGGGAGGGGGAGGGGGAGGGAGGAAAGGTGTGGGGGAGGGGAGGGGGAGGGAGGGAAACGGTGAGGAGAAGGGAAGGTAGTGGGAGGGTAGAGAGAGGAGGGAGGGTGGAGGGGAGAGAGAGAAATGAGGGAGGAGAGAAGAAGGGAGGGTGGAGGCGGGAAATGATAATCGATCGTATTTCCAAGGCAATGCACGTTTGAGTCGGCCGAAACAAAATGGCGGCTTAATAACCCAGCGAGATGCAGTGGGCTGACCAAGACGGCGGGCCGCCATATTGGTAAGCCACCACATCGGGTTTTTTATTATGAGCACCTTGTTAATCATCTTCTAAAAGGGTGTTATAACACACCCAGACACCCAGTTTTCATCCTTGCAATTTGTTGGAGGTCCAGGTGTATGCATGCAAAGTTTGGGGCTGCTAGGTTTCGTGGTTTTGGAGTTATGGAGGAGACAGATGGACGGACATTGCCTTTTATTATTATAGATTGGGAAGAATGAGAGCAAGGGGGTGTAAATAAGATGGATATAGGCAGAAACTCTCAACCACAGAAGTGTAAGTGAAACATGGGGAAGAAGAAGAAGAAATGACAAATTAAATGAGAAAGAAATAAAACTGGAGAGTTCATAGAACGCGATGCCCCACGAAGTGCTGAAGTATATACCATACTTCAATTTTAATAGAATAATGTTTTTAAAGATCATTTTAAAAACTTCTGGAAGTTTAGTGCTTTTGAAGAATTCTTGTATACCACCCTAATACATACCTTATTTAAAATGTCCCAAGTACTGCTAAACGGGTGGTTCTTGGAAGTGACAAAAAGGTGATTTGTGTTCTTCAGTGTTCAAGTATATAATTCAATTCAGATTTTAAAAATAACCCCCCTCCTCCCCCCCGAGTTGTCTGCTCATCTCTTGAGGTTGTAGATCAGACCGCTACTGATTTGGGGGAACGCCCCCCCCCCTCCTCCCCGCCTCCCAGGAGCTCCCTGATCCAAAATCGAAAAATCTAAGCCCGAGTCATCCTGTGGATCATCGAGCAAAGACCAAAGGGTTGTATTGGGTTTCAGAGCAATCGGTTGGTAAACAAAGGACAATAAGGATCCAAAGTTTGGGGGTTAACTTGCAGCCCTCTCCCCTCCCCCTCCTCCCCGAGAGCATCCATGATTCAAAATCGGAAAAATTTAAGCACAGTTGACTGTGCGGGATATTGTCTTATATTCACATGTCAAGTTTCAGAACAATTAGCCAGGTGATAATGGAGGAGTAGCAAAAATAGCAAAAAGTTAATAGACGGACGAACGCCTAGATGGACAGACATCCGACCCATTTTATAAGTTCATCTCTTCGAGAATCGAGATGAGATGACCTAATAAAGATTCTAAAAGTGGTATAAATAAAATAATTTTGGGATTTTCCATCGTTTTTGAATCACGCAGTGAATTTTACATCACCCTTTATAACACGTTACATTACTTTTTCATGCCTGTTGCTTGTGTCATTTATAACGTCCTTAAAACAGTAAGTTTCCTGTATGGAATCATTTTCAAATTTTTTAACTGCCAGGCAGGCAGACAAAGTAAAAATATAATCTCGCTCCTCTCTGCGCAATTGTGATCGGGAAGAATTCATAGCTAAGGTATGGTAAAAGGGCAAACTTGTCTTCCTATCTATGGTCTGATTCGTGTTCAAAATGTAACGTTCAATTTAAATAAGTTGTTCCTCAATCATAAACTGACGACCCTTAACTGACATTTGTAGACAGACAAATGGATGGACGGACATGAACCAATTGCTTAACCTCACTCTTTGCTTCGCTTGCGCGGGGTAAAATAAAATGAAGAGGGTGAGCGAGTGGGGTGAAAACCCAGCAACTTGGAAAGAGGTGGGCTTGGGGATGGTTAATGAGGGTAGAAAAGATCATGGATTCGGATGAGGGATGACAAACAAATAATATACAGATAAGAGTGAGAAAAGTTACGAGATGGTGGTGAGATGTCACCTTGAGGACTGGCTCAGGAAGCACGATCCTCAGAACGGTTACGGGAATTGATTTAAGATAATACAGTGAAATATCAAGACGTGCAGGTACAGGAAAAGGGCATTCAGGTGATTTTGCAATCTTATTCCAGCATCCCTTATTATACTATTTGTGCTTATAAAAAGATGTAAATAGAAGTTTTAACAGCATAGATTTGAATTCACAACCAATGAGAAGTATTGTCCAGAGCCCAGAGAAAAAAAGATGCAGGATGTTCTTCAACTCGGAAACTAGATTGGACCAAGTGGGACAGTATGTGTTAGGTCTTGTATTTCCCCTGTCAAGGAAGGAGGCCCAGAGGAAGGATGTGGTTGTACATGTCTGAAACATGCCAGGAGACTCACAAATAGGTTGCTTATTCGGGTGGTTAATAATAACAAGAAGATGCATGTTGGTGCATATTGGAGGTTGGAAGTGGAAGTTATGGAGACAGTTATCTGCTTAGACTATTATAATTACTAGCGGCCACTCCTGCCCTAAGACCAGGACGGCGTGTCTAAGAGACCACGGACGCCATTTTCAGGTCTCAACTCTGGCAGGATTTTCGCACCCAAGGTCAGTTCACCGTACCAGTGAGTTAAGCGAGGCAAAAGGGAAACTGTACCAGTGGTAACGTAACATACCTTAGTCAGTCGGCCAAGCGAAACCAACATTACGTAACCACGTCTGAGTTCGAACTTAGATAACAAATCTGACCTGGCCAAACGCCTCAGCATTCGTATAATGCCATCAGAGTGGATAGAATAACTCAGGCCATGGTTCCTTAAAGAAATGGCCTTTACTGGCAGTAGCAAAAATGCAAGAATTTACAGTGGCTGGCCAAGCAGGTATTTACAGGCAGAAAAAAACAATTAAATGACATACATGCACAAAATTACAGCATGTATACAATTCCCCCTTATCCCCGACGTGACAGACCTGCTCTCAGAACCTTATCTTCAATGACAACACTCGACACTACATATGCTGGTATCATGCATCCTATGTAGAAGGGAGATGAATGATTGGCAAAGAATGATGGGATGAATGATTGGCGACGAAGATGAGCAGAGATATAAATAAATAGATGTGGACAGGACAGACCCCATGCACATCATACACTTCTTTATTCTGGCACCCATGTCCGGACTGAAACTGGGATCCTCTGCACTCGCTCCCCTCTTGTACCTCATACAGCTGCGGCACCGTTGTTTCCCCATGGTGCAGTGACATCACTTGCGGCACGTATGCCTTGTGTCTCCTGACAGGGAACCAGTGTGTTGTATATGGGTCACACGGTCCAGCGACGTAGCAATCGGAGATGGGGACATGAAAGCAAAGGTGTGCAAGCCGGAAGGTAAAGAGATAAGGAAGATAAGAAGAAGAAATCATATCTTTCTCGCAGGAAGGATGGAGACGGAAAAACGCAGGAAAGAATGAATGCCGAAGACGAATCATGTGACGGGAAATGAACAGCGAAGCGCGAAGGAAAGTGAAATAAATAACGCAAGAGAACAAGCAAAGTGAAAGGAATGACAGAGGGAAGAATGCAAAGAAGGAAGGATGAGAGGACAGAAGGACGAGAGGAGACACGCGTTGTGCGAATACTAATAATCGATCGAGCACCTAGCAAAGTCTGTGATTCTTTCAAGGAGCAAAGCTTCAAATCTCTCAGCCCTTTCTTTCCCACACCATTCTCTCTGAGAGGCTTTACACACAGGCTTTTTATAGATCTTGAAATTCCCCCACGCCTTGCTTTGCACCCTCCCCTCATCCATGGGCGAAGCTGCCTTTGTGCTGGATCTTGGCACAATATTCTTCGATCGGTGCTCAGAACTATGCCTGAAACAGCCCGCGGGCCGCTCATGAACAGAATCGGCACGCGAGCACCAGTTTTGGTGCAAACTTTTGCTACAGGCACCCATGAAGCAGTTTGCAACAGTTTTGGGGGACTGTGCGGATAATGGGTTTGTGGGTAAGGAAAATATGCGGCAGAAGGTTTGTGGAATGGAATGTGGAATGACGAAAATGATTTTTGGGATTTCTCACTACGATATACCACTCTCACTATATACAGTCATGTGAAAAAGTAAGTACACCCCATGTAAAATTTAGACTTTTTCAACATATTTCAACATACAGCTATTTGATCTTCATTTCAACAATATTGATAGATAAAGGTGATATAATAAAACAAATATCATGAAACATTTACATTTTGTAGTCCATTGTGTAATTTAAATAAACATAAATGCAAATTTCGCATGTGGAAAAAGTAAGTACACCCTTGGCTCTAATCGGTGGTATTGCCCCCTTTGGCAGAAACAACCTCAAGTAGGCGTTTCTTATAACTGTCTACCAGTCTCTGACATCGACTGGGAGAAATTTTTGCCCACTCCTCCATGCAGAATTCTTTCAGCTGTGCGATGTTTGAGGGGTTTCTTGCATGCACAGCTCGTTTCAAATCCCCCCACAACATCTCGATGGGATTTAGATCCGGGCTTTGACTTGGCCATTCCAGAACCCTCCAATTCTTTCTTTTCAGCCATTCCTTGGTGGATTTACTGGTATGTTTAGGGTCATTGTCATGTTGCAAGGTCCACCTTCGGTTGAGCTTCAACTTCCCGACAGATGGCCTCACATTATCCTCAAGCACCCTCTGGTACAATGAAGAAATCATAGTGGATTCTATGATGGTGAGCTGCCCAGGCCCTGATGCAGCAAAGCTGCCCCAAACCATAATATTTCCACCACCATGCTTTACAGTTGGTATCAGGTTTTTGTGGTCAAATGCTGTCTTTGGTTTTCGCCAAACATGTCTTCTGGTACTGTGGCCAAATAGCTCCACCTTTGACTCATCTGTCCAGAGCACATTGTTCCAGAAGTTCTGGTCTTTGCCTCGGTGTTCATTGGCAAACTTTAGTCTTGCCCTGATGTTCTTTCTGGAGAGGAAAGGTTTCCTCCTGGCACACCTCCCATGTAGATCAAATTTGTGCAGCCTCTTTCCAATGGTAGACTCGTGCACTTTGACATCAACAGTGGCAAGAGCTACCTGTAGGTTCCGTGATGACATCCTGGGGTTTTTCGAGACTTCTTTCAGCATCTTGCGGTCTGCTCTCGGGCTGAACTTGCTGGGGCAGCCTGGCCTGAACAAGTTGGCAGTTGTTTGGAATCTTCTCCACTTGTAGATGATCTTCCGGACAGTCGAATGATTGATTTCAAATTGTTTGGAGATCTTTTTAAATCCCTTCCCAGACTCGTAGGCATCTATCATCTTCTTTCTGAAGGCCTCAGAGAGCTCTTTTGATCTAGGCATGGTGACGCCACACACTTCAACAACAAAGAGCAAACCAAACTAAATGTCTGAGGTTTAAATAAGACAGGTTCCTCCAAGATCCTCTCCAACGATGTTCTATTAATTTGCACCTGAGCTGGTGCACCTGATTCTAATTTTAGGTATTTGAAGTAGTGATAAATGTAGGGGTGTACTTACTTTTTCCACATGCGAAATTTGCATTTATGTTTATTTAAATTATTCCTTGGACTACAAAATGTAAATGTTTCATGATGTTTGTTGTATTATATCACCTTTATCTATCAATATTGTTGAAATTAAGATCAAATAGCTGTATGTTGACTGTATCTGTATCTTCATTTCAACAATATTGACAGACAAAGGTGATATAACATAACAAATATTATGAAACATTTACATTTTGTAGTCCATTGTATAATTTAAATAAACATAAATGCAAATTTCGCATGTGGAAAAAGTAAGTACACCCCTACATTTATCACTACTTCAAATACCTAAAATTAGAATCAGGTGCACCAGCTCAGGTGCAAACGATTAGAACATCGTTAGAGAGGATCTTGGAGGAACCTGTTTTATATAAACCTCAGACATTTAGTTTGGTTTGCTCTTTGTGGATGAAGTGTGCGGCATCACCATGCCTAGATCAAAAGAGCTCTCTGAGGCCTTCAGAAAGAAGGTTATAGATGCCTATGAGTCTGGGAAGGGATTTAAAAAGATCTCCAAACAATTTGAAATCAATCATTCGACTGTCCGGAAGATCATCTACAAGTGGAGAAGATTCCAAACAACTGCCAACTTGTTCAGGCCAGGCCGCCCCAGCAAGTTCAGCCCGAGAGCAGACCGCAAGATGCTGAAAGAAGTCTCTAAGAACCCCAGAATGTCATCATGGGACCTACAGGTAGCTCTTGCCACTGTTGATGTCAAAGTGCACGAGTCTACCATTAGAAAGAGGCTGCACAAATTTGATCTACATGGGAGGTGTGCCAGGAGGAAACCTTTGCTGTCCAGAAAGAACATCAGGGCAAGACTAAAGTTTGCCAATGAACACCAAGGCAAAGACCAGCACTTCTGGAACAATGTGCTCTGGACAGATGAGTCAAAGGTAGAGATATTTGGCCACAGTACCAGAAGACATGTTTGGCGAAAACCAAAGACAGCATTTGACCACAAGAACCTGATACCAACTGTAAAGCATGGTGGTGGAAATATTATTTCCAATATTATATATATGACAAGTGACAGGCCAAGTTTATAGCTGGGCCAATACTTGCCCTCCTAGGATTCTTGTAGCTGAAGGGTGCTCAACTACAAATGGATGTTAGTACATCTCATGGAGATCTCTCATGCATAAATTGAATACATTCAGTTTTTACACTCCTCCACCGACAATTGAATCACACGAGTTAAGATCTCCCTACCTTGTGGTAAAATGACACTTTTAGAACGATACAACTATCACTAAAAAGACACAATTTCTCATCTTGGCAGTCGAACTAAACACGTGGCTGTCGCACTGTCTCTGATTGTTCAATGAGGTTGGCCTTGCTTGAGCCACCCAGTATCAAGCAACTAACAAATAAAATGTTACTGTACATTCCAAGTGTTCAACGTTCAACCCTTTGAAATTACAATTATTTAAAAATTAGAAACTTTATTTCCGTTTTTTGAGGTGAACCATGTGGAATCTGTTTCAGTAACTGCTTCAACTTGTTTGCGCTTCACTCACTGACCTCTTCTTCTTCTTTCCCTCTTTCTTCCCAACAGCGATTGCAGAGGAACACAATGGCAGTCTCCGCTATAAGTTCAACTTCATTGCGGATGTGGTTGAGCGCATCGTACCTGCTGTGGTACATATTGAACTCTACACAAGGTGCCAAAGTGCTGGGGAATATTTTACTGTACTTTATTTACTGAACTATGCGGTTTTTCAAGATTTCTGTTCATTACATATTTATTGGGAGAGGGAGCGCAATGGAGAAAGTTGAAATTGAAAAAGGGAAGGGAAGGCTTGGCAATAGGAGAGAGAGAGATAAAGAATGGTAGGGGGGTGTGGGAGAAGAGAAAGATGTTTGGGAAGAGATAGGAGTAAGCAGAAGGAATGGAAGGGACATCTACGGAGCACAGGGGTCAACATTCCATCATATTTTGTACGTAATAAATAGAGAGCATGTTCCGATGATTATTTCCTCAAGTTGGAGAGATTCGGGACAGTGGCTACCACCGGAAAACCCTAACCATGAGACGATGATGGGAGTGACTTGTGCTTGACGCACTTGGAGGAAAAAGAGAAGCCATTGCCAAGGCCTTGAGCTTCTTGTCGGGAGCGTGAGACCTTGGGCAGACTAGCTTCCTCTCAATTGGATGTGACCAAATGCAAAGAACTTCACTAGTTTGTTTGTTTGTAACTGTCCCCGGTGTTCTTACAAGGTCTGGGTATGTGATTTGTTTATTTCGCAATACGTTTCTAACTTAGTAAGAGTATTGAGACGAAGATCTAGATTTGTCGGTTGGTTATAGCTCAGCATTTAGGAAGAGATCTGTTGCACCACCAATCTCGATGTTTTGAGTAATTCTGCTCCCTCTTCCCCCTTGCAGACACCCATTCTTCAACCGCAACATTTCAGTGGCGAGTGGCTCAGGCTTTATTGTCTCTGACGATGGCACCGTGGTTACAAATGCACATGTCGTACTCAACAAGCGTTTCATCAAGGTTCAGCTCCATGACGGCAAGTCATATGAAGCCACTGTGGTCGATGCCAATGAGAAGGTTGACGTCGCCACGATACGGATTAAAACAAAGGTAGTCATCATATCATGGGAATGGGAGATTGGGAGATGGCGTCTGGGGTTAGGGGGGACGGGGTGATGATAGACAGGGCAGAATGCATGGACATATTCAATATGATCTATAATGGCGTGTGCGTGTGTATGTGTGTGTGTGCGTGCATGTGTGCATGCATGCGTGCGTGCTTGTGTGCGTGCGTGTGTGTGTGTGCTTGTGTGTGTGCTTGTGTGCGTGTGTGTGTGCATGTGTGCGTGTGTGTGTGTGTGCGTGCTTGTGTGCGTGATTGTGTGCGTGTGTGTGCGTGTGTGTGTGCTTGTGTACATGTGTGTGTGCATGTGTATGTGTGTGTGTATGTGTGTGTGCGTGCTTGTGTGCGTGCTTGTGCGTGTGTGTGCTTGTGTGAGTGTACATGTGCGTGTATGTGTGTGTGTGTGCTTGCTTGTGTGCTTGCTTGTGTGCGTGCTTGTGTGCGTGCGTGCGTGTGTGTGTGTGTGTGTGTGTGCATGTGTATGTGTGTGTGTGTACGTGCATGCGTGTGTGTGTGTGTGTGTGTGTGTGTGTGTATGTGTGTGCGTGTGTGTGTGTGTGCGTGCGTGCATGCGTGTGTGTGCGTGTGTATGTGTGTGCGTGCGTGTGTGCTTGTGTGGGTGCGTGTGTGCATGCATGCGTGCGTGTGTATGTGTGTTTGTGCTTGCTTGTGTGCGTGCATGCTTATGTGTGTGTGTGTGTGTGTGTGTGTGTGTGTGTGTGTGTGTGTGTGTGTGTGTGTGTGTGTGTATGTGTGTGTGGTGTATTACAGATAGCAACAATGTTTTTTTTACAGGCTCCAAAGCTCATCTAGTTGCTGTGATACAAATCAAGCACACGATCTGACAGATACAGGAGACAACACCAGACCTGCCTTTCACGGGGGGGGGGGGGGGGGGGGGGGAGGGGGAGGGGGAGTGACGTCACTTCCCATAACACTCAGGGCCCCAGCAATATCATATTTATTACATCGCCTTTCTTTCCGCTTCAGCAGGACAATACAGTAACAACACACAACATGCATTTTAAGGCCATTTTCCCTGCTAGAGCGGGGGTTAGCCTTGCGGTCCCCATGACAATCTTCTCCATTTCGCCCTATTTTCTGCATCTCCCCATGTTAACCCCCTTGCCCGCATTTCTTCTTCCACCATCTTTAGCTAAATCTTTCTCGGTCTTCCCCATCCTCTACTTCCTTCTACATTCATTTCCATCACTCTTCTCAACCAGTCACTTTCATCCTTCCTCAACACATGACCAAACCATCTCAACCTGTTCCTCTTCACAGCACCAATCACAGGCTCTATTCCCATCATCTTTTGCAATTCATCATTTGTCTTCCTGTCTCTCAACGATACTCAGGACAATCAAGGACAATCAATACAAGGACAATCAAGGAGGAATTTCCTCCTCCCCATGGATGCCAACCTATGGGGTTGTTTGTCCGTGCTCTATCATTTTTATATGCTGGGTATTTAAGCAAGGAAGCAGCACGTAATGTTTAAAGTCTTTGGTATGACTTGACCGGGGTTCAAACCGCCGACCTCCCAGACTCCATTTTGCCATTGTAATGCTCAAACAATATCAATAATATTCATCAATCGAGAGAATCTTTAGTCTATTTATATGCCTTTCAATATTGCATTTTACCTCAGGCTCTTCTTTTTAGCCGCGTGGCAGACGCTGGTCATAGAGTGCCCTCTGCTGTTGTTGTTGTTCTTCTTGTTCTTCTTCTTCTTCTTCTTCTTCTTGTTCTTGCAGAGAAGACAAAACCTCAAAGCTCCACCCATTCTGGGAACCATAGCTCCACCCATTCTGGGAGAGGCTTCATATAAACAAATATCCACCATTTTATTAACTCGCATAGCTTTGAGACCTGTTTTGTAGGCCCGTGGTGTCTTCCTCTCTCACACAGTTCTATTTAAAATCAAATTCGATATATCATTTCATTTTTCACAGTCGCTAACATAGTTTTAGACTCGGTTGAAAAAAAACGGGAAGAAAATCCGATGAAAGTTGCCCTTTATAGAACGAAATGAATTCTCAAAGGCCTGTAACTTCAAGTCCATTGCGATATTTTTTTTTTAATCGCGGCATGGTCAGTCATACACCGCCCGAAATAAGAGATGGGAAAATGCCGAGATATATATATTTTGTTTAAATCGCGGCATGCTCAGTCATACACCGCCCGAAATAAGAGACGGGAAAATGCCGAGATATATATATTTTGTTTAAATCGCGGCATGGTCTGTCATACACCGCCCAAAATAACAGACGGGGAAATGCCGAGATATATAAAAAATTCGTCCATTTGATGACAATCGTCACGATGAAATATTTAATTTATACGTCGTCACAATAATGTGGAGAGAGGAGCATAGCTTCGTTCACGTGTCGCCACACACGGGAAATTGCCGAGATATATATTTTTTTCAATCGCGGCATGGTCAGTCATACACCGCCTGAAATAACAGACGGGAAAATGCCGAGATATCTATCTATAATTCCAGTAATCTCTGTATGTCTGTATGTCTGTGACCGCTGTTTCTCGACAACCACGGGTCCGATATACTTGAAACTTGCCAGGTATATTGCTGGGGACCCGAGGATGTGCCTTTTCAAGGTTTCATATTAATCGGACAAGTAGTTACCGAGCTATGTCCAAAAAACGATTCAACCAATCAGAGAGCAGCGAGTTATCACGTGTGCCGAACGTGGCGAACAGACTCTGCCTCGGACGGCACATTTGAGAGCGTATTCATTTATTTCACGTTGGCAAACTATGTTGGCGTTAAACTATGTTTTAAAACTAATTAAAACTAATTTGCGATTCTTTCGCTTTCCTGCGCGTTTGTGCACGCTATGGCGATTTCTTTACCAAACTCCGCAAGCCGTTCGCTTTGGACCAAACCATTTCATGTAAATAGAGGGGGGGGATTGTCACCGTACTCGCAAGCCGTTCGCTTTGGACCAAACCATTTCATGTAAATAGAGGGGGGGGATATAATTTTAGATATATATATATAGTACGGGCATGCCCTAGTATTAAAAATTCGTCGCCACACACGGGAAATTGCCGAGATATATTTTCACTTTGCACAAAAATAACATCAAGTAATCGAATCAATAGGAATGTCCTGTGCCTATAACATCGACGTTATAGGCACAGCTGCATCTAGGCATTGTGTAACATCGACGCGGCTTTTGTTTTAATTAAAACCTTTTGTACTTGTTTCTTCTTTCGATGCAATTTTTTCACAGACATCACTGAAACAATTAACATTCAACACTCAACACGTGCACAAGTAGGACAACATTGTAATTCTGATTACACTTCCAAGTTGACAGGCAGGAAACCTATTGTTCTTGTTTGGATTATTATCTGTATAATATTACGCTTGTTTGTCCATCCGTGTGTAACATTATTTGTACGGTGGGTTTTAATTGTGTAACAGGGGTTTTAAGTGTGTAACAGGGGGTTTCAAGTGTGTAACAGGGGGTTTTAAGTGTGTAACAGGGGGTTTTAAGCACGTAACAGGGGGTTTTAAGCATGTAACAGGGGTTTTAAGCGTGTAACAGGGGGTTTTAAGCATGTAACAGGGGGTTTTAAGCACGTCAAATGGGGTTTTGAGCGTGTAACAGGGGGTTTTAAGCATGTAACAGGGGGGTTTCAAGTGTGTAACAGGGGGTTTAAGCATGTAACAGGGGGTTTTAAGTGTGTAACAGGAGGTTTTAAGTGTGTAACAGGGGGTTTTAAGTGTGTAACAGGGGGTTTTAAGCATGTAACAGGGGGTTTTAAGCATGTAACAGGGGGGTTTTAAGCGTGTAACAGGGGGTTTTAAGCATGTAACAGGGGGTTTTAAGCACGTAAAAGGGGGTTTTGAGCGTGTAACAGGGGGGTTTTTAGTGTGTAACAGGGGGTTTCAAGTGTGTAACAGGGGGTTTTAAGCATGTAACAGGGGGTTTTAAGTGTGTAACAGGGGGGTTTTAAGCATGTAACAGGGGGTTTTAAGTTTGTAACAGGGGGGTTTAAGTTTGTAACAGGGGGGTTTAAGTTTGTAACAGGGGGGTTTTATGTTTGTATCAGGGGGTTTTAAGCATGTAACAGGGGGTTTTAAGCATGTAACAGTGGGTTTTAAGCATGTAACAGGGGGTTTTAAGCATGTAACAGGGGTTTTAAGCGTGTAACAGGGGGTTTTAAGCATGTAACAGGGGGTTTTAAGCACGTCAAATGGGGTTTTGAGCGTGTAACCGGGGGTTTTAAGCATGTAACAGGGGGGTTTCAAGTGTGTAACAGGGGGTTTAAGCATGTAACAGGGGGTTTTAAGTGTGTAACAGGAGGTTTTAAGTGTGTAACAGGGGGGTTTAAGTGTGTAATAGGGGGTTTTAAGTGTGTAACAGGGGGTTTTAAGTGTGTAACAGGGGTTTTAAGGCTTGAAGTGGGGAGGGGATTTAATCCTTCGGGTTGGGAGGAGGAAGAGGAGAAGGTGGTTAAGTACTTGAGGTTAAGTACTGGGGGAGTTTAGGACTTTAAGTCATATTTTACATGAGCGGAGATTCCGTGGGTCCCTGATAGTTATTATTTTTGTCGTATTATTATTATTTATCGAGTATTCTAGATTTTTGTGTAACGACTTTAGGAAAAATGGTTTCAGCTGGCTATGTCAATCTGCTATGTCAATCAGCACATGTTTATAGCACCCTTGGAACTAACCAATGTTTTTGTGGATTTAATCCTGTATTGGCGGCCATGTTGGATTTTGTCCAAAACATAAAACAATCTTCTCCAGAACTACTAAACCGATCACTATGAGATTTGGCAGACAGCTTAAGCACCCTCGAGACAGTATCGAAGTGTGAGTTTGAAGCTTCTGCTCTGAAAACTCTGGAAGCTGGTCATGTTGAAATGATCACGTGAGTGCGGCCACGGTCTCTGAGGTAAAATGGCCTCTAAAGTTTGACTTTCATGAAGTTGGATGATATCATTGAATACCCCATGGCTGAGGCTTTATATCTTATGAGCTATGATGTCCGTCCCCATTAGCAACGTCTCAAGCCTGTACACGCAGATCGGTTCTAAGGCCTTGGATGCTTACTTTAAAAAAAGTTCTTCAAAGTCTGATACGGTACCATATTTAGTAGTTGCTCAAGCTGTCTAAGACTCTGCTGACACAAAATTGGGAATAACCAGATGTTTTATAAGGTTTTAAACCTTTTTGTTATAAACCCGACACACCTGAGTGGTCACGGTCTCTGAGGTAAAATGACCCTTAAGTTTGATTCCCACCAAATTGAATAACACAATTGAATGCTCCATGAGTTGGGCTTTACTGTGATATGTGGATTGATGATGAAGATGTTATATTTCACAATTCTATTAATATAAATGACCTTCCCTGAAGTAAAATGGCCTCCAAAAACTGACCTTTATCAAAGTGAATAACATCACTGAATCCTTGTGTAACAGGGGGTTTTACGCGTGTAACAGGGGGTTTCAAGTGTATAACAGGGGGGTTTAAGTGTGTAACAAGGGGTTTTAAGCATGTAACAGGGCGTTTTAAGCATGTAACAGGGGGTTTTAAGCATGTAACAGGGGTTTTAAGCGTGTAACAGGGGGGGTTTAAGCATGTAACAGGGGGTTTTAAGCACGTAAAAGGGGGTTTTGAGCGTGTAACGGGGGGTTTTAAGTGTATAACAGGGGGGGTCTACATTTTGCTACAATATAGGAATTGTTATGGGATGCTTTACATCTTTTTCCTGCTGACAATGAATTTGCCTGCTGAAAGGTTTATGGTTTCTATCCCACTGAGAGACCGGATCTGGATTCAGACCTGAACCAAAATCGAATCGGCTTGTTCTTGTCACCGAACCAACTCTCCCACCAGGTTTATTCATAACTCGTCCATAACTTTTTTGAATATCATGTTATGTATCGCTTTTTGCCCGATCTCTCAATGGTGAAGAATCACTTAGAAAATTAAATAATTCTCATATCCGAATCCATATTCAGATATTCACCAAAATCGAAGCAAATCGTCCTTGTCAGACACCCAACCGGCCCACCAAATTTCGTCCAAATCCGTCCGCAACTTTTTGAGATATCCTGCTATTTATCGTTTTTGGCCCTTTCTCCCACTGGTGAAGAATCACTTAAAATATATATTAGCCGGATCCGGATCTTCACCAAAATCTCATCATTTCGTCCTTGTCACATGCGCTACCTTCTCCGCTAAATTTTGTTTGAATCCGTCCACAACTTTTTGAGATGTCTTGTTCACAGACAGACAGGGTTGAACACATAACTTCCTTCTTTGGTGGCGGAGTTAACTACGAGGAAGGTTACTGGCCATGATTTTGCGTTGACTTGTTGTTTATCATTTCAATCTGCACAATTAAGTTCTCATTCATAATGTCACAATGTCAAAAAAAAGTGCAAGAAAAGGCCATTCGGCCCATCAAACAAGTGCCAAACTGCCCTCCCAGCACTCTTGCCTCTCAAGCAGTGCTCTCTCACATGGGAATGTTGGTCACAGGCCAAGGCCTGTGTGGCCTTTTGTCATCCTCAGGAGGTACATTATCTCTGCCCTCACAAAAATATCTCCTATTTGCATTTCTCATGAGATTTTATGATAATCTCATGAGATCCCCAAAAACAAGAGCTTTGTTTTGTAAGAGTTGCCAATCTGATAAAATAACATTCTGTTATGATATTACTGAAGTAGTTATACTCACTATGTTTAAGTATGCTGTTAGTAGTATGATAGTAGTGTAGTATGTATGTATATATATGTATGTAGTATGTATGTATTATGTATGTATGTATGTACATAGTATGTACATAGTAGTACGTATGTATGTACATAGTATGTACATAGTAGTATGTATGTACATAGTATGTACATAGTAGTATGTATGTACATAGTATGTACCTAGTAGTATGTATGTACATAGTATGTACATTGTACATAGTAGTATGTATGTATGTACATAGTATGTACATAGTAGTATGTATGTGTGTACATAGTATGTACATAGTAGTATGTATGTATGTACATAGTATATACATAGTAGTATGTATGTATGTACATAGTCGTATGTATGTATGTATGTATGTATGTTTGTATGTATGTATGTACATAGTCGTATGTATGTATGTATGTATGTATGTACATAGTCGTATGTATGTATGTATGTTTGTATGTATGTATGTACATAGTCGTATGTATGTATGTATGTATGTACATAGTAGTATGTATGTATGTATTATGTATGTATGTATGTATGTATGTATGTATGTACATAGTAGTATGTATGTATGTATGTATGTATGTATGTATGTATGTATGTACATAGTAGTATGTATGTACATAGTAGTATGTATGTTAGTTAGTAGTATGTTAGTATGATAGTAGCACACTGTTGAAGCAGTTTTTCTCACTGGTCTTTCCACTACCTTGCAATTATAAATGATGAGCATCTGATGATGTAATCCATGGTACAGTTTGATTGTTTTTTATTTAATGGGAGGATGCACATTTGCTTCTTCCTGTTCTTTCGATTGCAGCACATGGCTGCGGATAGCATCGTTTGCTGGGGACACAGCCTTTCCACAGATGCAATGCCCTTCGAGATACAAATAGGTTTACTACAGGAACGTGTAATTTATCCAGGGTACCGGCGATAACTCGCCTACTCTTTACGAAGGACACCGTGGGATCTTTAACGTCCACCAACTAATATCAACAGACAGGATGCCAGTTCAGCGTCCATCCGAGGGATGGCACACGCTGTTGTGTATACACCGCCTAATTTTCACTTATATGTATCGAGTCAAAATGGAATATGTACGTATGTACCACGACTGCATTTGATCTCAGAGGTACAAAACAAATCAGGTACAAATTTGCCATCTGTGGTTTTGGTTTAATAAAAAACTTGCAAAGTCTTGCCAGTAGAACGTGAATGAAACTGTTGAATACACCCCAAGTGATCGAGGGACGGCACACGCATTGATGAAGCACCCTGCCTGTGAAACACCGGGATGGCAGTTCATAGCTGGGTCTGGATTCAAACCCAGACGAGACAGCTTGAAGGCGAGTGTGCATGCATCTGGGGTTCGAGGACATCCTGACAGCTTATGTGTTTTTGTTGTTGTTGTTGTTGTGGCAGGACAAGCTCTCCGTGCTACCACTTGGTCGATCCGCAGAGCTACGGCCAGGCGAGTTTGTCGTCGCCATCGGTAGTCCCTTCAAGCTGCAGAATACAGTGACAACGGGCATTGTGAGCACCGCACAGCGTGGTGGAAAGGAGCTCGGCCTCGAGGGCTCAGACATCGACTACATTCAGACGGACGCCATTATAAATGTATGATGCCCACGCAAACAATCGAACAGCGGGTCACTCATTGTTCCTCCAGGAACATGGTCCAGCAAAACCTCAAGACCTCAGAACACAAAGTTTTCTTTTCCACCTCGCAGTGGAAGTATGGCTTGGCTAAATATTATGCGAGCACAAAGGCTCGTGGTTCAAATCCACTGATTTCTGTTGCTCGTCCAGCTGCTGAAACCAGTTATGTTTAACTTTAAAATGTGTTTATCTGGCAAAAGCACAATAAACACAAATCTGCCTTTTGGGTTTGGCACGTAACGTTATAAAATGTATTCAAGTTTAGTACAAGGTATTTGGTTGGTCGAATTCCAAAGGTGCGTTTGGTTCGATTGTCAGTACGCGGCGAGTTGGAAGGTGACCTGAACAATAGGCAGGGTAATGGAAGGATGTCATTCCAGGTGAAGTCTTTAACATTGTTCAACAATACAAAAAGTACAAACGTTGCAAAATAATTACTGAAAACGGCTTATAATAATTAATTATAATCGTAAAAATAATAATAATTACAATAATTAATGAAAATTATTTATTTATTTCATTTTGGCAGTGAATATTTCGTAATGAAGGAACACTTCTGAATCGAGAAAAGTGGTTTCAGGTTGTTTTGTTTTTTTCTTTGTTTTTTGTGTACAAGGTCGAGGCTCGTGAAAGAGCGAACATTAATCTCACAAAAAAATCAAACCGACACATAAAGCATATAATAAGGGGAGCGGTAGACAAGATGGGGAGAGAGGGGGAAGCACACAAACAACATTTGAGAGCAGGGACATCGGGAGATCTGTGGGAGGGAGAGGGCTTGGGGGGACGAGGCGTGGGAATGGGGGGGAGGCGGAGAAGTATAAAACACAAGGACACTGCAAGGACTTCCAGGAAAGAAGTCGGTATTACAAAAAAGTGGATTTGGGGTGAAATTAACAGGGGTAGAAAAGATCAAGGTTTTGGATGGGGAAAGATAAGAAAAGGTGGTGAACAGCTGTTTTAAAGACCTGGAGGGAGGAGTGCGATTGAAGAGAGTGAGGGAGTTTGTTCCAGAGGCGGGAGAAAAGGGGAATGAAAGAGTGAAGGTGAGCGGAGAGTCTTGATTTTGGCAGTTTAACCATAAGAGGGTTTAAGGGGTTCAACCATAAGATTTAACCATAAGAGGTTAATCCGATGACACCAGACCAAGTATCATAATAATGACAAACATTTTATGATCTAGTTAATATGGGATCTCTTGGGTCTGTCCAATGTTATGATGGACAAGAGGAATGTTTATCATTCCTGTAACTTACTTGTACTTGGGGGAGAGTTTGTGAACAATTTAGATTATTTTTTGTTTAAAGGAATGGAGGTGAGGGAATTGGTGAGAAGCGAAATATGAGTGTATGAGACATACATACATGTGTGTATCCGTATAAAATGTAATTAATAATGAATGATAACCTCATATGTCATTGTTTCCTCCTGAATCCATTACATGCTGAAACGCTGGACAGTATGGGAACTCCGGAGGACCTCTGGTTAACCTGGTGAGTTATTTCACTTGTTTGTGATGTTTTCTCAGCCCTTGTTAAATGTAATCTTTTTATTGACTCTTCACTTTAAGACCAATTCACCTCCATTTTGTATCCACGTATTTATATATTGTTATAAAGTAAAAATATCGATCCAACGACTACAACTACCAACTACTACTTTCATGTCCAAGTCTTTCACCATAAGGTTGGCCAGGCCTGACGTTCAACTGAATGTGGCAAGTATTTGGAATTTGTACCGGACGCTGGCAATAACCCATTTGTTCTTTGTCAGAGACACAGCAGGATCTTTAAGGTCCACCAACTAAATCTGGCAGACGGGACAACCAACATAATGTCCATCTGAGGTACAGAGCACTTTGTGATGGAGTTCCCTCTTTTTGATACACTTCCTAGTCTAGGTAGCTCATAAGTGAGTGCATTACCTATATACCATCTTGTTGGACAATTCTTGGTATCAATATCATGTATGTATGTATGTATGTATATATGTACACACTAAGTATTGATACCATGTTAATATGTTTTAGCTTCACGAAAAAGAAACATTCTGAACTCTCAACAAACCCATTCCTTTGAGTAAATATCTGAGGAATGCAAACTTGGCATTATGCATTACCATCCATGAAATGAGGACTCGGAAGTGCCACCTCTGCTACCTGGCAGACTGAATTTAATAAAGGTCACATATCCTTAGACCTTTTGCCTGAGGTCCATGAGCGTTCCCCTGCTGGAATATATGAAAGACATCTGAACTAACCCCCGCTCCCCCGAACCCCCGAAAGACTAACCCCCGCTCTAGTGGGGAAAAATGGCCTTAAAACGATCATTCATTCATTCATTCATTCATTCATCTGAACGGTATTTCCTGCTAGTTGATTTAGCTTCTTCGCCAGAATGCCTCGACGTTTCCACAACGTGCTCGGAGCCTCTTCGCTTTCTCCGCCAAAAAGCAGAGAAACAGATCCGTGTGAGTGAACACACCTGCACAACAGGGCATCACTTCAATATCATATAAAGTGACCTGAACTTTTGTACACCAACACTTTTCTTTGGCAACTCGTCGATTTTCAACATGCCAAGAATGTGCCTGGACAATTTGTTCCTGGACCAATTTTCACATTCAAACGCTGCCTCGGTTTCAACAAGCTTGCGCTCTGCAAAAGCATCCTGAATCCTGAAACAAAAGTAACATTTTGTTGTTCGCGTGGTGATACTCTTTTCAATGTCGACTGGAAGTTGGTGACCTTCATCGCTAGAGAATTCCAATCAACAAGTTGCATTGGCCTGGCAACCCGAATGAATCGTGGGATCTGTGCGTCTTGGACATGTTCGGTAGGCATTTTAAGCTCCTTCTTTCAGCAGGTTTGCAAACAATCACAAGATGAGCTGCAATTCCATCACTTTTGGCAAAGCTTAGAAGAACCCTTGGAGCAACGTAGCTTCCAGTCTCAGGGCAATACCGTTTATTGGCAGCATTACATTCATAACCTCTGCCATCGAAGGTGGATGGGGGTCATGTTTTCATCCCTCTGTCTGTCTGTTTGTGAACTGAATGTCTCAAAACGTTGTGGACAAATTCGGACAAAACTTGGTGGTTAAGTTGGGTGTGTGACAAGGACGAATCGATTCGATGTTGGTGAAGATTCGAATCCGGATCTGGATCAGAGAATTTTTTAAGTGATTCTTCACCATTGAGTGATCGGGCTAAAACCGATACGTATATATCATGGTATCTCGAAAGGGTCTGGACGGATTCGGACGAAAATATGTGGACAAGTTGCTTGTGTGACAAGGACGAATCGATTCGATTTTGGTGAAGATCCAAAGTCGTTAAGCTGGACGTCCCATCTGCCAGCATGAGTTGGTGGATGTTGAAGATCCCACGATTCATTTCGCGCAGAGTATGCGAGTTATCGTGGGCATCCTGAACCAGCTTTGTATTCCTATCACCTTCAGTTGAACGTCAGACCTGGCCATCCGGTTCGTGAAAGACTTTGGCCAAGCGTACATGCTTTATGAGCCACTTGCATTCATTATATGGGATTTCAAGCTGTAGACCCTGCATCATGAGCTGAGTACTCAGATAGGAACGCCATACAATACCCGCGAACCCTGAATGCATGTTATAATGTTATAAAAGCTATCGCTGGTTTTACATGGTGTTATGCAACCAAAATCCTTTGCATGGATACTTATGTGACACACCTTAAAAACAGCTCATCTTCCATGCGCACCTCTATTTGGCAGATAACATGTATAGTCGTGGATTTACTGAACTAACTGTTTGTGTAGTGAAAGGCAGTAGTTGGGATACAATCCAAAGGTTTAAAACGCTAGTTTTTAATTCCACACGTCTGTTGAACTTGTTTTTGAATTTTGGGTTTTAGGTTGACCTCTGCCAGGCTGAACAGTTTACGTTTTGTATCCCACTGATTGGCCAGATCTAGATTCGGACCTGGACCAAAATCGAATCGGCTTGTTCTCGTCACCGGACCAACCAATCTACCAAGTTTTGTCATAACCTGTCCACGACGTTTTGAAACACCGTGCTCACAGACAGACGGACAGACAAACAGTAGTAAAAACATAACTTCCAGTGGTGGAGGTAACTAAATAATTTCTTCAGGATGCCGGCAAAAGCTTGCCTCGTCTTCATGAAGGGCACCGTGGGAACTTCAACGTCCACCAACTAATTCCGGCAGGCAGGACATTAATAAGCCATAAAACGTATTTTGAAACTTTATAATATATTACACACTTTATATAGAAACGTAAAGGTCGTTAAGATACAATGCAACATAGGTCAATAAAGACCGACAATAGTATCCGTTTGTTATAAACTATTTTCGTTTTTATCACCGAAAATACTTTCCTTTCTGATATATTCCGTGGCTCGGTTTGACAGTTCGATCTAACGAAAGCAGAATATAAAGCGAACATATTGTGGGATTTCTAACACGTGTTGATGGGAAATGCATCAAAACACAATGGCTTCCCTTTTTAGAGTAACATCTCCTAAACCAGCGATTACACTTATACATGTTTGGTCAAAATAGGATATTTGGCCGAAGTTAAACCCCAGCTGCATTTGATCCCAGACTTGGCTTCAGGTACAAATTTGCCGCCTGTGCTTTTGGTTTAAAAAAATTTTTTTTTTTTTTTGTATACAGAGTCGAGGCTCGTGAAAGAGCTAACATTTATCAAACAAACAAATCAAACAAACAAGCAAACAAAGTATATAAAAAGGGGAGCGGTCGACAAGATGGGGAAAGAAGGGAAGGAAGCACACAAACACAACATTTGAGAGCAGGGACATCGGGAGATGTGAGGGAGGGAGAGGGCCTGGGGGGAGGCAGGATAGGTATAAAACGCAAGGACACCAAGGACTTCCAGGAAAGAGGTCGGCACCTCAAAAAAGTGGATTTGGGGTGAAATTAGCGGGGGTACAAAAGATCAACGTTTTGGATGGGGGAAGATAAGAGATGGTGGTGAACGGCTGTTTTAAAGGCCTGGAGGGAGGAGTGGGATTGAAGAGTGAGGGAGTTTTTTTTTTGTTTGTTTGTTTTTTTGGATACTGAATCGAGGCTCGTGAAAGAGCTAACATTTACTTCACAAACAAATCAACCAGACTAACAAAATATATAAAAAGAGGGAGCGGAAGACAAGAGAAGGGGAAGCACACAAACACTTGAGAGCACACAACATTTAAGAGCAGGGAGATGTGTGGGAAGGAGAAGGCTTGGGGGAAGGAGGGGTGGGAAGGGGGGGGGGGGGGAGAAGTATAAAACACAAGGACATCAAGGACTTCCAGGACAGAAGTTGGTATTTCAAAAAAGTGGAATTGGGGTGAAATTAGCGGGGATAGAAAAGATCAAGGTTTTGGATGGGGGAAGATAAGAGATGGTGGTGAACAGCTGTTTTATAGACCTGGAGGGTGGAGTGGGATTGAAGAGAGTGAGGGAGTTTGTTCCAGAGGCGGGAGAAAAGAGGAATGAAGGAGTGAAGGTGAGCAGAGAGTCTTGATTTTGGCAGTTTAACCATCAGAGGGTTGCAGGCAGATCTTGTGCGACCTGTAGGAATATTTGGGGGACAGAGCCCAGAGAGAGCTAGGGGAGCACGGCCAGAGAGGAGTCGGTAGAAGACGGAAAGACCACCAACCTGCCTGCGGTGAGTAAGTGAAAGGCCCTCGGAGATAGCGTCATCGCGGGAGATTCCAATGATTCTGAACGCTTTGGTTTCAACAGCGTGAAGACGAGCTAGGTGTGAGGCAGGAGCACCAGCCCAGAGGGGAGAGCAGTACTCCATTGAGCTGCGGATGAAAGCCTTGTATGTGGTGAGGAGCTCAGGTGTGCCAAGGAAGGACTTCGCACGACGGAGGATTCCCAGTCGGCGACTGGCTTTGGAGGCCAGCTTGGAAATGTGGTTTTCCCAGGAAAGATCATGGCAGATAGTGAGACCCAAAAGCTTGAGTGACAGAACTTCTTGGAGAGGATTATTCAGAAAATAGATGGGAGGGTTGTCCAGTCGGTCTTTTCAGAGAGACATCGTAAGAGTGTGAGATTTGTCAGGATTGAAAGACATGTTCCACTTGTTAGCCCAGTCTGTGCTTTTGTCCAGGTCTGCAGTGAGTGAGGAGGCTGCAGACTGCCGATCTGAGGGATGAGGAATGGAGCGGCAGAGAGTGGAGTCATCAGCAAAGAGATAGAGAGGATTTTCAAGAGAGTCAGAGAGATCATTGATGAAGACCAGAAAAAGCACAGGGCCCAGAACACTGCCTTGGGGAACTCCAGCCTGAACAGGAAGAGGAGATGAGAGAAATCCATTCAGGGCCACACGTTGACGACGACTAGAGAGGAAGTCCGCCAGCCATGCATGGAGATTTCCATGGATACCAAAAGAGGAGGGTTTGGTGAGCAGAGCGGGGTGCCATACCGTATCGAAGGCACGTGATATGTCGAGGGAGACGGCTCTAATTTCCTGTTTGGCATTGAGGACCTCCATCCATTGTTGAGACAGCAGAAGCAGCATGCCCAGAGTAGAGTGACCTGGTCTGAAACTAAATTGATGATCAGAGATCAAGCCATTGGAGAAGAGGAAAGATTTCATATCCGAAGCAATGATGGATTCCATGACTTGGCTGATAACTTGCACCGTCTTGTCAGTAGAGCAGAGATGAAACTGTTGAATACACCCCAAGTGACGTTTTCCTAAAGCCGTGGTCCCAACCCGCCGTACTTGCAAGTGCGTGCTGTCTACTTGCAAAAACGTGGGCAAAATTTGGGGATCCGTACGTGGTGAGTACCACCTCAGTACGGATTTGTGAGCACGCAGACACGCCGTAGCACTTTTAGTGCATGAGGAACTTTCGCTGCGTTCGGGATGCGGTCGGGCTACGGATTCACCCCAGTACGGGTGACGCGCGTGCCTTCTACAGCCAATGAGCGCACAACGCACTGACTCCGTGAGTCTTTTAAATTTTTCCCACGGTCACTTGCTCTACAGACGGCGCACTTCCACGCACTTACAACATGCGAGTGAGTAAGGACACCGTACGTGAGCAGCACGTGTAAGTACGGCCTCCGTACGATAACGTGGCAATCGCACGGAGATCGTACGTTGTAAGCAAGTTGTAAGCACGTACAACTCACTTACCACGTGTGCAACGTACGATGCACGCAACCGCTCACGGCCAGGCGTGGCGTGCGGGCCACGTACTTACACCTTGCGCAACCGTGCGAGTGACGTGCGTTGACGTACTCTCTCCCTACTCTTGCCACTCCCTCCCCACGTTTTCGGAAAAACGTGGCGGCCGTGGCCTCCCCAAAAAACGTACGGACTAAAAACACGCACGGTGGGTTGTGACCGGGCCTTAAGTGGATTTTCCTTCCTAAATGGAATATTCAGCAATAAAACAATTGTTTCTTTCGTATTGCACATTAAATCTATCGTGTCCATCACTTGTGTTCTCCGATACCCCTCATTCCTTCCCACATCCCTCATTGTCCAAGTGTCCATCTATTTTGTCCTTCAACCCTGCAGTTAGTATTTCCTCCCTCTCTTTCTACCGTTCCTTTTGTTCTGTTGCATCCTCATCCATTCATTTATATACAAATAAATAAATATAAATTTCATGAACAGGTATTTCATGTGGACGATGCTTTCTCTCTGTAGGATGGCGAAGTGATTGGCATCAATACACTGAAGGTCACCGCTGGCATATCCTTTGCCATTCCCTCTGACCGCATCCGTGATTTCCTGCAAAAGTCCAACAGTCGGAAAATCAGAGGTACTCAAGCCACATCAGCCTTCTCCTTCCTTTAAGTACCTGCTATTCTACCACAATACCCATAAATAAGAGTACTGTATATCTATCATGTACTGATTCATGAGAATATCTTGTTATCGTTTTTGATGTACCACCAAGCACGCTTTGTGAATGATTACATGTCCACTGCTCAGAAAGAGGAAAGAATGATTTAAACTTTAAATATGCCAAATGACCTGTTATAGGATTCACCTTTCTAAATTATTATTGCACAAATGAAATGAAAACCTTTTTCCCTTTCCAAAAGTTTCAGAGCCAGAAATCAGACTTGTATTCCATTGCTATCAAGGAACTCACCCACTGCTGGGATACATGTGACACTGCCTCAAAACTACTTGGAAAACGATGTTTACCAAAGTCCACTAGTATGGGACCATTGCTTCACAGTTGGGGACAGAGAGGACATTTTGATTGCTAAGGATGAAGTATATTTCAGAAGAATTTTGTTCCATGTTATTTTCGTACGCAGCACATGGCTACAGGAAACATCATGGAATTTGTAATTTTCAGATTCATCAGAGCAGGAATTTGTAGTTTGTTAATGGTGCCGGCGATAACTCCCTTATTCTTCACGAAGGACACCGTGGGATCTTTAACATCCACCAACTATCCAAGCCTGGTGTTGGCTTAGTGGTTAGGGTGCTGGCTTGGGATCCTAGGATCCTGGGTTCGAATCCCGATCGATCGCTGAATTAACGCCAGGGGGGTTGACTCAGACTGTCATCCTTCCGAGGTCGGCAAATTGAGTACCAGCTTGCTGGGATGAATGATCACGGTGTGTACCCCGGTTTAGAATAGGTACACCGTATCCCTGCGCATCGTAAGAGGCGACTAAGGGTTGGCGTCAGGAAGGGCATCCGGCCATAAAAACATTGCCTCAAACAGGGAACCATGATTGTCATGGGGCCCGCAAGGCTAACCCCTGCTCTAGCGGGGAAAATGGCCTTAAAACGATCATTCATTCATTCATTCAACTATTGCCGGCAGACCGTTTAACAATATCCAAAGGACGGCACTTACATTGATGCATCACCTTGCCTGTGAAAAGCCGGGATGACAGCTTATAGCCAGGTCGGGATTCAAACTCAGGCTAGATACCCTGAGTGCCTGGGAATATTTTTTGAATGCCTGGGGCCTGAGTGCCCCTGCTTTTTCTGGGGTTGCCAGGATAGCCTAGGCGAGGCTATCCTGGCAACCTCAGAACAATTTTGATAAAACAAGAAATATTTGCTCATGTATTCTTTTTTATTATTTAATACAAACTCATCACAAAGTCTTCATCTCTACTAGTCCACTGTATTTTATGAGACAGGCTATAAGCAAACGATGGATTAACGCAGTATAACGCTTACTTTTCTAAGATAACGGTTTGAAAGGTGACAAATTGTATACATTTAGAAACTTCCATACCTGCAAAGTAATTTGGCAGCGACATTCTAGGTGAGGCTCAAATATTGTCGAAAAAGAAAACTCGGAATGACCCTCTTGAGTTTTGAGCAGCGTATGAAGGTGAATGTCTCACACTTACGTGCTGGTAATCCACCTCCGCTGATGGACTCTTAAATGCACACGCAGGTGAAGAAAAGCCAACGAAGAAGTTCATTGGCATCAGGATGTCCACACTGAACCCAAGGTGAGAATTAATTAGTTTAATTTATCTTCCCAATTATCACATACTGTCTTCAGTTATCATGAAAAATTTGTGTTTTCTTGGTTAGAAACCCGCTGCTGGAGACCAGCTTTTGTAATTGCGTATCTTCAAATGTGGCTTACGAACAGCATAAGTTTTTGCTGACGAGAGGTGTTCTCACCGACCAGAGGAAGAACAGGCCCATACAAAGAAGAAACACTCCAACGAGCGTCTCCTCAAAAATATTCCCAGGCATGCTTAGTTTTGAAGCCTGGTGTTGGCTTAGCGGTTAGGGTGCTGGCTTGGGATCCTAGAATCCTGGGTTTGAATCCCGGTCGATCGCTGAATTAACGCCAGGAGGGTTGACTCAGCCTGTCATCCTTCTGAGGTCGGCAAGGTGAGTAACAGTTCACTGATAATTCCCTGTGTGTCGCAAGAGGCGACCAACAGGGTTGGCGGCAGGGAGGGCATCCGGCCATAAAACATTGCTTCAAAAAGGGGACCACGGTGCCCGAAAAAAGGCCAACCCCTGCTCTGCGGGGGAAAATGGCCTCTAAAGGTGGTCTCATGCTTAGTTTTTCACAGTATAGGAAAATTATTTTAAATGATCCTTGGCAAAAAAAAAAAATCATACCCAAGAATTAGACAGGACATATATCAGACTTGCTGCAATGTTGGAAAACAAATTCCTGTGGCCAAAAATCGATACGTCTATAATCGCTGTCTGCAGCTCATAATGCCAAGGAGTGAACTCGCTGTTCAAACAAAGACGTTAAAGCTAAACAATGACAAAATGGCTCCATGTGCTTTCCTTTCTCAGCGTTTAAACATACTTTGAGGTATTGTACCCAAAAAAAAGTCTCTCCTCGAGTAGTTCAGACCCTTCTGGTATTGTCCTGCCTTCTTAGGTGTGTGTGCGTGGTCGAGTGTGCCTCATAGATTATTGAAGGAGCTGAGACGATATGGTGAGGGGGTGACTCCCACTTCCGGCATCTACATCCACGAGGTCATCACCGATTCCCCTGCTGCCAAGTAAGAACTTCCAGGATGTCATACTTAAGCATCTAAATGATATGAAGGCGGTTCACATGATATACCAGTACTTTTGATTGTAACCGCAGAGCAATGTACGTAGGTACGAATGGTTGCGCCAATTTCCTGATCTGTTGCAGGCCTATTTTGTTTTGTCCCTTCAGGAACGCATTTAGGATAAGAGTGCGCATAGTTTGTGTTAGTCCCCAATGAAGGCCACTCTGCGGATGAAAAGTTTGACTTTTTGAGCCTTTTTTTTTTTTTTTTTTTGCTTTGTTTTGACAAGGCCTCATGTTGGTTGTGCTCTAGTGTTTTCCGTTGTGCAATCTTACAATTTTGCTGAATATAAAGTTGCTCTTAGGTTTGGTGCGACTTTCTGCAAATTTCATACCAATGAAACTCGGTTTACGATCCACAAAGTCGGTAACTGTGTATTTTAGACGATCAATGCAAGGTAACGTCAACGCAGGTTAATGAAAGGCTCATGAAGGAGCTTGGACATGTATTAAATGTGGGGTAGAAACTGATCATTGCACGTTTCATCGTAAATGTAAATTTACAGTAAATGTGGGGTATCATTGTATGTTTACGTGAATTAGGATATCACTGCATGTGGCACGTGACCCTGGGATCCCAGCATATTGAGCTAAGTTCTCAGATGGACACATCAAGTGGACCGACATCTGAAAATCAAGTTAGTGACCGAGTTATGACCCGTTAATATAATTTGCCGTCTTTATTGTCCAGGGCTGGTCTGCGTGAGGGTGACGTCATTGTCCGCATCAACGGCAAGGCAACGGAGGAAACGAGCGTCATCCAGCAGGCTGTGCGCAACGAGTCGGTGCTTTCTGTGGTGGTGCGACGTGGAAACAAGGACTTGAAATTCACTATTGTTCCTGCAACTGTGGATGTGTTCAACTGATGTTCCAATCTTTCTTCCCTCCTTTCCCTTCACATCTCCTCTCCTACAAACCCCCAATCATTCACAATCCCTGATTATAAGCAACCAGGCAAACCACTCCATTCACCGCTGTCCCTCTGGTAGGCCTGACTGTCTGCATAGCTTTACTCCCTTGATAATTGCACTTTTAGGGACGTGTGTGCCTTAAATGTTTGCAACAGGAAGGGAAAGGAGGATGGGAGATGGAAAGTCCCCTCAGTTGCTATAACAACCGCCTCCTCATTTGTACCGCGTTCTTTGTTCACTTTGAATAAGATCCTCATCTTGATAATATCCGTATTTTTGATAAGGTCCTGAAGTTAAACAATTGGTCCACGATTTCCATTCATGCCAATACCTCTACATGGTGCACCAGGTTGTTGATTTTTTTTTTTTGGGGGGGAGGATAATAATAAATAACCATTCCTTTCACGCCGTGAGTCTCAGAGGAGCTGCCGAGGCAGTTTCAGTGGCTGAAGAGTACAATCCTGGACAGGTTGCCACTCCGATGCAGGATACTCTAATGGCCTATTACCCAGGAAGCTGGTACTCATTTTGCCGACCTCGGAAGGATGACAGGCTGGGTCAACCCAACTGGTGTTAATTCAACGGTACCCAAGACCCTAAGATCATAAGCCAACCACCTTAACCGTTAAGCTAACACCAGGTGTGAGCCAGGAGAGCCCTGTATTAAATAATTTTGTTTAAAAGAATATACCTTACCTATCCGTGGGAAAGCCACTGGTTTGGCAATGCCATAGCAACTGGATTGCTCATTTGATGAAGATTGCTATGTAACATAGAATATCACAAGTGAAACGATTAATGGTTGATGATTAATTAATTTTTATTTATTTAATTAATTAATTAATTAATTAATCATTAATGATGATTAATCGATTAATAAAATATCACAAATAATGACTGCCCGCTGAGGCCCTGTGATTGATGGAATCGACTAACTTCAGGAGGAATTGCAAAGGCAGAGCTTCCGAAGCCATGCTGTTTCAGAACAAAAGGTAAAAAAAGGACCAGGTATTCCGGAAATTATTGCATGAGATAAGTAATCTGCAATAATTTATTTGAATATTGAAAAAAAATTGAAATCTAGTCACAACGTTAAAACGCTTTCCATCGATAAATGTAATACGCAAGATATACCTGTTGATGTAGGAAAAGCAATATGCATGGTATACCTGTTGATATGGGGGAAGAAATACACTGTACACCTGTTGATGTGGGGGGGAAACCATACTCATGGCATATCTGTTGATGTAAGGGAAGCAATACTCATGGTATACCTGTTGATGAGGAAGTGCATACTCAAATTTCCACGAAACATCATGGAGGGCAATCACATTCCCACATTCCCACATTCCCATGGCACGTTATCCTAACTGTTTTTAAACTTTTCAATCATTCCAACGTTTCTCATTCTTGAGTGTGAATCCTTCATTATGTCATCACACAGGAGGTATTTAGGGTTTGTTTGTAAATTCTCGATGCAATAGTTTTTCATAACGGAGATCGCTCCATCATGAGATGGATTTTTATAACGCAGAAGTTGGTGGAAGTTATAACTAACAAGGTGTTTCTGATTTCACATTTTCTGTTTAGAATTCACCTTTGGGTAAGGGGAAGAGGTGTGTGGTTTTTTTTTTTTTAATGCACAGATTTACATGAGATTTTCTTTCCTTTTAAATTTAACAATGCATTGCTTATATATGATTGAAATGTATTAACATCGAACTCTCTATTTTGATTAACTGCGATGAAGCATTATGATTTCTCTGAAAGAGATTTGGGGTAAAAAGCAGGCCTTGACTGTAAAACCGGCTTTCTTTTGTAAATACAAAAGTCTTTAAATCCTCAATTCTTGCAGTGTTCTTTCTTTTGAGGGTGGAGGTTTGCAAAACTCACTTGTACTCGCTTGTTGATACAAAACAGGACGGCTTTTTCAGATCTATATAATTAATTACTTAAATTCCTTTGGAAATAACCAATGCTGATTTACAAACTCCAATCTACTTTGAAGTAACCAATGCTGATTTACAAACTCCAATCTACTTTGAAGTAACCAATGCTGATTTACAACTCCAATCTACTTTGAAGTAACCAATGCTGATCTACAAACTTTACTCCACTTTGAAAAGTAACCAATGCTGATTTACAAACTATAATCCACTTTGAAGTAACCAATGCTGATTTACAAACTCCAATCTACTTTGAAGTAACCAAAGCTGATTTACAAAGTTTAATCCACTTTGAAGTAACCAATGCTGATCTACAAACTTTACTCCACTTTGAAAAGTAACCAATGCTGATTTACAAACTATAATCCACTTTGAAGTAACCAATGCTGATTTACAAACTCCAATCTACTTTGAAGTAACCAAAGCTGATTTACAAAGTTTAATCCACTTTGAAGTAACCAATGCTGATTTACAAAGTTGAATCCATTTTGAAGTAACCAATGCTGATTTGCAAACTCCAATCTACTTTGAAGTAACCAATGCTGATTTACAAAGTTGAATCCACTTTCAAAAAGTAACCAATGCTGATTTACAAAGTTCAATCCACTTTGAAGTAACCAATGCTGATTTACAAACTTTAATCCACTTTGAAGTAACCAATTCTGTTTTACAAACTTTAATCTACTTTGAAGTAACCAATGCTGATTTACAAACTTTAATCCACTTTGAAGTAACCAATGCTGATTTACAAACTCCAATCTACTTTGAAGTAACCAAAGCTGATTTACAAACTTTAATCCACTTTGAAGTAACCAATGCTGATTTACAAACTTTAATCCACTTTGAAGTAACCAATGCTGATTTACAAATTCCAATCTACGTACTTTGAAGTAACCAATGCTGATTTACAAATTTTAATCCACTTTGAAGTAACCAATGCTGATTTACAAAGTTGAATCCACTTTGAAGTAACCAATGCTGATTTACAAACTCCAATCTACTTTGAGGTAACCAATGCTGATTTACAACTCCAATCTACTTTGAAGTAACCAATGCTGATTTACAAACTATAATCCACTTTGAAGTAACCAATGCTGATTTACAAACTATTATCCACTTTGAAGTAACCAATACTGATTTACAAAGTTGAATCCACTTTGAAGTAACCAATGCTGATTTACAAAGTTTAATCCACTTTGAAGTAACCAATGCTGATTTACAAAGTTGAAGCCACTTTGAAGTAACCAATGCTGATAGACAAACTATCATCCACTTTGAAGTAACCAATGCTGATTTACAAACTATAATTCACTTTGAAGTAACCAATGCTGATTTACAAACTATAATCCACTTTGAAGTAACCAATACTGATTTACAAACTATAATCCACTTTGAAGTAACCAATACTGATTTACAAAGTTTAAGCCACTTTGAAGTAACCAATGCTGATTTACAAACTATAATCCACTTTGAAGTAACCAATGCTGATTTACAAACTATAATTCACTTTGAAGTAACCAATGCTGATTTACAAACTATAATTCACTTTGAAGTAACCAATGCTGATTTACAAACTATAATTCACTTTGAAGTAACCAATGCTGATTTACAAACTATAATTCACTTTGAAGTAACCAATGCTGATTTACAAACTATAATCCACTTTGAAGTAACCAATACTGATTTACAAAGTTTAATCCACTTTGAAGTAACCAATACTGATTTACAAACTATCATCCACTTTGAAGTAACCAATGCTGATTTACAAACTATAATCCACTTTGAAGTAACCAAAGCTGATTTACAAACTATAATCCGCTTTTAAGTAACCAATGCTGATTTGTGGCAATCGATCATTTAGCTTTTTGCCTGGGGTAAGCCAACATGTACGCACACTCGCCTCGAGGTCGTCCAGACTGGGTTCCAATGTTGGCCCCGGCTATAAACCATCATCTTGGTGTTTCACAGGCATGATGAGGCAGCAACGTGTGTTCCGTTCCTCTGATGGACGTTAAACCGGAGGACCCTCCGTCTGCCAGGACTGGGGGCTTCATGGACATTAACGTTCCCACGATGCCTCTCGCGGATCCATTACAAGGAACCTAAACACGAGAGGATGCCATTAGGCTAATGAAAGCCGACACTATTATTACCAACCTATGGTTCATAATATGCGTGCTCCATCATTTTTCGTCAAGCAAGGAAGCATCACGTACCATTTTAAAAGTCGTTGGATTGACTCGGGTGGTGTCGGACTCTAACCGTTGACCTCCCAAACTCAGAGTGGGCACTCTTACCATTATTCGACCGAGTAAATATGTTCGCAGGTCATCGCTGGCACCCTTTTTTTTTTTTTTGTATACAAGATCGAGGCTCGTGAAAGAGCGAACATTAATCACACAGAAAGACAAACCGACACATAAAACATATAACATCGGGAGCGGTAGACAAGATGGGGAGAGAGGGGGAAGGACACAAACACAACATTTGAGAGCAGGGACGAGAGACATCGAGAGATCTGTGGGAGGGAGAGGGCTTTGGGGTGGGGCATGGGAAGGGGGGGGGGTGGGAGAGGTATCAAACATATGGACACTGCCAGGACTTCCAGGAAAGAAGTTGGAATTTCAAACAAGGTGGATCTGGGGTGAATTAGCGGGGGAAGAAAAGATCAAGGTTTTGGATGGGGGAAGATGAGAGATGGTGGTGAACAGCTGTTTTAAAGACCTGGAGGGAGGAGTGGGATTGAAGGGAGTGTGGGAGTTTGTTCCAGAGGCGGGAGAAAAGAGGAATGAAAGAGTGAAGGTGAGCAGAGAGCCGAGATTTCGGCAGTTTAACCATCAGAGGGTTGCTGGCAGATCTTGTGCGACCTGTCGGAATATTTGGGGGACAGAGCACAGAGAGAGCTGGGGGAGCAAGGCCAGAGAGGAGTCGGTAGAAGACAGAAAGACCACCTACCTGCCTGCGGTGAGTGAGTGAAAGGCCCTCAGAAATAGCTTCATCGCGGGAGATTCCAATAATTCTGAAAGCTTTGGTTTCAACAGCGTGAAGCCGAGCTAGGTGTGAGGCAGGAGCACCGGCCCAAAGGGGAGAACAGTATTCCATTGAGCTGCGGATGAAAGCCTTGTATGTGGTGAGGAGCTCAGGTGTGCCGAGGAAGGACTTCGCACGACGGAGGATGCCCAGTCAGCGACTGGCTTTGGAGGCCAGCTTGGAAATGTGGTTTTCCCAAGAAAGATCATGGCAGATAGTAAGACCCAAAAGCGTGAGCGACAGAACTTCTTGGAGAGGATTGTTGAGAAAGTAGATGGGAGGGTTGTCCAGTCGATCTTTTCAGAGAGACATAGTAAGAGTGTGAGATTTGTCAGAATTGAAAGACATGTTCCACTTGTTTGACCAGTCTGTGATTTTGTCCAAGTCTTCAGAGAGTGAGGAGGCTGCAGACTGCCGATCTGAGGGAAGAGGAATGGAGCGGCAGAGAGTGGAGTCATCAGCAAAGAGATGGAGAGGATTTTCCAGAGAGTCGGAGAGATCATTGATAAAGACCAGAAAAAGCACAGGGCCCAGAACACTGCCTTGGGGAACTCCAGCCTGAACAGGAAGGGGAGATGAGAGAAATCCATTCAGGGCCACACGTTGATTACGACCAGAGAGGAAGTCCGCAAGCCATGCATGGAGATTTCCATGGATACCATAGGAGGAGAGTTTGGTGAGCAGAGCTGGGTGCCAGACCGTATCGAAGGCACGTGATATGTCAAGGGAGACAGCTCTGATTTCCTGTTTGGCATTGAGGACCTCCATCCAATGTTGAGAAAGCAGAAGCAGCATGTCCAGAGTAGAGTGACCTGGTCTGAAACCAAATTGATGATCAGAGATCAAGCCATTGGAGAAGAGGAAGGATTTGATATCCGAAGCAATGATGGATTCCATGACTTTGCTGATAATTGGAAGCAGGCTGATTGGTCTGTAGTTGCAGGGATCTGTTTTTGCACCTTTTTTGTGTAAAGCGGTAATGTTTGCTGATTTCGAGGATGCTGGCAGATGACCTTGAGCAAAAGAGAGGGTGAAAAGAACAGAGAGAGGGTGAGATAGAGCGGCAGAGCAGGATTTTAGGACCCGTGGGCTGATGTCGTCTGGTCCAGTTGCAGAATCAGAGTCGAGGTTAGACAAAAACTCCTCCACCTTGTCAGGAGAGAAGGACACAGAGTCCAGGAGCAGTTGGGTTCGACTGGGAAAGGTGGGAACAGAGAGAGATGGGTTTGGGACTAAAGATTTTGAGGCAAACACAGAGTTGAGGCATTCGGCTTTGTCACGTGCGATGTCAACTGTGTGGCCATTTGAGGTAAGGGAGGGGATGGAGGGGGAACAAACACCAGAAACGGATTTGACCAGACGCCACCAGGATTTGGAGGAAGGAGACAGGTTTGAGAGTTCATTCTTGAGTGTGGAGAGATAGTGCTTCCTGGCACTCCTGAGGGTAGACACACACTTGTTCCGAGCTTGGTGGAAGGAACTGAGATTGCCTTCAGTTGGATTAGCCTTCCAAGAGGCAAAGGCAAGTTGTTTCAGGGCAACTGCCTCACCACAAGATTCAGTGTACCATGGACGGGAGGAAGGGTAAGACAACTGAAGACGAGATGGGATAAATCTGTGCATGAGAGAGAGCAGTTTGCTTTGGAAGAATTCCCAGGAAGAATTGATGTCAGAGGCAGTGGAGATGGGAGACCAATCCAGACGATTGATGGCTGCTTGAAGACCGTCCCAGTCGGCCTGAGTGAAATGCCAGACTCGTCGACGCTGAGGAGGCTCTCTGAGAATGGCCAGAGAGATGTCCACTTTGACAAGCACATGATCAGAAGAACCGATTGGAGCAGAAGAAGAGCAGCAGACATTAGGAGGGAAGTTTTTCAGCAGACATTAGCAGCAGCAGCAGACATGAGCAGGGAAATAACCCTGAACAGATTATTAATTTCTGCTACTTGAACATCAGGCCTGGCCAGACAGTCCCAGAAACACCTGCCGGTCCCCAGTTTACCCTGTGTGATCCCACAAGAAGGTGAGAATAATTGCAGCCTTAAACTAGAAGGGCACTCAGTCGAGAGCATACCTCCGCCAGGTGAACAGTTTACGTTTTGTATCCCAGAGTAGACCAGAAAATCACAATACAGAATCACATTTAATCAAAATCATCCGTCCACAACTTTTTGAGATATCCTGCTATGTATCGTTTTTGGCCCTATCTCGCAATGGTGAAGAATCACTTTTTAAAATTCTTGTAGCCGGATCCGAATCTTCACCAAAATCTAATCATTTCGTCCGTGTCACATACACTACCTCGCTGCCAAATTTCGTCCGAATCCGTCCACATTTTTTTTGAGATATCTTATTCATAAACAGACAGACAGACAAACGGACAGACAGGGGTGAAAACATAAAACTAGTGTCTGAACAGACAGCTGTAATACCACGGGGGAAAGGGGGGGGGTGAGGGGGTGGAGTAACTACCTTACGAAATAACACCTTTATTACTACGGAGCGGTGGGGGGTAGGGGTGGGTCACTACTTGAGATTTAACACATTTAATACTACAGGGCTGCGCAACCTGCCTGGACCGGGCCTACATACTTGCTCCACTTACTATAGATATAGTCCTAACAAGCCAAACCGGCTTATTTTTCTTTTCACACTACATTGTAGAATTGTAGCCCTTATGCAGAACCTCCATGGTTTCTTCTCTTGCTGTGTTATTCTAATTGCTGGGTTGCGACTTCTCATCTTGACCTCTGCGGTTCACTGTCGACATGGTCCCCAACTGTCTCACCCCAGTTGTTCATTCCATATTTATGGTTGACTTGTGTCTCAGACCTCAATGAGTCATTCAAACCGCTCTTGTGAACGTTTCTACCATTATACTCATCGTACATACCTGGTTCCCTAATCGCCATGAATTCTTACTTTCCTCTGCCCTGTCTCTCCTCTCCTTTGTTGTCTCCCTGTTTACCATCTGAAACATATTCTCCTTTATTTTCACTTTTTCTCTATCTCATGATAATTTCACTGATAATTTTCTGCATCATCACTGATAGTGGGAGATTTCCGATAATCCAAATGCAGCTTCATCACTGATGGGTGGTTGAAACATACATCTTACTATAATTCACCAAATGTCCGTCCGTTTGTTTGTCTGTCCGTCCATTCGAAGGTACCGCAAAAGCAGCTGAACCGATCGCAACGATATTTTGGATGGGTAATCCTGGGATCTCCTGGAGTAAAATAGGCTATAACGTTTTTTCCAATTTCAGTGTTGGCCTCCAGCATTTTCAGGTTTGGACTCCCGCATAACGTTATTTTCCCGGGTGCCGCACAAACGGCTGCACCGATCAATGCACAGCTGAAATGATCGGCTGCACCGATCGGACTCGGTGACCTCGGACAAACACCTTTTATAAGGACATGGATTGAATCCCTGCTTGAGGAGAATGCCAACCCACCCCCCCCCCGCCCCCCCCATCACGGTCGTCTCTCCAACTCACAATCCCACGAGATATGTGGAAAGGACGACCCAAAACCAATTATCTTCTTTTTGATTCGTATATAAACATCATTAAAAGTAAATAATGACCTCGGCCAAAGTTCAAACGACGTGAGTTTAATCTCTACATGAGAGAATTCCACATAGCTATTTGGGCGGTGTATAAGCTAACAGATCGCTGTCTCCATCGATCTTGCCAAGGCCGTAACACCTATCGGCTCAAAATAATTTTAACTGTTGACTTGGTAGTTTTTACAATGAAGGAAACACGTATCGGGAGTACATATAACATAGCGATTGTGAATGTGACAGCTCTGAGGCGTCTTTCGCTTCGCATCACAGTGACGGTGAGCACCAACATGGCGGCTGTGAGATTAAAATCTGGCTTCAAGCCCCCTCACCGCCCAAAGCCATCAACCAGACATATTAACACGCTCCTCCCCCTTCATTCCCGTTCTTCAAAGCAAAGCGGTAAAAATTGTTGTATCGTCATTATACAGACTTGGCATTTAATATGGAATATTTTTTTTGTGGGGGTGAACTTCAAGATGTCTTAGAACCAAAAGTTCATTGGAATTATGTTGAAATTATTCTAGATTCTGTTAATGTGACCTTTAAAAGAAACAAAAAATCACATTTGACATTTCGAAACAAATAAATTGATCCTTGAAAGTGATGTAAACTGATATCGAACTCAATTAATGGACAGTACTGTGTTAAACTTCTGTACGTTTTCCAGAAGTATCTCTTTATTTTGCACATTAGACAAAAAAATTTTAAACAAAAGTTAAATTACGACTGGGATTACGGACAGTAAAATTACAATTCAGTACTTCGTGTAACCCCCACGAGCATTCAGGAGAGCACGTAAACGTTGACGCATGCTGTTCACGAGATTTGCCAAGGTTTGGACAGGAATCGCTTGCCATGCAGTGACAATAGCCTGCTGCAATTCACGCACAGAGGTCGGCTGCTGGTCCAAGTGGTCGATTTGACGAGTTAATTCTGCCCACAAGTTCTCTATCGGATTCATATCCGGGGACATGGCAGGCCACTCCATATGCTCTACACGACGGTCAGCAAGAAAGTGTTGGATCATGCGAGCACGATGAGGCCGTGCATTGTCATCTTGGAAGACAAAGTTTCCTCGAAAGGCTGCACGAGCAAATGGAAGCAATGTTTCTTCCAGGATGGCCCTGTACTTGAACTGGTTCAGGTTTCTATTCAGAACAACCAGGTCAGTTTTTCCCCATGCATGAAAAGCAGCCCAAACGGTCACCCCACCACCTCCAGCTTGGACTCTTGGCACTATACAATCTTTGTTGTAGGCTTCATGCACTTGTCTGCGCACTCGGACATGGTCATCTTGACGATAGACCAGAAATCTAGACTCGTCACCGAAGATCACGTGATTCCAGTGTCCTGGCTGCCATTGACGGTGCTCTCTGGCCCACTGCAATCGGCGCTGGCGGTGTTGTCTGGTCAGGCGTGGCTTTCTCAGGGGATGCCTGGCACGATAGCCTGCTTGAACCAGTCATTGGTTGACTAGCCTTCTGGATACAGGCACATTTGTCAGTTGCTGCCACTCAGCCCAAAGCCGATTAGCTGACTTGGTACGGCCATTGCGGACTAACCGGTGCAGCTGGCGATCATCCCTCCTGGTGGTTCTGCGGGGACGTCCTGGCCTCGGTATTGGAGTAGGGACACCCCTCTGAGCATTTCGTTTCAGGATCTTGGACACCTGACCTTGAGTGATGCCATACTGCCGAGCAATAGCACGCTGTTTCATGCCGTAATTTCGTAAAGCCACCACTCCAAGACAAACAGCATTGTCGAGTTGACGGACCATCTCCAGAGGAAGCGGCAATAACTTTTGGAGACGTGCAGCAGTTGTTTTCCACTAATACAGAACGCAACAACCCTTGTATACCCGACTGTGAAGCCAATCATCAAATGCACCTGTCCGTACATTTTGCCTCGCCACCTGTGATATAATCCTGTTGTTGACTTCTTGCTGCGACAGACAATCAGTGACATTTTTTTTTTTTTGTTTTGTTTTGTTTTGTATACTGAATCGAGGCTCGTGAAAGAGCTAACATTTACTTCACAAACAAATCAACCAGACAAACAAAATATATAAAAAGAGGGAGTGGAAAACAAGATGGGGAGAGAAGGGGAAGCACACAAACACAACATTTGAGAGCAGGGAATTGTGTGGAAGGGAGAGGGCTTGGGGGGAGGAGGCGTGGGAAGGGGGGGGGGGGAGGGAGAAGTATAAAACACAAGGGCACCAAGGACTTCCAGGACAGAAGTTGGTATTTCAAAAAAGTGGAATTGGGGTGAAATTAGCGGGGGTAGAAAAGATCAAGGTTTTGCATGGGGGAAGATAAGAGATGGTGGTGAACAGCTGTTTTAAAGACCTGGAGGGTGGAGTGGGATTGAAGAGAGTGAGGGAGTTTGTTCCAGAGGCAGGAGAAAAGAGGAATGAAGGAGTGAAGGTGAGCAGAGAGTCTTGATTTTGGCAGTTTGACCATAAGAGGGTTGCAGGCAGATCTTGTGCGACCTGTAGGAATATTTGCGGGACAGAGCCCAGAGAGAGCTGGGGGGGCAAGGCCAGAGAGGAGTCGGTAGAAGATGGAAAGACCACCAACCTGCCTGCGGTGAGTGAGTGAGAGGCCCTTGGAGTTAGCTTCATCGCGGGAGATTCCAATGATTCTGAATTCTTTGGTTTCAACAGCGTGAAGACGAGCTAGGTGTGAGGCAGGAGCACCAGCCCAGAGGGGAGAGCAGTATTCCATTGAGCTGCGGATGAAAGCCTTGTATGTGGTGAGGAGCTCAGGTGTGCCAAGGAAGGACTTCGCACGACGGAGGATGCCCAGTCGGCGACTGGCTTTGGAGGCCAGATTTGAAATGTGGTTTTCCCAGGAAAGATCATGGCAGATAGTGAGACCCAAAAGCTTGAGTGACAGAACTTCTTGGAGAGGATTATTCAGAAAGTGGATGGGAGGGTTGTCCAGTCGGTCTTTTCGGAGAGACATCGTAAGAGTGTGAGATTTGTCAGGATTGAAAGACATGTTCCACTTGTTAGCCCAGTCTGTGATTTTGTCCAGGTCTGCAGAGAGTGAGGAGGCTGCAGACTGCAGATCTGAGGGATGAAGAATGGAGCGACAGAGAGTGGAGTCATCAGCAAAGAGATACAGAGGATTTTCAAGAGAGTTGGAGAGATCATTGAGGAAGACCAGAAAAAGCACAGGGCCCAGAACACTGCCTTGGGGAACTCCAGCCTGAACAGGAAGAGGAGATGAGAGAAACCCATTCAGGGCCACACGTTGACTACGACTAGAGAGGAAGTCCGCCAGCCATGCGTGGAGATTTCCATGGATACCAAAAGAGGAGAGTTTGGTGAGCAGAGAGGGGTGCCAGACCGTATCGAAGGCACGTGATATGTCAAGGGAGACGGCCCTAATTTCCTGTTTTAAAACATGGTTCTTTTAAAAGACATGGTTCTTTTAACAAATAAATCACCAAAGTGTAAAAGAAACTCACCAGATTGATATACTGAGTTAAGAAAGTAAACCTAAGTCAAGAAAAAAAAATATATTCCATATTAAATGCCAAGTCTGTATATTACGACCAATGGTACCTGCCCTAAGGGCGGCGCTTCAATTGGGAGGCGCGATTTATATAAACATCCGTTAAATATCACACGCAAACCATCAAAAGACATATTTTCTTCAGCCATGGACAGCTTTATGACGCCATGAGTCGCGTTGGCAGCAGTGACAATATAAAAATGTTTGCCAAGAACTTGAAAGAGAGAAAAGGAACTTTTATCAGCAATGTCGTGTATCCTGAAGTTCTAAGCTGAAGAAGAGGTTTGTACCTGCGTACAAAATCATTCAATTCTTTTCCTAAAGAAAAGCGTACAGTTGATATCACTAATCACGGTTTGAAAGACGATGGAATAATATTTACCGATATGAACAGTGATGTGGTTTTTATTGAAATTCTACAAATACTGTTTAGATTTTGATGATTTGCGTGTGATATTTAACAGATGTTTATATAAATCATTTAAAATAAAAAAGCCTTCAATTTCTGATATTTTGCCTTTTCATTTGGGCCTCCCAATTGAAGCCCCACCCTTAGGGCAGGTACCGTTGCTAGTCAATCTAATTCAGCGTTCAAATTCTGAGAAAACATTTTCCAACACAGGTGTAAGGATGGACGACACGGCAGCAACAATAAGGTTCTTCAAGGTACCTTGGTTTTGAAGGAGCTGGGGCTCCCACGTCGATCGGAAGAATGGACGCGACAAAAAGCTGGAATTCATCCGAGTTGCTTTAATCAAACCAAACACTCAGGCACTCTGAAAAGCCCGTTTATCGGGCAGCAATATATATACATATTATCCCGGAGCGTTTGCCCAGGAAAGGCGAGAGGGGGCGTGGCCCAGCGTCCTGGCTGCGGCCTGGCAAGTTGAGGGCGAGCCTGCCCGGGCATGCCCGGGCGTCCCGACCGAGGCCTGGCAAGTTGAGCGCGGGCCTGCCCGGGCGTCCTGGACGAGCGCGGCATGGTGATCGCTCCGCGTCCTTGATAGGTGCAAGGCGATTGTGAAAACCCAGCGGTAGCCGCTACACACGTCCCCCCAGAATCGACTTGCACCGGCAGGGTCAATTTGAGGGGGGTCCTGATGACCCGGCCGAAGCGACCCCTGGCGGGTCGTGGGATGGGGTCCGGTGTGGTGGTGGGCGGTCGAGTGGGGGGCACCGTGGACAGGGGGCGGCCTCGCCGCGGCGGAAGGGCCACCCGTGGTGGGTGGTCGACGTCCTCGTGCGCCGGCTTGAGGCAGTCCACCGCAATCCGGTCCGACCTTCCGCCAATGTCGATGACGAACGACTTGTCGTCCCGTCGCAGCCCCCGGAAGGGCCGGTCGTACGGCGGCCGGAGTGGCCCCCGATGTGCATCGTGACGCACAAAAACATACTCCGCTGTGCGAAGTGCTGGGGGGACGTAGGACTGGGGGTCACCGTGGTGGGATGTTGGCACGGGGGAAAACCGTCGGGCGGCCTCCTGGAGGTCCGAGCGCTGGTGAGCTGCGGACCAGGGACTGGTAGCGTCGGGCACGAATTCGCCCGGGACGCGTAGTGCCTGGCCATAGACCAGCTCGGCGGTGGATGCCTGGAGGTCCTCCTTGGGGGCCGTGCGGAGGCCCAAAAGGACCCACGGCAGCCGGTCGGCCCAACCGCCGTCTTGAAGGCCGGCCATGAGCGCGGCCTTCATGGAGCGGTGGAATCGCTCGCACAACCCGTTTGCTTGGGGGTGGTAGGCCGTAGTACGGTGGAGCTTGACCCCCAGGTTGCGGGCGACCGCGCCCCACAGCTCGGAGGTGAACTGTGGTCCGTGGTCTGACGAGACGTCTGCCGGTGCGCCAAAGCGGGCGACCGAGGTGGCGATGAAAGCCTGCGCCACGTCGGCCGTGGTGGTGGAGACGAGGGGAACGGCCTCCGGCCACCTGGTGGTCCTGTCCACCATGGTGAGCAGGTGTGTGAACCCCCGTGACGGGGGGAGGGGGCCCACCAGATCCACGTTGACGTGGTCGAAACGTCGTTCGGGCACGGTGAAAGGTGCCAGCGGGGCCTGGGTGTGTCGGCGGACCTTGGCCCGTTGGCAGGCCGTGCAGGTGCTGGTCCAATCGCGGACATCCCGACGAAGGCCGTGCCAGACGAATCGCGCCGACACCAGCTTCTGGGAAGCTTTCCGGCCCGGGTGGGAAAGGCCGTGGAGGGAGGCGAAGATGCGGCGTTGCCAGGTGACGGGCACGATGGGGCGAGGCTGGCCTTGGGAGACGTCGCAGAGTAGGACAGTGTCCGCGAAGGGGATGTCGGCCAGGCGGAGGCCCGTGTCCGCCGCCCGGAGGGCTTGCACCGTGGTGTCGGTGGTTTGGTCCGCCGCCATAAGCGCAAAGTCCACGCCCAGGTGGACCGCGTTCGCGCTGGCCCGGGAAAGACAGTTGGCCACGGCGTTGTTTTTGCCGGCGACGTGCCGGATGTCCGTGGTAAACTCCGACACGGCGGAGAGGTGGCGCTGTTGGCGGGCCGACCACGGCTCCGTGACCTTGGCCATGGCGTAAACCAACGGCTTGTGGTCGACGAACGCCGTGAAAGGTCGGCCCTCCAGGAGGTGGCGGAAATGGCGGACGGCCAGGTGTAGACCGAGGAGCTCCCGGTCAAACGTGCTGTATTTGAGCTCGTTCGGCCGGAGCTGCCGGCTGAAAAAAGCGAGTGGCTGCCAAACCCCGTTCACCCATTGCTCATGTACGGCGCCCACCGCGTAGTCGGAGGCATCCATGGTGAGGGCGATGGGAGCGTTGAGCACCGGGTGAGCGAGCAGTGTTGCGTCGGCGAGGGCCCGCTTTGAGCTTTGGAAGGCCGCATCCATTGCTGCGGACCAGGCGATGTCGTGCTTGGCCGGCTTGCCCCGGAGGGCTTCGTAGAGGGGCCGCATGAGTTGAGCAGCGCGGGGCACAAAGCGGTGATAAAAATTCACCATTCCCAGGAATTCCTGCAGGGCCTTTATGGTGCGGGGACGCGGGAACGTGGTGATGGCCTCGACCTTGGTTGGCAGCGGCACGGCCCCGTTCTTGGTGATGTGGTGGCCCAAAAAATCAACGGCCGTCGTGCCGAAGTGGCATTTGGCCGGGTTGACGATGAGGCCATGCTCGCTGAGGCGCCCGAACAGTGTTCGGAGGTGGAGGAGGTGCTCGGCCCGGGACGTGCTGGCGACGAGGATGTCGTCCAGGTAAACGAAAAGGAACGGCAGGTCACGCAGCATGCCGTCCATCAAGCGCTGGAACGCCTGAGCCGCGTTCTTGAGACAAAACGGCATCCGCAAGAATTCGAATAAGCCGAACGGCGTGATGACTGCCGTTTTAGGGACGTCGGCCGCCCTGACAGGTACCTGGTGATATCCCCGTATGAGATCAATTTTCGAAAAAATGACCTGTCCCGCCAGACGGGCGGAGAAGTCTTGGATATGCGGGATCGGGTACCTGTCGGGGGTGGTAGCGTCATTGAGACGGCGGTAGTCGCCACACGGGCGCCATCCACCCCCCGGCTTTGGCACGATGTGCAGTGGCGAGGCCCACGCGCTATCGGAGCGCCGCACGATGCCGAGGTGCTCCAACGCGTCGAATTCGGCCTTCGCCATGGCGAGCTTGGCTGGGTCGAGGCGGCGGGCCCTGGCGTAGACCGGCGGGCCCGTGGTTGGTATGTGGTGCTCGATCCCATGCCGTACTGCGACGGCCGAAAACATCGGCCGCGTGAGGGCCGGGAACTCCGTGAGCAGGCGAGCAAACTCGTTCGCCGCCGGGACGGCGCATGCCAGCTCGGTCGGCGCGGAGCTGCTCAATGTGCATACCAGGGAGCTGAAGGTTTCGGCGTTGATTAAACGACGCCGTTGGACGTCCACCAGCAGTCCGTGTGCGCAGAGGAAGTCGGCGCCTAGCAGAGCCATGGGCACGTTTGCGGTTACAAACGTCCAAGCAAAGCGTTGGCCGCCGAAGCAGAGGGTGACGTTGCGCGGGCCGAAGGTGCGGATGGTCGATCCGTTGGCCGCAACCAAGGAGGGGCCGCAAACCGCGGACTGCCTGTCCTGGTCAGAGGCGGGTATGACGCTCAGTTGGGCGCCAGTGTCGCACAGGAAGCGCCGTCCGGACGCTTTATCCGTGATGAACAGTAAGTTGCCCATGTGGCCGGCACTCATGGCTGGTAATGAACGCCGGCCCGGCCGTTTCCTGGCCTGCCGAAGGTGCACGGGGGTCGGCATGTCCGGGCCTTCTGTCCGAACCTGGCATGATAGTAACACCACGCTTGGTCAGGTGGAGGCCCCGGTCGTCGTGCTGGAGGTGGTCGGCTCCGTGTAGCGGCCGCCAATTGCGTCGGCAGTTCGGTCGTCGACCGTGCCGGGTGCTCGGGCGCCATGGGTGTTGCGTCGGACGGCGGTGGGTCCCATGTCGCCGCTGCGATGCGCTGACCTGCGGCGGAGATCTTGTCGGCTTCTCTGGCAAGGGCCCGGGGATCTGTGATCGTCGTGCTTGCCAGGGCGAGGCGTACCGGGTTAGGCAGCTGACGGAGGAACAGCTCCCGGAACAGGAATGCCGGAGAGTGCTCGCCGAGCAGTGAAAGCATGTAGTCCATTCGCTCGGAAGGGCGCGTGTCGCCGAGCTCGGGCAGGTCGAGCAGGCGCCGTGCGCGTTCCGCCGATGGGAGGGCGAAAGCGTCGAGGAGAAGCTTCTTAATCGCGCCGTATTTGTCAGCGGCTGGCGGGCTCTCGAGGAGGCTCAGGGCGCGGGCCGCGGTGGCCGAACCGAGCGCTGCTACCACATGGTGGAAGCGGGTGTCGTCGGCCGTGATGCCTCGCAGGGCGAACAGGGAATCCGCCTGTGCGAACCAAACCGCCGCGTGAGCCTCCCAGAAGGTAGGCAGTTTAAGGGCGACTGCCGTGTCCATGTCGGTAGGTCACCAATGAAGGAGCTGGGGCTCCCACGTCGATCGGAAGAATGGACGCGACAAAAAGCTGGAATTCATCCGAGTTGCTTTAATCAAACCAAACACTCAGGCACTCTGAAAAGCCCGTTTATCGGGCAGCAATATATATACATATTATCCCGGAGCGTTTGCCCAGGAAAGGCGAGAGGGGGCGTGGCCCAGCGTCCTGGCTGCGGCCTGGCAAGTTGAGGGCGAGCCTGCCCGGGCGTCCTGGACGAGCCCGGCATGGTGATCGCTCCGCGTCCTTGATAGGTGCAAGGCGATTGTGAAAACCCAGCGGTAGCCGCTACAGTTTCGTACAAGTTATTCAAGGTACCTTGGTTTGCTAGTGTAGACTTTCATTTTTTTTTTAACTCCAGAGATAAAAAAAAAAAAATCTAAAGATGTTAAGTCGGGTTAACGAGCTGACCATTTCATAAGTTCTCGACCAATCCAACGGTCTGGCAAAGTTTGATTTAAAAACACTTTAACAATTCCAGCAAAGTAAGGTGGTGCCCCATCCTGTTGAAAGATAGCTCTTTGTAACAAGTCGGGATTTTCTTGGAGTTGCGGAATGAAGAACTCTATTCCTTGCAACTATTTTTTTGCCACCTCCGCCCCCGAAGGTGGCCGGAGGCATTATGTTTTCAGGTTGTCCATCCGTCCGTCCATCCGTACGGGCTAAACCTCGTTTTTCTCAGCAACCACATGTCCGATTGAAACGCCCATGTGTAGGATTGAACCCCATGCAGAATGTTTTAATGATAATTGTGATGTCATAGGTCACATGGTATGGCAGCCATCTTTGATTAAATGCAAATAATTTAAAAGATTTCTCGGAAACCGTTGAATGGAAAAATTTAAAACTTCGCACATTGTCAAGTGCTCCAAATGGGGAACAAAAGCATGATAATGATGACATCATAGGTGAAGTGGTATAGCAGCCAAAAATGTTTTAATCGAATTCCTTATCCTAAAAATCGGAAATTGCATGCACATGATCTATGACATATTTGTATTCAAATATTAAATTTATGACATCATAGGTCACATGGTTGGCAGCCATATTGGATTTAACCTAAAACCCGAAAAAACATCTCCCAAACCATCAAATCAATTGACTCGAAACTTTACGTGTCATTGACTAGGCATGGCGATTAAATGACCACGAAAACGTCATTGGTCACATGGTGTGGCAGCCATATTGGATTGAAGGAAAATATTAAATAATTATATCTCTGAAACCGCTCACCCTATCGATGTGAAATTTTACAAATATCATCTAACAGCATTGTTGCATATAGTTTGAAAATGATGATGTTGTAGGTCACGTGGTTTGGCAGCCATCTTGGATAGAAAAATGAACCTTATTCGATGAACACGAAACTTCACAAACGTGATCCCCGATCCATACATATGCAGCGTGTACAATTTGAAGGTCATATGTCACGTGATGTGGCAGCCATATTAGCTTGAAAGCCGATAATTTTAAAAAATCCCTTCTCTAAAAACGGCTTTGCAGATCGATGTGAAACCAGTCACGGCTGGTGAAAATGTGATACTTGAAAACAGCTGAAGGGATTTAAATCAAACTTGTTTATTTTTAGGACAGTGAACGAGGGCATCTACCCGTTGTGGGACTATGTGGAGGAATATTGGTGACATAGTCACATTGCTCTAGTTTTTTTTTAAACTTTTTATTGCGGAATAAAGAACGGACCATGTTGGAGCACGAAATGCTGGTGACAGTGTCTGCATTCATCAAAGAGAGAAAGGCCTTCACAATCAGCTTCATAGCGGGAGATTCCAATGATTCTGAAAGCTTTGGTTTCAACAGCGTGAAGCTGAGAAAGGTGTGAGGCAGGAGCACCAGCCCAGAGGGGGGAACAGTATTCCATTGAGCTGTGGATGAAAGCCTTGTATGTGGTGAGGAGCTCAGGTGTGCCAAGGAAGGACTTCGCACGACAGAGGATGCCCAGTCGGCGAATGGCTTTGGAGGCCAGCTTGGAAATGTGGTTTTCCCAGGAAAGATCATGGCAGATTGTGAAACCCAAGACCCAAGACAAGATGCAAGACCCATATATATGAGACCCATATATTTAACATATTGTCTGATATGTGAAATATAGCCTCATCATTAAAAATGAGGTTTGATTTAAAATGTTTGTCTAATTATATCCGTTCAATTGAACCTTGACAAACATTTACTCTTATTTAATTATCCTCTTCTAAAAGTTTATTTACTGTTTGCATCGTCTAACATTTAAACCTCAAATCTTTATCAAGGATATCATGAACAGAGCTTTTCGGAATGTTTAACTCAAGTGATGCTCTCCTAATTGACTTTTTAGGGCCGTTGGTAGTAAATGCCTCCATAACAGCATTCACCCTTTCATTTGGCTTTCTTGGCCTTCCAGCAGATTTCTCCTTCTGGACAGATCTTCTGGACAGAGTCTTTCAGGTGCTGGTTTGTTCATTTCACAATGAAAAACGCCTTTGGGCTTGAGTGTTGAACCACATTCATGGACAAATCTCACAATTTTTGCTTTCTCTTGAGGACTCGTCATGATACCAGAAAATGGGGTTTCTCCTGAAACAGGAAAAAGATACTGAATCAGGATCTCAAATTACAATAAAACGATTCCGCGTTCTCTGTAGAAAATTGGTGTCAGCTGAAAGGCCAACAATACCCCTTGGAAAGCTACGAGAGACAGCAAATTTTGCCGAACGTTACATCTGCAAGATGGCGCCCCTCACAATGCAGCGCTTGCGTATTGGCACTGCTCCGCACAGCTGTTTTAATCCAGATCCGATTTGCGGGGATTAAACTCAAGACCAGACAAAGCTGAGTCAGGGAAATTCCAGAGAACTTACTATGGCAGAATAAAAGTCCCGTACTTGGCAAAATAATCATACTGGTTGGCTACGTCAGTGGGAATGGAAGCAACACACTTCCCCGAAGCATACGTAACATATCGATGAAGAAGAATGGAGCAGAAAACTACAACAGACATGTTTCGTCACCCTGCTGCGAGACAACACTACAATGAAAATACACAGATAACAAACTACGAAGATTATGACACATCAGGCAAATATGATGAAAAAGAAATCTCCATTTATTTTACAACCACAGTTGGCAAGTCTTGTTAAGTGTACTTACTTATTGGCAAGCGGAGGATTGTTTGGTGTATTTAAGGAGTGTCCAGCTTGTCTACTTGACGTTGATGTCCTTGTGACCTCCTGATTCAGCCAAGTGTCTGAGACAGCGGCAAGGATTGTACCGAGTGTACTGAAACAAGGGAAACAAGTTAACAGTGGCACTGGCAGGTAAGTAGATTGTGGAGACCTTGGTTTGTCTGGATTGTAAATTAATTTTGCCAGGAGAGCTGGAAATGGGGTTTAACTTCACATGTTGCGGCAGCCTTTGCTACACCATAAAGCATAGCACCTTCTCAGGCATGCGGAAGCTTGCAGGTAAGTTTCGGTATAAGAACGAGTGTGAACTTGAGTTGGAGGTATGTTCAGAGAGATATCCTGTTCTGCATTCTCTTGTGTGGCTGTGCAACACCTCAGGTGAGCCCCGCTACGACTGCACCTGTCATGAGCTCCAATGACTGGCAGTCTGGAGTGAGCGGCACAGACGTTGCTCGAGATGGAGTGTGACACCTTGTTGGGTGCTATGTATGGACCCGGACACCACTCCTGGGCTCAACACTGCTGGGACGTGCACCGAGGAGCTAGGTACCGTGTCCCTAAAGGTCATGAACATCTCAGAGCGTTGATTTAAGGCTTGAGCAACGAAGACGAGAGCATTGTGATGTCATACAAATTATGTTAATAGTTCAGGGTTTATACCTATAATGACCCCATAGTCAGGTTCACTATGTTTTTTCGTTCAAAATCATGGTAGATTAGCAAACCTATACATTTTTGGAAACGTTATTACATGGAAAATCTGAAAATCAATGTTTACATTTGCCAATTCCGACCAATTCGATTCGACCAATTCGACCAATTCGACCAATCGACCAATTCCATTCGACCAATTCGATCATTCGACCATTCGACCAATCGCTTCGATCGACCATTCGACCATTCGACCAATTCGATCGATTCGATTCGATTCGATTCATCGAATTCGATTCGATCGACCATTCGACCAATTCGATTTGCCAATCAATTTGACCGACCTTTGCTTGTGTGGAACTGACTGTGAAAACGATGCGGACTATATTGTCGGATACGACACACAGGACAGTGATGACGAACTCTAAATGGCATATTCTGTAATCGTGTATGTTTGATGCCATTGACTGCCTGTGTATATTTTGTCATTGACTGCCTGTGTAGATGTGAAGTTATACTGACTGCATGTGTATATATGATTTTGCTGACTGCCTGTGTATGTTTGGTGATATGAATTATTGTGACACATTTTGATGTTATTAACTGCCTGTACAAAATGATAACATGCGTTTGATTATGCAACTTATCGCGAATATAAAGACAGTATTTTGCAATTCAAAACCTTTGGTTCGTATCTTACCATTCCCCATAGCACTAATTTGATACTTTCATTGGATTCCTTGTCCCTGAAAATATAGGTTTAGTATATTTTAAAAAGTTTTTAGGGTAATTAGAGGCAGAAATAGAACAAAATATGTATTTTACAGTGGCCATTTTGAAAATCTAAAATGGCCGCCATACAGGTATCTCTCCAAATGTAAACATTGATTTTTAGTTTCCTTATGCTATAACCTTTCCAAAAATGTATAGGTTTGCTAATCTACCATGATTTTGAACGAAATATGATTTATTGACATAGTGAACCTGACTACCACCTGCACTCTTTCCACCCTTGGCTCCCAATCAAGCCCTGCCCATCCTCCTGAACAGGCCACATGATGAATGGTTGTGGATACTCTTAACTCATGAGGAAGAGAGTTCCGGTGAGTGCATTTGGAGGATTTTCTCGGCCTAGAGCGGTCGTGACTCACGGACATCCGAGATGACGTGTTTGTGTGTGAAGTCCATGCAGTCAGCGAGCAGGAGCACCTGCTCAAACATGTGATCACAGAAAGAGAAAAACCGGCACGGAAATGTTATTTTTAAACAGCCATGTTTAATCAACTACAATAAACACGATGTGGAAGAGCAACAAGTACGTAACCTTCATTTAAAAAAAGAAATAATAAATTGAGGAAATCATTTCCTTGAGAGCGTTACGGTTCAACTTGATAATCAAATTTAGTTAACTAGACAAACGAGAAACAAAAGTATGGTAACTCCGGCAGGGAGAACAAGGCTGTGCTAACCACCATGGGAAGCAAGGCTGCATGTTAACCACCATGGGAAGCAAGGCTGCATGTTAACCAGCATGGAGAACAAGGCTGCATGTTAACCAGCATGGAGACACAGGCTGCATGTTAACCAGCATGGAGAACAAGGCTGCATGTTAACCACCATGGGAAGCAAGGCTGTATGTTAACCACCATGGGAAGCAAGGCTGAATGTGAACCACCATGGAGAACAAGGCTGTTTGCTAACCACCATGGGAAGCAAGGCTGTTTGTTAACCACCATGGAGAACAAGGCTGCATGTTAACCACCATGGGAAGCAAGGCTGTATGTTAACCACCATGGGAAGCAAGGCTGAATGTGAACCACCATGGAGAACAAGGCTGTTTGCTAACCAACATGGGAAGCAAGGCTGTATGTTAACCACCATGGAGAACAAGGCTGTATGTTAACCACCATGGGAAGCAAGGCTGTATGTTAACCACCATGGAGAACAAGGCTGTATGTTAACCACCATGGGAAGCAAGGCTGTATGTTAACCATCATGGAGAACAAGGCTGTATGTTAACCGCCATGGGAAGCAAGGCTGTATCTTAACCACCATGGAGAACAAGGCTGTATGTTAACCACCATGGAGAACAAGGCTGTATGTTAACCACCATGGAGAACAAGGCTGTATGTTAACCACCATGGGGAGCAAGGCTGTATGTTAACCACCATGGAGAACAAGGCTGTATGTTAACCGCCATGGGAAGCAAGGCTGTGTGTTAACCACCATGGAGAACAAGGCTGTATGTTAACCACCATGGAGAACATGGCTGTATGTTAACCACCATGGAGAACAAGGCTGTATGTTAACCACCATGGAGAACATGGCTGTATGTTAACCACCATGGAGAACAAGGCTGTATGTTAACCACCATGGGGAGCAAGGCTGTATGTTAACCACCATGGAGAACAAGGCTGTATGTTAACCGCCATGGGAAGCAAGGCTGTGTGTTAACCACCATGGAGAACAAGGCTGTATGTTAACCACCATGGAGAACATGGCTGTATGTTAACCACCATGGAGAACAAGGCTGTATGTTAACCACCATGGGGAGCAAGGTTGTATGTTAACCACAATGGAGAACAAGGTTGTATGTTAACCACCATGGGGAGTAAAAGTGTGCTAACTACCATTGGGAGTAAAAGTGTGCTAACCACCATGGGGTTTGAAAGTGTGCTAGCCACCATGGGGAGTAAAAGTGTGCTAACTACCATTGGGAGTAAAAGTGTGCTAACTACCATTGGGAGTAAAAGTGTGCTAACCACCATGGGGTTTGAAAGTGTGCTAACCACCATGGGGTTTGAAAGTGTGCTAACCACCATGGGGAGTAAAAGTGTGCTAACCACCATGGGGTTTGAAAGTGTGCTAGCCACCATGGGGTTTGAAAGTGTGCTAACCACCATGGGGAGTAAAAGTGTGCTAACCACCATGGGGAGTAAAAGTGTGCTAGCCACCATGGGGTTTGAAAGTGTGCTAACCACCATGGGGAGTAAAAGTGTGCTAGCCACCATGGGGTTTGAAAGTGTGCTAGCCACCATGGGGTTTGAAAGTGTGCTAACCACCATGGGGAGTAAAAGTGTGCTAGCCACCATGGGGTTTGAAAGTGTGCTAGCCACCATGGGGTTTGAAAGTGTGCTAGCCACCATGGGGAGTAAAAGTGTGCTAGCCACCATGGGGTTTGAAAGTGTGCTAGCCACCATGGGGAGTAAAAGTGTGCTAGCCACCATGGGGTTTGAAAGTGTGCTAACCACCATGGGGAGTAAAAGTGTGCTAGCCACCATGGGGTTTGAAAGTGTGCTAGCCACCATGGGGAGTAAAAGTGTGCTAGCCACCATGGGGTTTGAAAGTGTGCTAACCACCATGGGGTTTGAAAGTGTGCTAGCCACCATGGGGAGTAAAAGTGTGCTAGCCACCATGGGGTTTGAAAGTGTGCTAACCACCATGGGGAGTAAAAGTGTGCTAGCCACCATGGGGAGTAAAAGTGTGCTAACCACCATGGGGAGTAAAAGTGTGCTAACCACCATGGGGAGTAAAAGTGTGCTAACCACCATGGGGAGTAAAAGTGTGCTAACCACCATGGGGTTTGAAAGTGTGCTAGCCACCATGGGGTTTTAAAGTGTGCTAACCACCATGGGGTTTGAAAGTGTGCTAGCCACCATGGGGTTTGAAAGTGTGCTAGCCACCATGGGGAGTAAAAGTGTGCTAGCCACCATGGGGTTTGAAAGTGTGCTAACCACCATGGGGAGTAAAAGTGTGCTAGCCACCATGGGGAGTAAAAGTGTGCTAACCACCATGGGGAGTAAAAGTGTGCTAACCACCATGGGGAGTAAAAGTGTGCTAACCACCATGGGGAGTAAAAGTGTGCTAACCACCATGGGGTTTGAAAGTGTGCTAGCCACCATGGGGTTTTAAAGTGTGCTAACCACCATGGGGTTTGAAAGTGTGCTAACCACCATGGGGTTTGAAAGTGTGCTAGCCACCATGGGGAGTAAAAGTGTGCTAGCCACCATGGGGTTTGAAAGTGTGCTAACCACCATGGGGAGTAAAAGTGTGCTAGCCACCATGGGGTTTGAAAGTGTGCTAGCCACCATGGGGAGTAAAAGTGTGCTAGCCACCATGGGGTTTGAAAGTGTGCTAGCCACCATGGGGAGTAAAAGTGTGCTAGCCACCATGGGGTTTGAAAGTGTGCTAACCACCATGGGGAGTAAAAGTGTGCTAGCCACCATGGGGAGTAAAAGTGTGCTAACCACCATGGGGAGTAAAAGTGTGCTAGCCACCATGGGGTTTGAAAGTGTGCTAGCCACCATGGGGAGTAAAAGTGTGCTAGCCACCATGGGGTTTGAAAGTGTGCTAGCCACCATGGGGAGTAAAAGTGTGCTAACCACCATGGGGTTTGAAAGTGTGCTAACCACCATGGGGTTTGAAAGTGTGCTAACCACCATGGGGTTTGAAAGTGTGCTAGCCACCATGGGGAGCAAAGCCATGCCAAAAGTCGAATACAGCAAATGACAAGGGCGCTGCTTGAAGCAATATTTATTTGCCTGAAAGATATTATTGGTCCATGAATCAGCATGTGTCTGTTGGTTTCATACACCCCACTGATCCCTTCTCCAATAAAGTTGTGAAATGTAACCAAATAAATAATACAAAACCAAAAAAATATTTCAAGATTGAATTGTCACAAACAAGCAAGGGGAGTGAAACCACCGAGTTAAACCACAGCTTTCCCAAATAAAGTAGACGTAGTTGACAGGTGATACCATATTTTTGCAAAGTGATCATTATCAGCGTACCACTGATGGGTGACCAACACTTGACTGCTCATGAGTGTAAGGTCGGAATCACATTTGCATACCTTTACAATGACCACAGTAGTTCATCAAACATGCATTTCCCCAGGTCATCTTCCATCTACTTGAAAATCGGCCAACATCACCACATTACGGTGCCTTCAGAAAGTATTCACACCGCTTGTCTTTTTCACATTTTGTTGTTTGCCTGAACTTAAAATGGATTAAATTGAGATTTTTTTGGGTCACTGATCTACTCATAATACTCCATAATGTTAGTGCAATTTCTTTTTTGGAAATTTTACAAAGTAATTGAAAATTAAATACAGAAATGTCTCATTTAAATAAGTATTCAATCCCTGAGTCAATGCCATTTGCTATATTCGACTTTTGAGGTGATTACAGCTTCGAGGTATGTCTGTATCAGCTTTGCGCATCTGGATTTAGTGAGTTTCTCCCATTCTTCCATGTATATTTGCTCAAGCTCTGTCAAGTTAAAGGGGAGCGTCGGTGAACAGCAATATTCAAGTCTTTCAACATATTCTCAATTGGATTCAAGTCTGACCTTGGGCTGGGCCACTCAAAGACTTTCACGTTCTTGTTCTGAAGCCATTCCAGTGTTGCTTTGGCTGTATGCTTGGGGTCATTGTCCTGTTGGAACATAAATCTTTGCCACAGTCTAAGGTCTTTTGCACTCTGAAGCAGGTTCTCCTCAAGGATTTGCCTGTATTTGGCTCCATTCATTGTTCCCTCTATCCTTACATGTCTCACTGTCATTGCCGCTGAAAAGCATCCCCATAGCATGATGCCCCACCATGTTTCACGGTAGGGATCTGGGGTTAGATGTGTGATGAGCTGTACTTGGTTCTCACCAGATGTAGCGCTTTGTATTCAAACCAAAAGGTTCCATTTTCATCTCATCGGACCACAGTATCTTTTTCCTCGTGCTCTCAGAGTCTTTCACATGCCTTTTTTGCAAACTCCAGGCATGCTGTCATGTGCCTTTTTCTCAGGAGTGGATTCCGTCTGGCCACCCACCCATAAAGCATAGATTTGTGAAGTCCTGCAGAGGCTCTTGTCCTTCCGGCAGGTTCTCCCATCTCAGCCAAGGAACTCGATCATTCCTTTTTTCCAACAACCTCATCTTAGGTCACCAATTTGGATTCAGACCTGGTTACTTCACCTTGGACATGCTGTTTCTTCTCTCACAACAATGAATGGAGGCCCTCGATGTCAATAATAAAAGGCAGTGTCCGTCCGTCCGTCTTCTCCATAACTCCAAAACCATGAAACCTAGTAGCCCCAAACTTTGCTTGCATACACCTGGACCTCCAACAGATTGCTAGGATGAAAACTGGGTGTTTGGTTGTGTTATAACACCCTTTTTGAAGATGATTAACGAGGTTTTCATAAGAGAAAACCCAAAAAAGCCTTACCAACATGGCGGCCCCCCATCTTGGTCAGCCCACTGTCACTCGCTGGGTTCTTAAGCCGCCATTTTGTTTTGGCCTATTCAAGCGTGCCTTGCCTTGGAAACACGATCGATTAATCATTACATAATTGAAGCATCTCATCAAAATCTGGATTTGGATATGAGGATTGGATTCTGTAGACTAAATTAATGTTTAAATCTGGAGTGAAATCTGACAAAATTTACCATATCTTGCTATTCTTATAACTAAGTGTATATATTCATTTATTTAAGCGAGGCCGTCATGCTCCTTCTGGGGTTAGTTTTTTTTACTTACCTTAATAATAATTTTTAACTTAATTCATACTTCTATGGGATAGGGTGTCACTCCACTGTACCTGCAATCTGTTTTTAAAATTCCCTCTAGATGATGGACCCAGATTGCGCACATTTTAAAGTACTAGGGCATTGCCCGTACTATATCTATATCTAAAATTATATCCCCCCCCTCTATTTACATGAAATGGTTTGGTCCAAAGCGAACGGCTTGCGAGTACGGTGACAATCCCCCCCCCTCTATTTACATGCAATGGTTTGGTCCAAAGCGAACGGCTTCCGGAGTTTGGTAAAGAAATCGCCATCGCGTGCACAAACGCACAGGAAAGCGAATGAATCGCAAATTCGGTTTTATTAGTTTTAAAACATAGTTTAACGCCAACATAGTTTGCAAACGTGAAATAAATGAATACGCTCTCAAATGTGCCATCCGAGGCAGAGTGTGCCCTCCACGTTCGGCACACGCGATCGTTCGCTGCTCTCTGATTGGTTGAATCGTTTTTTGGACATAGCTCGGTAAGTAATTGTCCGATTAATATGAAACCTTGAAAAGGCACATCCTCGGGTCCCCAGCAATATACCTGGCAAGTTAAAAGTATATCGGACCCGTGGTTGTCGAGAAACAGCGGTCACAGACAAACAGACGTACAGACGTACAGACGTACAAACGTACAAACGTACAAACAGAGATTACTGGAATTATAGATAGATTAAAGAGGTGGTGTCCCGGAGATTTGTTTTTGTTTTTACGTACGGTACACCGTTTTTTATTGCACCAGATCGCATTGATTCACATTTTTGTGCGATCTACTTTCATTATATATTAATACAGTTGTATATAGTTCTATTAAAATATCTACTATAAAAATACACTTGTTAAAAAAACAAAAAACATCGTGTTTGGAACTCCACTGTGTTGAACTCTATCTTTGCAAGTGAAAGTCTAGCATTTTGCTTGCTTGCTGTGATTTGCACATTTTTCTGATTTCCTGCTTAAATTTCACATATATAGAAGACTATTGAAAGGTAAATCTTTGTGGTTGCCGTTTTTGTGTTTGGTGTACTTTATCTGTGCTGTCCACCCGGAGACGTCCGTAGACACCCGGAGAACAAATAAAGGCTTTTTAGCAGTCAGAACTGCTGCTAAGCTCAATTTTGGAGCTGAAATTTTTAAATCTGGCTCAGGTTAAGAGTCTCTGGCCATCATAACCTATCATTCTCTTTGCTAACTCCTCCTCTCCTCCTCACCTTTTCTACCCCCCCCCCCCCCCCACTCTCTCTGTCCCCTCTTCACTCTTCCCTCCTGAATAAAGTGCCACACACCCCTTCCACACACCTCTCGCTCCCACCCTTCTCCACACTCCCCCTCTCTTCTGGAGTTTATAGCATAGCGACGTGTGGTGAGGGGTCAATCTCCCCCTCCACCCCACCCCCCCCACTTCCTGGCTCCACCCTCCATCCCTTCTCTCTCTCCATCCTGCTCCTCCCCCTCCTTACTCACCCACCCCTCCTCAGCCCCTCCCTCCTCTCCTCCTCCACCCACCTTTCTTCTCACCTCCCTCCTTTCTCTCTCTCCCCCTCCCCTCCCTCCTCCTCCTTCACCCCCTTCCCTCTCTCTCCTCCCCCTGCCCTTCCCTCCCCCATTCCCCTCCCCTCCTCCTCCCCACTCTCATTACCACATCAGCCTTCACACAATTTTTATTTTCTCATTAAATTTAGCGACCTTTCTCTGCCACGTACGTAATAAATAGATGACCCGTAAGGAAAGTGTAGTGTGTACTCGATGGTGGCCGCAGATTTCGAGAAAGTGACGTGTTTTTCCGACATATAGGCCAGCTGTGGAGGTTTACTGCGTACGAGTGAACGTTTCCATAAGAGAACAACATAAGTGGTCATTGTGTTGTGCGCACTTGAGCACGTGACCCAGAACGAATCACTGGGTTATCGCCATTGAAAAGCACCACAAAGTGTAAAAGGTACAATGGTGCAGGATGTGCAACGATCCCTGCTAATGGATCACGGGAGGTTTGTTGGGAAACTGCGTCACTTGAGTTGGTGTCATAGACCGGCCAGGTGTGCAGGTACAATGACATTGGGCTTCAACTAAATATCGAAGGCTTTCCTTTGTCCGACTCAGCGACCACCTGAGATGCGGAGGGTCTTTCAGAGCCAATGGTGATCAGAACATCTGCGGTGCTTATGAGAAAGTCATTGCTCGTTTGGCTTGGCCTTCACTACTTGATGACGTTTCCGCAAGAATGTGGGAAACTGTGAATGGAATAGAATGGACATTTGGTTGGTAAAGCCACAGCATGATGTAATGATGAATGGAATTCTTGTACATTGTTTTAAAGTTCACGGAGGAGCTTGTAGGACAACACTGGACATGTAATGATGCAGGACAATAACATTAGGAGACGTCATTGTAGACGTTTATATGAATCACAAGGCTGTCAGTAGACAATGGACAAATAAATATGGGACAAGGCATTTAAACTTGACATTTAAACTTACATTGTCATTTGACACAATGAAAGTACCGATCCTCAGTTCATATCGGTACCTTAGTTCATTTTACACAATTAAAGTACCGATCCTCAGTTCATATTGGTACTTTAGTTCATTTTACACAATTAAAGTACCGATCCTCAGTTCATATTGGTACCTTAGTTCATTTTACACAATGAAAGTATTCATCCTCTGTTCATATTTGTACCTTAGTTCATTTTACACAATTAAAGTACCGATCCTCAGTTCATATTGGTACCTTAGTTCATTTTACACAATTAAAGTACCGATCCTCAGTTCATATTGGTACCTTAGTTCATTTTACACAATTAAAGTACCGATCCTCAGTTCATATTGGTACCTTAGTTCATTTTACACAATGAAAGTATTCATCCTCTGTTCATATTTGTACCTTAGTTCATTTTACACAATTAAAGTACCGATCCTCAGTTCATATTGGTACCTTAGTTCATTTTACACAATTAAAGTACCGATCTTCAGTTCATATTGGTACCTTAGTTCATTTTACACAATTAAAGTACCGATCCTCAGTTCATATTGGTACCTTAGTTCATTTTACACAATGAAAGTATTCATCCTCTGTTCATATTTGTACCTTAGTTGATTTTACACAATTAAAGTCCCGATCCTCAGTTCACATTGGTACCTTAGTTCATTTTACACAATTAAAGTACCGATCTTCAGTTCATATTGGTACCTTAGTTCATTTTACACAATTAAAGTACCGATCCTCAGTTCATATTGGTACCTTAGTTCATTTTACACAATTAAAGTACCGATCCTCAGTTGATATTGGTACCTTAGTTCATTTTACACAATTAAAGTACCGATCCTCAGTTCATATTGGTACCTTAGTTGATTTTACACAATTAAAGTCCCGATCCTCAGTTCACATTGGTACCTTAGTTCATTTTACACAATTAAAGTACCGATCTTCAGTTCATATTGGTACCTTAGTTGATTTTACACTATTAAAGTACCGATCCTCAGTTCATATTGGTACTTTAGTTCATTTTACACAATGAAAGGACCCATCCTTGGTTGATATCGGTACCTTAGTTCATTTTACACAATTAAAGTACCGATCCTCAGTTCATATTGGTACCTTAGTTCATTTTACACAATTAAAGTACCGATCCTCAGTTCATATTGGTACCTTAGTTCATTTTACACAATTAAAGTACCGATCCTCAGTTCATATTGGTACTTTAGTTCATTTTACACAATTAAAGTCCCGATCCTCAGTTCACATTGGTACCTTAGTTCATTTTACACAATTAAAGTACCGATCCTCAGTTCATATTGGTACCTTAGTTCATTTTACACAATTAAAGTACCGATCCTCAGTTCATATTGGTACCTTAGTTGATTTTACACAATTAAAGTCCCGATCCTCAGTTCACATTGGTACCTTAGTTCATTTTACACAATTAAAGTACCGATCTTCAGTTCATATTGGTACCTTAGTTGATTTTACACTATTAAAGTACCGATCCTCAGTTCATATTGGTACTTTAGTTCATTTTACACAATGAAAGGACCCATCCTTGGTTGATATCGGTACCTTAGTTCATTTTACACAATTAAAGTACCGATCCTCAGTTCATATTGGTACCTTAGTTCATTTTACACAATTAAAGTACCGATCCTCAGTTCATATTGGTACCTTAGTTCATTTTACACAATTAAAGTACCGATCCTCAGTTCATATTGGTACTTTAGTTCATTTTACACAATTAAAGTACCGATCCTCAGTTCATATTGGTACTTTAGTTCATTTTACACAATTAAAGTACCGATCATCAGTTCATATTGGTACCTTAGTTCATTTTACACAATGAAAGAACCGATCCTCAGTTCATATTGGTACCTTAGTTCATTTTATATAATGAAAGTATTCATCCTCTGTTCATATTTGTACCTTAGTTCATTTTACACAATGAAAGGACCCATCCTTGGTTGATATCGGTACCTTAGTTCATTTTACACAATTAAAGTACCGATCCTCAGTTCACATTGGTACCTTAGTTCATTTTACACAATGAAAGGACCCATCCTTGGTTGATATTGGTACCTTAGTTCATTTTATATAATGAAAGTATTCATCCTCTGTTCATATTTGTACCTTAGTTCATTTTACACAATTAAAGTACCGATCCTCTGTTCATATTGGTACCTTAGTTCATTTTACACAATTAAAGTACCGATCTTCAGTTCATATTGGTACCTTAGTTGATTTTACACTATTAAAGTACCGATCCTCAGTTCATATTGGTACCTTAGTTCATTTTACACAATGAAAGTACCCATCCTTGGTTCATATTGGTACCTTAGATCATTTTACACAATTAAAGTACCGATCCTCAGTTCATATTGGTACCTTAGTTCATTTTACACAATGAAAGTACCCATCCTTGGTTCATATCGGTACCTTAGATCATTTTACACAATTAAAGTACCGATCCTCTGTTCATATTGGTACCTTAGTTCATTTTACACAATTAAAGTACCGATCTTCAGTTCATATTGGTACCTTAGTTGATTTTACACTATTAAAGTACCCATCCTTGGTTCATTGGTACCTTAGTTCATTTTACACTATTAAAGTACCGATCCTCAGTTCATATTGGTACCTTAGTTCATTTTACACAATGAAAGTACCCATCCTTGGTTCATATTGGTACCTTAGATCATTTTACACAATTAAAGTACCGATCCTGAGTTCATATTGGCACCTTAGTTCATTTTACACTATTAAAGTACCGATCCTCAGTTCATATTGGTATCTTAGTTCATTTTACACTATTAAAGTACTGTTGTGGATATGAGAATTGTGTTTTTTTTATTGTGTTTTTTTATTGTGTTTGCTTTATTCTGGACCCTCCTGCCTCCAGTGTTGTATAAAGGTCAAAGGGCGTTCCCGTAGTTAATTCCATAAAGCATACACGTTAGCCAATCATAGATTTCCCCCTGGTTGATAGTTATATCTTTATTATGTGTATTAGGGTAAGGCCTTGTCTTCCATTAAGATGACACTCCATTGCACCAAGTGAAATAGAGTAGATTCCTTTCACTTTCCCCTTTCATCATTACCAAGCCTCGATTGCTAATTACATCCCCTCCAAAACCACCATTGAACATGTGCTCGGGTCGGGGAAGAAGGGCGTGCCCGCCCGTCGTCATCAAGGGCGGAGCCAGAGGGTCACGCGACCAACCAGGGCCGAGGTGAGCACACCGATGGGCGTGTCCTGAAGGCCGGCGGCTTGATCGCCGGAGGCGCTATAAAAGCGCGCGCGCAAGGTTCTGCAAAAAGAACATCCAGGGAAGCACAAAGCCTGCTATTCGTCGCCTTGCTCGCCAAAGTTGAACCAAGCAAGAGAGAAAGAAGGTGGTTGGACAGAGAGACGTGCCAAGAAAGAGTTGAGCCAGAGAACCAGCAGCTTTGGGTTACACAAGCAGCGTTGACTCCACCAGGCAGCGTCGACCCGTTACCCCGCGGGAACCAGATTGCGGAGGCATCGGTGGCGTCGAGGTCCAGCCCGACGTCCCGTGCGGGATCAAGCCGAACCATCTGCCCCAGCTAAACCTTCCCAGTCCTCCTTCCAGCATTTACTCCTGCCTTTCCATCCTTTGGTGTACGTGAGTTTGTTCTGTGTGTCTTGTCCATGGGTATTTAATTAAGCTTGTATAAGGTAATAATTGCACTGTGTCTCTAATTCTTCTGTATATTATTTTCTTATCTTTCCTTCTTCCTTGGTTACTTTGAGCGTGTATATAGTAGGAATAAATTTAGTAGTATTTCCAACCTTTTTTTCGTCTTCTTCTTCTTCTTCTTCTTCACATCCGAGTCGCTTTTGTCTTTTCCATATTGAATATCTGTGGCGCGATCCGGCCAACGTTCGGGAATCGGGTTAGTCGGGGTAACTGTTAGGGCCACGGGGCCTCCGCTCGGCAAAACCAACATCTTATCCGCGGTCCGTAACAATTGGTGTCAGGAGTGTCGGATTCGGACCTGGGACTAAATTTATTTAGCTCAAATTTTGGAACACCAATTGTACTATTGGCAGTAACAATTGGTGTCGGGAGCGGGGTCGGACCCGAAGCGCGCTTAACGCGCTCAAAATTACGAGCTGCCAAAATTTGTGTTGTTTTAAAGAAAAACCCGAATTTTGAAATCGCGCCATGGCTGGTCAAGGCGACGGGATGTCGGTGGGAGAGATAGACGGGGTAGAATCGACCCAGGACCTCGGGGAAATGTATGTGGAGGAGGGCAATGAGGAGGTGGTTGAGGAGGTTTCAGGCGCGCAAAATGGCGCTCTCGCGCATGAGGTTACGGGCGCGCAAAATGGCGCCTCGCACATGGCTACGGCGACCACGCCCGCGACCGTAGCAGCGCCGCCGGTGGATTCGAACCTTTTTTGCTGCAAATGGGGGCCCTTATGGACAAAATGGGTGAGCAATTAAGAGAGGGGTTAGACAAGAAATTTGAGGGGTTAGACAATAATTTTAAGGGGTTAGACAAGAAATTTGAGGGGTTAGACAATAATTTAAAGGGGCTAGACAAGAAATTTGAGGGGTTAGACAATAATTTTAAGGGGCTAGACAAGAAATTTGAGGGGTTAGACAATAAATTTAAGGGGTTAGACAAGAAATTTGAGGGGTTAGACAAGAAATTTGAGGGGTTAAACAAGAAATTTGAGGGGTTAGACAAGAAATTTGAGGGATTAGACAATGGGATAGAAGGGGTGAAACATGGGTTAACGGGGGTGGAAAATAGAATGGCTGCCCAGGAGAATCAGATAGAGGGGGTGAAAAATGGGTTAGAGGGGTTAGAAAACAAGATCGAAAACAAATTGCGGGAAATAGGGGAGCAATCCGCCCGAGAAATTAAACAAATGGGAGAGCAGATAGAGGAGGTGAAAATCGGGGTAGAAACCAAATTGGATGCTCAGAGGGATGAATTGGGACAGATGAGGGTGGCATCTACAAAAGAGAGGGAGGAGATGAAGGAGGAGATACGACGAGGTGTAAGCGAGGAGGTCTCGGGGGTACGCGAGGAGGTAAAGCGAGGTGAAAAGCGTATGGAGAAAGAGGTGAGGAATAATACGGCGAGGTTACAAGGGGGAATAGAGGGTCTGACGAGGGGAGTAGAACAGCTGACAGTGGGACAAAAGGAACTCGTAGACCAAGTGGAAAAGAACACTGCAATAATCGGGGGGTTAAAAGCGACACAAAAAGACATAAAAAATGAATTAATAGCGACACAGAAGGAATGTCAGATGGTACATGAGGGGTTGACGAAGAAGTTGGAAGAGGTGACAGAAGTAATGGAGACGAAGGACCGAGAGGTAAGGACGCACATAGAAACGGTTAAAGTGGCGTTAGAGGAAGAGATAGAGGGGGCGCACCGGGAGATGAAGGAGGTAAAGGAAAAATTAGAGGAGGTGGAAGAAGGGGTGAGTGAAATTAAGAAGAGACGAAGGGAAACTAAAAAGGAGATAAAGGAGGAGGTAATGGAATTGGTACAAGGTCTGTGCTCGAATCGTGATGATGTTCTCACTAACCAAATAAAGAGTTTGCAGGTGGCAGAGGAGGTGCGGAGACGAGGTGCCAAGGTGAGTGGCGATATATTCGGAAAACTGCAAATTTTGTGCGAGACACGAGGAGAGGGAGCAATTGGGCGATTCTGCCCCGATTCTCGTCGTCCGGGCAACGCGGTTGAGAGGGCCAATTTTGCCACTAACCGCGGATGAAGAATTTGGAGATTTGGCTTGGAGCACGGCCCAGCAGGAGGATCCTGTCCTGGGACCGATGTTCAATTGGGTCAAATTGGGGCAAAGACCAAAGGGGGAAGAGGTCACCCCCCTCGGGGCGCAAACAAAGGCATATTGGGCTCAGTGGCAGACCCTGGAGTTGAAAGGCAACATCTTATATCGCAAGTGGGTGGAGGTTCCCTCTGATAGAACTTCCTGGCTGGTGATAGTCCCTGACAAATTCAAGAACGTCATCTTACAACAGGTGCATGGCACCCGCTCCGGCGGCCATTTGGGCAGGACAAAGACAATATCTCGGGTCCGCCGGAGGTTCTATTGGGTGAATATGGGGCGCGACATACAGGACTGGTGTCGGAGATGCGACGCCTGTTCTGCCAAAAAGGGACCAGCACGGAGGATGAGGGCCCCCCTTCAATTACACCAGGTGGGGGCCCCCCTTGAGCGGGTGGCTATGGATATTCTAGGACCGCTGCCCCGCACCCGCCAAGGTAATAAGTATATCCTCGTTGTAATGGACTATTTCACCAAGTGGCCGGAGGCCTATGCCCTCCCCAACCAAGAAGCAGGGGTGGTAGCACAGGCCTTCGTGGAAGGATTTGTATGTCGGCACGGGATTCCACAGGAGCTGCACACCGATCAGGGACGAAATTTTGAGAGCCAAAGCCCCAAAGCCCCAAAGCCCCCCCCCCCCCCCAAAGCCTTCGCCCTCTCTCAGATCTCTCGATGTCTCCATGTCTCTCGGTCCCTGCCCTCAAATGTTGTGTTTGTGTCCTTCCCCCTCTCTCCCCATCTTGTCTACCGCTCCCGATGTTATATGTTTTATGTGTCGGTTTGTCTTTCTGTGTGATTAATGTTCGCTCTTTCACGAGCCTCTAGATCTTGTATACAAAAAAAAAAAAAAAAAAAAAAAAAAAGTGTGCAGACTCCTGTCAATTCGGAAAACCAGAACCATGCCCTTGCGGCCACAATCGGACGGGATGGTGGAAAGGTTCAATCGAACATTGATCCAACAACTGGCATTGTTCACCACCACCCGTCAGGATGACTGGGACGAACATCTCCCGTACCTGTTGATGGCCTACCGAACTAGCCAGCACGGGGCCACCGCAAGCAGTCCAGCGTTGCTTATGTATGGGCGGGAGTTACGGGCTCCCGCCGACTTGCTATGCGGTCCCGTGCCAGACACCACGGATACACCGCCGAGGGAGGGTTACGCACGTCACCTGGAGGAAGGCATGGAGCGGGTCCATGCCTTCGCCCGCCGCCAGCTCCATCTGGCGGGGGCCAAGATGAAGCGCAGGTACGACGACCGGAGCCAGGGGAGTCAATACGCTCCGGGGATGAAGATTTGGTTCTTTAATCCCCGGAGGCGGAAGGGCAGGTGCCCAAAACTCACCTCCCCCTGGCAAGGCCCGGGAGTCGTCCTGTCGCAAGTCTGTGACGTGGTCGTTAAGATCAAAATGGGGCCACGGGCCCCCCCTCAGATCGTCCATGCCGACCGGATAAGACCTTATGCCGGCGAGCAGGCGCCCTCAAGGATCGCCTCGGCTCTAGATGCCGAGGCAGGACCCAGTACCTCTTGCGACGGGGGCTCGTAGCGTCAGAGGACTGGGGGGATGGTAGTGAAAGATGCCCGATGTGGTGGGATGGCAACTCTGCCATCTCTCACATGCGGGGGCGAAGGAGCACTAGTTTTATGGGGTTTATGGCAGTGAAAACTAGCCCGGGAGGGTTAGGATATAATGATAGGGATCTAGAGAAGATGACAATAGGTAACATTAAGATTAGTTAGTGACAATGATACCGGTAGTGGGGACGCAGGTAGATTAGAGTGGATGATAATGACGTGGTATGTGCTTAGTTTAAAGGGAAGACGGGGAGCACTAAGTTAGCAGGGCAACAGGTAGTTCAGATGATGCTGTGTGTGTGGTTAAAAGGTGTGATTGCACAGGTGTGCAACTGAACAGGTGTATGGAGCAGTGTTTGAGTGAGTGATAGTGATGTGAGTTGTGCTGACCAAATGCTCCTGGGAGGAAGGAGGGTGCAGGTGGCACCAGGTGTGATTGCACAGGTGTGCAACGACAGGTGTAAGGAGAATGGTTGTATGGAATAAATGGTAGTGTGGAATATCTGGAGTATTGGAATGGATGGTCGTGGAGTGAGTATGGTGGAAACTATGGAGTGGAGTGGATGGTGCGAAGGTGTGAATGGGGGAAGGATGGACCCCCATCACGAATACCCGGGGAGGGTAGTGTAAGTGTTAGGTAGAGGGTACAGGTAAATTGTGGTTGGATATTGGCATCTGTGGTGCGGGTGAAAGAATGGTGTTTGGATGGGTGCATTAGTGTTGTGGAAATGGCTGGGCGTGTAGCCTATTAGTGTGTGTAGTTGGCTTGGGCACTCCACCACTGTGGGGATGTCGGCCAGGTGAGGCCGCAGGTGGGCTCTGGGAGCCGGTAGAGTTGTTGTGGATGGGGCCCGAGGATCCGGAGGACGGACCCGGGTAGCCCAGTGCCAGAGGGCACCGAGGGGTGACAGAGCCAGGAGGGGCCTTCCCCAGTTAGATAGGTTAGGTAAGGAGCAGGTAAGCTCGGAGGCAACTGCAGTGGTGGAGGTGTGCAGGTGGGTAGACCTGCTGGGAGAGCTACACGACCCAGCCCGGGAATTGTGCAAGGGCACAGGGAGATGAATCGGGAGAGTGAGACCCCAAATTGAGAAGCACCACAGTTTGGTCAATGGGAATTGGTTTTTAAAACCACATAGAGTAAGATTGCCAATGGTTTGGCAGGGAAAGACCCCGGGTAGTGTAAAGTGTGTTAAAGTCATTTAGAGGATAGTTAGGATTGAAGTCTCCTCGCACCATCTACATCCACTCACCTGAGATGACGTACCTCCACACCATGCCAGGTGGTTTTTAATTATTTTTGATGCAAATGTTTGGATTGTGAGACGCATCATGACGTGGGTGTGACATTGTGCTGATGTTCCATCTCTGCCTCCTTATGAGGTTTGATGATGAATTGGGTGATGGCAAATTTTGGTTAGAGGGATTGTGGAGACGAATTTGGTATAGAAGAAATATGGGGAAGACGTGACAGTAGTGACGAATTTGTAAATGTGTAGATTTTGTAAATGTGGGGTAAGGGGAAGGGTAGAGTAGGTGACAGGGGGGGGTGACGTACGGTAGGGACGAGCTTTCTCACTTCGCTCTCCGTACGCACTTCACCTTGCATTGCCTTGTTTGATGTGTACCCTTGTGACCTTACCCCTCGCTCATCTGTCTTTCCCCCCTTTTGTCTCCCACATGAGGACCTGTGCACCACTGGGCGCCGAGGGGAGCGTGCGTGAGTCCGCCATTGTGCGCCCGGAACTCCCAGAACCAGCTGTCTGCATCGATGCACCACATTATGGGCCACATGTCAGTGGCTGAGCACCACTTATGGACCCCATGGGTTGGGGCATGGCCCCTCTGCTGGAACCGGCCCTGAAGGCCCGAAATCTTGCTGGCGGACCTTGGCCACAGGGCACCGATGCCCCACAGGTGAACCATACATAGTCGGCCCCCTGAGGGCCATAAATAAATAAAAAAGGACACATTGGGTGCATTTTACTAATCCAAATCGGCCGCCAGCAAAGAAAATGACAACATCTGGAAGATAGTAATAGCCAGCAGAGGGAGCCGAAGAGCAAGAGACCACCTGCAGGGTTAGGGGTTGTCGATTTATTTGATTCATGAACAATGATGACTGTGCACCGATTGGTGCTTGAGGGTGTGTTGGTGCGTTTTGGGTGCTTTCATGGTGCATTGATGCAGAGCAGACTGTCCCTCCCCCCCCCCCCCCCCCAAAAGAACAATCACAGGTCCTGGGTTAGTTTTGTAAATAAAAGCAGAATCATTGTAAATAATGCTCCCCACCGTCAGTGTATAGTTTGAAGACCATTCCGCAATTCGGTTAGCTGTCGGCGTGAGTCTGTTAGGTAGGGTGCAATGGAGCAGCGGGACATATTTATTTATGTTTTAAAACTGTCGCACTCAGGGTCAGGTTAAAAGTAGAGGGAACTACACCTACGTGTCACACTAAGTTAAAGTTATAGGCCCGACACATGCCTAAGAGGAGGAGGGTGCAGTGTTGTGGATATGAGAATTGTGTTTTTTTTTATTGTGTTTTTTTATTGTGTTTGCTTTATTCTGGACCCTCCTGCCTCCAGTGTTGTATAAAGGTCAAAGGGCGTTCCCGTAGTTAATTCCATAAAGCATACACGTTAGCCAATCATAGATTTCCCCCTGGTTGATAGTTATATGTTTATTATGTGTATTAGGGTAAGGCCTTGTCTTCCATTAAGATGACACTCCATTGCACCAAGTGAAATAGAGTAGATTCCTTTCACTTTCCCCTTTCATCATTGCCAAGCCTCGATTGCCAATTACATCCCCTCCAAAACCACCATTGAACATGTGCTCGGGTCGGGGAAGAAGGGCGTGCCCGCCCGTCGTCATCAAGGGTGGAGCCAGAGGGTCGCGCGACCAACCAGGGCCGAGGTGAGCACACCGATGGGCGTGTCCTGAAGGCCGGCGGCTTGATCGCCGGAGGCGCTATAAAAGCGCGCGCGCAAGGTACTGCAAAAAGAACATCCAGGGAAGCACAAAGCCTGCTATTCGTCACCTTGCTCGCCAAAGTTGGACCAAGCAAGAGAGAAAGAAGGTGGTTGGACAGAGAGACGTGCCAAGAAAGAGTTGAGCCAGAGAACCAGCAGCTTTGGGTTACACAAGCAGCGTTGACTCCACCAGGCAGCGTCGACCCGTTACCCCGCGGGAACCAGATTGCGGAGGCATCGGTGGCCGTCGAGGTCCAGCCCGACGTCCCGTGCGGGATCAAGCCGAACCATCTGCCCCAGCTAAACCTTCCCAGTCCTCCTTCCAGCATTTACTCCTGCCTTTCCATCCTTTGGTGTACGTGAGTTTGTTCTGTGTGTCTTGTCCATGGGTATTTAATTAAGCTTGTATCAGGTAATAATTGCACTGTGTCTCTAATTCTTCTGTATATTATTTTCTTATCTTTCCTTCTTCCTTGGTTACTTTGAGCGTGTATATAGTAGGAATAAATTTAGTAGTATTTCCAACCTATTTTTTCGTCTTCTTCTTCTTCTTGACATCCGAGTCGCTTTTGTCTTTTCCATATTGAATATCTGTGGCGCGATGCGGCCAACGTTCGGGAATCGGGTTAGTCGGGGTAACTGTTAGGGCCGCGGGTCCTCCGCTCGGCAAAACCAACATCTTATCCGCGGTCCGTAACAGTACTGATCCTGGGTTCATTTTGGTACCTTGTTCATTTTACACAATGAAAGTACCAATCCTCTGTTCAAATTGGTAGAATTGGTTCAATTTACACAATGAAAGTAACGATATGAACCGAAGATGTTCTGTGTGATATCTTTGTTGTTAAGAAAAATTATTTCGTTGTTTATTTTTGAGTTCTTTCAGCCAGCGCACGAATAAAAGGTTACTTTCCAATTTTTATTTTTCTGTCCAGGTATTTTTACCATGGGCGTCCAGCTCGTCCTGGTACAAAGGAGTGCAGGCTCTACTGAGAGATTCATGAGGCCCATCACATCCTGAATTATCACAGTTTTCAAGAGAATGTGGAGCAACTTGTCATCACACTTGATGTTTCGTACACAGGCTGTGGCTGCTGGTTGCATCATTTTTCTGGAAGCGCGTCTGTGCCGCTGATGCAGTGCCCCAATCACCAGTGAGCTGGTACTCAATTTGCCGACCTCGGAAGGATGACAGGATGAGTCAACCCCCCTGGTGTTAATTCAACGAACAATCCTAGGATCCCAAGCCAGCACCCTAACCGCTAGGCCAACACCTGGCTTACGTCATCACAGTAAACGGTGGACACACATCCTGACACACAAAATTCAGCAGGGCATACCAGGAGCTGCATCAACATATCATGTATGTATGGTCGGCATGTTCATGATCTTCGATAAATGGAAAGCTTTTGATTTGAATCATGGGGATGCTTCGTGAGAATCTTTGTAAACGTCTGACATTCACAGGCAATCGCTCCATTTATCCGCCGGGCTGATCCAATGCGTTAGTGATCCACCGATAGAATATTTACCCTGCGCTCGCGAATCGAAAATCAGGGTTAAGCATTTGGGTGCGCACGTGCGTCCGTGTGGCGTACATGCGTGCATTCGTGTCTGCATTTTTAAAATTCATTTTCTCGGCAACCTCTGGTCCGATTGACAAGAAATTTTACCATAGGAGTGCCTCCGCCTGTATCATTTTATTATTTATGATTATGACGGCATAGGTCACGTGGTACGGACACCATCTTAGAAAAAAAATTACACCTTTTTCCGAAACAGCATATATCTCCGAAACAGCTCAAAGGAAAAAGTTTAAACAAGGCTCATTGTCAAGTACTCCCCATGGGGAATAAGATATGTTAATGAATGTTTGAGCCCTGGTGTTGGGCTAGCGGCTGGGGTGCCAGCTTAGGATAACATAAAATAATAATAAACCCAAGGATCCTGGGTTCGAATCCCGGTCGATCGCTGAATTTAACGCCAGGGGGGTTGACTCAGCCTGTTCATCCTTCCGAGGTCGGCAAATTGAGTACCAGTTCACTGGTAATTCCCTGTGTGTTGTAAAAAAGGCGACAAACAGGGTTGGCGGCAGGAAGGGCATCCGGCCGTAAAACATTGCTTCAAAAAGGGGACCAAAAAAAAACAACAACAACCACGGTCCCCGAAAAAGGCCAACCCCCGCCTTGCGGGGAAAAATGGCCTCTAAACGGTGGATTAATGAAGGTGTCATCGGTACCTTCATTATGACGTCATAATTCGACAAGTATAACGCTCCATCTGATCAGTATGAATTTTTTTCTCTGCAACTGTTAGTCTGATGGACACAAAATTTTCACCATAGGAGCACCTCCTCCAGTAGAATATTTTAATGATAATTATGACGTCATAGGTCACGCGGTACAGGCGCCATCTTGGAAAAACGTTGCACCTCTATATCTTCAAAACCGCTCCAAGGAAAACATTGAATGTGGCTCATTTTAAAGAACTCCATATGGGGAATAGGTGTTGTTAACGATGACGTCATTGGTGCCATAATTAAGACGTCATCATTCAACAAGGACAACGCTTAGTCTGATAAGTTCTAAATTTCTTGAGCGTAATCTACGCAGCAATTATATTAGAGAATATAAATTTATGATGTCATGGCTCACGTGGTCTTGCAGCAATATTGGATTTTAAAAAAAACCCCTTCAAAAACAGAAGAGTTGGCTCGCACCAAGTTGACTGCACAGGGTAAGTATTCAATGAAAACTATCTAGTCTTACATGTTTTGCCTTTAAAAAAAAATTCCTTGATCAAAGAATTCCAATGATTCAGACCTTGAAACCAGGGTACAGTTAACTCTTCGCGCAGACACAACAAAGCTAAACATGCCATGTGTGGAATGGTGACCTTAGACTCTGATAGCAATGGCCTTATATATTCAACTCGCAGGTTGAAGCGAACATAACGACCATTCTTTGTTTGTATCCCCAGCATGCGAAAGTGGAACATTCGATAAACTTCGACGGCCAAACCAAAGATGCGATCAAGGTCGGCTCCGATTCTGGTATACAAATAAGCAGGCTATCCAGCTTGAATCTCAAGAACAAATGTCTGGGACGTAACATGTGTATGCTTCCTTACCTCGTTTAAATTACAAACATCTCTTCCCTCCAGGTGAATCTTTACGAACTTTCAGTTTTTGGAGTTCTGATTTATAACCGCAGTCACGTGATCGCTGACTCTCAGCTCATAAAATGTAACAAAAGTGGTGACAAAATCCGTCTCCAATTGAAACTGGGTGTTTTTCTCCCATTTGATAATACACTACTTGACCAAAAGTATGTGGACACCCGAACATCGAACATCTCATTCCAAAATCATAACCATTAATGGAGGTGGTTCCCCCCCCCCCCCCCCACCCCCTTTGCTGCTATAAAGCCTCCACTCTTCTGGGAAGGCTTTCCACTAGATGTTGGAACATTGCTGTGAGGATTTGCTTCCATTCAGCCACAAGAGCATTAGTGGCGTTGGGCACTGATGTTGGGCGATTAGGCCTGGCTCGCAGTCGGCATTCCAATTCATCCCAAAGGTGTTTGATGATTCATCACTCCAGAGAACTCGCTTCCACTGCTCCAGAGTCCAATAGCAGCGAGCTTTACACCACTCCAGCCGACGCCTGGCATTGCGCATGGTATCTTAGGCTTGTGTGCGGCTGCTCGACCATGGAAATCCATTTCATGAAGCTCCCGACAAACAGTTGTTGTGCTGACGTTGCTTCCAGAGGCAGTTTGGAAGTCGGTTGTGAGTGTTGCGTCCGAGGACAGACGGGTTTATGCGCTACGCCCTTCAGCACTCGTCAGTCCCATTCTATGAGCTTGTGTGGCCTACCACTTCAGGGCTGAGCTGTTGTTGCTCCTAAACGTTTCCACTTCACAATAACAGCACTTACAGCTGACCGGGGCAGCTCTAGCAGGGCAGAAATGGTTGGAAACGTGGCATCCTATGACGGTGCCATGTTGAAAGTCACTGAGCTCTTCAGTACGGCACATTCTACTGCCAATGTTTGTCTATGGGGATTTCATGGCTGTGTGCTTGATTAATATATACCTGTCAGCAATAGGTGTGACTGAAACAGCCAAATCCTTTAATTAGAAGGGGTGTCCAAATACTTGAAGTCATGTAGTGTATGTCTGTAAACTACATAGATGGTAAGAAAGAAGAAGAGGAAGAAGGCATTGTTAAAGGGGAGAAGAAGAAGAAAACATTGCTAAGTATACTGTCCCAAAGAACTTTCCATTCCATGCTTAAACCCTGATTAAAGACTTTTGGAAAACAAAAATTTGGCAATAACTATATTTCTCCATCTCTATCTCTAGGGATTTCTCTATCCGTCTGGCCACTCTGCCATATAGCCAAGATCGGTGGAGTGTTGCAGTGATGGTTGTCCTTCTGGAAGTTTCTCCCATCTCCACACAGGACCTCTGGACCTCAGCCAGAATGACCATCAGCTTCTTGGTCACCTCTCTTACCAAGGCCCTTCTCCTCCGATTGCTCAGTTTGGCCGGGCAGCCAGCTCTAGGAAGAGTCCTGGTGTTCCAAACTTCTTCCATTTAAGAATTATGGAGGCCACTGTGCCCTTGGGAACCTTCAATGCAGCAGAATTTTTTTTGTAGGCTTCCCCAGATCTGTGCCTCAACACAATCCTGTCTCTGAGCTCTGCAGGCAGTTCCTTCGACCTCATGGCTTGGTTTTTGCTCTGATATGCATTGTCAGCAGTGAGACCTTATATAGACAGGTGTGTGCCTTTCCAAATCATGTCCAATCAATTGAATTTACCACAGGTGGACTCCAATCAAGGTGCAGAAACATCTCAAAGATGATCAAGAGAAATGGGAGGCACCTGAGCTAAATTTCAAGTGTCATAGCAAAGGGTATGAATACTTATGTCAATGTGATATTTCAGTTTTTTCTTTTTAATAAATTTGAAAACTTTCTGAAATCCTGTTTTCTCTTTGTCATTATGGGGTATTGAGTGTAGATTGGTGAGGGAAATAAATGAATTTAAACGATTTCAGCATAAGGCTGCAACATAACAAAATGTGAAAAATGAAGAGGTCTGAATACTTTCTGAATGCAATGTATATTGTGAGTGCAATTAAACCTGCGTCTCAGGTGTTATTACCAAGTGTGAGTCATAGTTTGAGAAATCAAGCGCCTCCATTACGGGCCGATATGCCATTTTGGCCTCGAAGAAGAAGAGGCTGTCGGCTTGGTGCATCTTGTTTTGCCGTTGGGATTTCCATATCGACCTCATCGTGTTGATTGCCGTTGGTTTACCTATCAGCTCAATTCCCATATCGACCTCTCACCTCGTAATTCCTCATCCACATTCGCGCCAATACCTGCCTATCGATTTGCTGTTCTGCACGACCTCAAACTTCAACCAGCGTGGGGATCCGCACACGGACTTTGGGGAATGTTACATTCCACTTACGTTTTCATATCATGAGTTCATTGCTTTGAGAGCATTGGGGAATGATGGTACCATCATATGTATTGTTCATTTGATGCAAGTGACAATTTCATTGTACTTTCTTTAATAGTGTTATTGTTGTGTATGTGAGAGTTCTTAATACAATTACTTGTTTTGTTCTACAATTGCATTGGTGTGGTTTTACCATGGTTTATTAGAAAATGCAAAATAACAAATCTTTCTGCCATGTTCCCTCTCCAGACTCTGAAGTGCACCGTAACCGGGGTTTGGGGAGGTAATACGTAACAGAAGTTGGGGGCTCATATGAATGAACGAATGATCATTTTAAAGGCCATTTTCTCCGCTCGAGCGGGGGTTAGCCTTGCGGGCCCCATGACAATCATGGTTCCCTATTTGAGGCAATGTTTTTATGGCCGGATGCCCTTGCTGGCGCCAACCCTTGGTCGCCTCTTCGATGCGCAGGGATACGGTGTACCTATTCTAAATCGGGGTACACACCGCTCATCTGGGATTGAATTCCCTAACATCCTCATCTGGGATTGAATTCCCTAACATTCCCAAATTTAACATTCCCAAATTTGACATTTCCAAATTTGACATTCCCTAACATTCCCAAATTTGACATTCCCAATTTTGACATTCCCAAATTTGACAATTTTTGTGTGAAGGTTAACAGGCTTGCTAACTAATAGTCACAATGGTGTTTGACGTGGAAAATTTTGTGACGTCCCCGAACGAGGCACAGTTCCAGGCGTTAAAAATATCGGAACTTAGGACGTTGGCCAAATACTGTAACTTGGAGGTCCGAGTTAATATGAAGAAGGCAGAGATTCAGACGTTGGTGGTAGAACATTCAGTGGGAGAGAGAAAATGGGAAGAGGTAGCATTGGATTGGTTTCCAGAGGAAAAAGGAAATATGGAGCTCCAGAAAATGGAGATGCAACTGCAGAGCCAGGAAAGATTAAAAGAGTTGGATTTGAAAGCAGAAAAGGAACTCGAGGAGAAAAGAGCAGAGGAAAGAAAAGCAGAAGAGAAACGATAACTCGAGGAGAAAAGCGCAGAAAGGAACGAGAATTTGTGGAGAAAAGAGCAGAAAAGGAACAAGAACTCGAGGAGAGAAGAGCAGAGGAAAGGAGAGCTGAAAGGGACTTAAAGGAATGAGACATGGAGTATCAGAGGGAAATTTAACTCAAGGAGCTTGAATTACTGGGAGGACAGAGAGAAATCTTATCTGTACCGGATAGTTCGACAACAAGTCAGAATTATTGGGATATTGGTGGGCATGTCAGACTGGTTCCACCCTGTAATGAAAAGGAGGACGGCAAGTTCTTTTTACACTTTGAAAAGGTGGCTCAGATGTTAAAATTGCCTGTGGAGTCATGGACTATGTCAGTGCAAAGTTTTCTGGTGGGTAAAGCTCAAGATATATTTTCAGCTTTACCGATTGACCAATGTGCAGATTATGAGACAGTCAAGAAAGCCATTCTCAAAGCCTATGAATTGGTCCCCGAAGCTTACCGACAAAAATTTAGGAATGCCAGGAAGTGGGAGAATGCAACCCATGTGGCGTTTGCAAGAGAGAAGGAATCTAGGTTTGATAGGTGGTGTGACTCGAAAGAGATTGGGGAAAACTTTAACCGTTTACGATAATTGATTTTGGTGGAAGAATTTAAACAGTGTGTCCACGCGGACATTAAAGTTCATTTGGATGAAAGAAAAGTACCTGAGTAGTTTGAGGCAGCAACCGTGGCAGATGACTATGCCTCGACACACCGGATGGGGTTTCAGAAACCGAATTTCCTGCCAATAGTCAGGTTCAGTATGTCCAGATCTAAAGTTTCGTTGGATTTTTTGGGGGATTTGGAAAACGATATATTTTTGGAAACTATATTGTATAGTCAGTCAGAAAACCAAAGTTGCTATTTGCACAGACTCCTGTATGGCGGCCATCTTGGATTTTAAAAATTGCCACCGTAGAACTAATTTTTCTCAATATCTCAGCTTCTAAATAACATAGAGCTTTGATTCTAACGGCTAAACATACATTTTCAAGGGCCCCGAATCCAATGGTAACAAGTTCGATAAGCTAGACATGACCATAGAGCTCCTATGTGGCGGCCATCTTGGATTTTTCAAACTGGCCGCCGTAAAATTGATGTTTCTCAATATCTCAGCTTCTAAACAACATAAAGCTTTGATTCTAACGGCTAAACATACATTTTCAAGGGCCCCGAATCCAATGGTAACAAGTTCGATAAGCTAGACATGACCATAGAGTTCCTATGTGGCGGCCATCTTGGATTTTTCAAACTGCCCGCCGTAAAATTGATGTTTCTCAGGATCTCATCTTCTAAATAAGACGGAGCTTTGATTTTTCTAAATCCCAAAAACAATCCAACGAAATCTAAAATCTGGACATGCTGAACCTGACTGTGTTGACTGTAATGAGAAATACTATTCTACTGCGAGTGTTTTGCCCTTTGTGGGCCTTTGTGGCATACTGCCAAATAACACACAGATACTCCTAATGTTCATGAGAACTTAAAATCTGTTTACGGGTGGACAAGCTACTAAAGTAATAAGTTTGATCCCCAGGGTACAGCTGAGGAAAATAATTAGTTTACAGCGTGTGTTTTTGTATTATTTATATACTGAGCAATATACCTGATATTGTGGTGATGGTGGTAGTGTATTTGTAGCCTATTATACATCAATATGTCTGTGGTGGTGGTTGTATATATCGGTGACGGTTCCCTTTGCTTTGCTGTCTTTGCAGGTTCTACATGTCACATTATGAGTGAGATGCAACAAGATGGTGAAGGGGCGGGGCAAGCCCAGGAGTCCACGAACTGTAAGCAGTGCATTTTATGCAAGGCTGATGATGTCAAGAAAGGATCCTTGGTGTTAAACCCCAGAATAGATTCCTACCAACATTTATAGAAGACAATAGAAGAAAGGGCCAGTTTGCATGATGGCATCTACGTTCAAGTCCATAAACGACTCCAAAACAGCACAAAAGAAACACTCTCTACAGAGAAGGCAGTTTGGCATCGCACTTGTTACTCCAGTGCAACTAACAAGAGCGAGATACAACGTGCCAGAGACCACCATGCGCATGCAGTAACAACTGGACACTATACTGCAAAAAAACGCGGACAGAAGAGAGGAAGCACAGAAATGGACGAGCCAGGCTCATCAACATCTGATGCAACATCCCCGTTCACACGCTCGTGTACAGTGCCACTGGATAAAGAGCAGTGTTTCTTCTGCCAAAAAGATGATGGCCAACTACTCTACCAGGTTAGGACTGAAAATGCTGGTCAAGAGCTTAGAGAGGCTGTAGAGAAGTCCCAAGATGCATTATTGAAAACATGATTCAACACATGTATCTCACCAGGTGATGCACACACAATTGACCTTTGCTACCACAAATCTTGTTGGAGAAGACATGTGTTCCATGTAGTACGAGACAGACCTAGCGCAAACAGAAGCAGCGCAGACAAAGAACTATTGCTGCAACGGGCAAGTCTAATTGAGATGATCAACCTGATAGATGTCAAAACACAAAACCAAGCTTATCTCTCCATGGATGACATTGAAACCACTTATGTCAATATGATTGGCGCAGAACACTTGGAAAAGCATGTACCTACATTCAATAGAAAGTGGCTGAAAGAAAGAATCGTCACTGAGTTGCCAAGCGTGACATCTGTTCTCCAAAAAGACCGAAGAAAATCGGCCATCCTCTACTGTCCAGATGCATGTGAGGAAAGCATGGTTCATTCTGCAATCACAAGTGATGGCGATGACGAGATTCATATCCTCGACAAGTTAGCAAGAGCAGAAATTCACCCCGAAGATCAGCAGCAGACACCAGCTGCAAGTGTTCTACAAGAAGATCCAATGGACACAAGAACTATGGCATCCACATCTAGTAAACCGACAAGTCGGAAGATTGCACTGGTGGATGGAATGGTACTTGTGCATAAGCTGACAAAGAAACCAGCCACTGTAGTGAAAGTCAACGATCTGGGTGAATGCTTCAATGACAGACTCATGTCTCTAAGAAAAGATTGTGATGAGATCATACTGGTCTTTGACACGTACAAAAACGATTCTCTGAAGAGTGCTACCAGGGCTAAAAGAAGGCAAGGAAAGGACGCAGTACAGTATCAAGTCAGAGATGACACCAACATCAAACACATCCCAATGAGCAGATTCCTTTCTCATGACAAAACAAAGGCTGATCTGACTGACTATCTGGCAGCGAAAACTCTAGAATAAAACAGTCACTCATCCAAGTTGATCATCACGTCTGCTTCAGGGCGTACTAGGAGCAACAGTGACCTGCTCTTCGAGGACAACAACCATGAAGAAGCTGACACCCTGTTGATCCACCAGGCCGTGCTGGCATCCCAGCAAAACCCACATGATGCGCAGTTGGTGTTCTTCTCTCCCGACACAGATGTCCTGGTACTAGTCATAGCAAACTATGACCTACTGCTGAGGAATACATCCATTTCCATGGCCTCTGGAATACTTCAAATAGAGCCACTGTGGACAGCTCTAGGGGTCGAAAGAGCAAAGGCGTTGCCAGCCTTTCATGCTTTCACAGGGGCAGACAACACTGGGAGGTTCTCTCGAATAGGCAAAGCAACCTGGCTGCATGTCTACCTCAAAGCAAGTGAAGATGTCATAGACACCGTGCGAATGCTTTCAGATGCAACTGAAGTGACGGAGGACATGTTGTCCACACTAGCTAACTTTGTATGCGCTGCTTACTCTCCAAATGGCATCCACATCGACAGCATCCCCGAACTACGATGGTATCTCTTTTGCAAACACATGGCAGAAAGTGACAGGCTTCCTCCTACTCTTGGAGCTCTCAAGCAGCACATCCTTAGAGTCCATATCCAAGCCAGAGTGTGGGGTCAGGCAAGCATTGCTCAACAGGATCCTCAGCTGAATCCCCTGCAAAACGGCTTTTACAAAGACACGGATGGACAAGTGAAACCAACCACAACTGAGGAGCCTCCAGCCCCCAAGGCCATCATTCAAATGGTTAGATGTCAGTGCAAAACAGACTGTTCTTCATCTAGATGTTCCTGCAGAACAAACAACTTGGCTTGTACAGACCCTTGTCAGTGTGACATCCAGTGCCAAAATGATGAGGACTCTCAAGATGTGATGAACGAAAGCGATGATGATGATGATGATGATGACTTTACTCAATGATGAATCAAAGCTCTGTGCTCTTTAGAAGGTGAGTTACATCAGTTTTACGGCGGCCAGTTTGAAAAATCCAAGATGGCCGCCACATAGGAGCTCTATGGTCATGTCTAGCTTATCGAACTTGTTACCATTGGATTCAGGGCCCTTGAAAATGTATGTTTAGCCATTAGAATCAAAGCTTTATGTTGTTTAGAAGCTGAGATATTGAGAAACATCAAGTTTACGGCGGCCAGTTAGAAAAATCCAAGATGGCCGCCACATAGGAGCTCTATGGTCATGTCTAACTTATCGAACTTGTTACCATTGGATTCGGGGCCCTTGAAAATGGATGTTTAGCCATTAGAATCAAAGCTTTATGTTGTTTAGAAGCTGAGATATTGAGAAACATCAAGTTTATGGCGGCCAGTTTGAAAAATCCAAGATGGCCGCCACATAGGAGCTCTATGGTCATGTCTAGCTTATCGAACTTGTTACCATTGGATTCGGGGCCCTTGAAAATGTATGTTTAGCCGTTAGAATCAAAGCTGTATGTTATTTAGAAGCTGAGATATTGAGAAAAATTAGTTCTACGGCGGCAATTTTGAAAATCCAAGATGGCCGCCATAAAGGAGTCTGTGCAAATAGCAACATTGGTTTTCTGACTGACTATACAATATAGTTTCCAAAAATATATAGTTTTCCAAATCCCCCAAAAATTCCAACGAAATTACATAGTGAACCTGACTACAAGAGGTAGCCAGGGGATTTACATAAATCAGGTTTGGAGAGCAAATTCTCATGGAGGCGGCCCAGAGAGGAGTATCAAGCAAAATCTGGAACCTCAAATTTTAGTGATCAAAAGACTGACTATCTAAGGCAGACCTACCTTCCAGGGGCCCAAGGCAGACTACGGAGTTTTCCTCTGGGCCAACTTGCGCTTTTTGCAAGAAACCTGGGCATTTGATGTCCCAATGTTATGCCCTGAAAAGGAGAAATCAGGATCGGAGTCAAGCTACTTCAACTCCGAATGCGTTAGCCAGTGTGAGAAATCGTCCTTGGAGGACAGTGACTTGTGAAGGTCCCGTGCCAAACTTACTGCATTGGAGAACAACCTTATCCAAGAGGGTTACAAACCTTTTATTTCCCAGGGGTTTTTGTCACTGGATGGGGATTTAACTAACCAGACACCTGCTCGGGTATTGAGGGACACGGGAGCACATCAATCTTTGATGCTCGAGGGCATTTTGCCATTGTTGGAAAAAACTGCAACTGGGGTTAGTGTTCTCTTACAGGGGGTTGGTGGCTTCGTTAAAGCTCATCTTCATGTGATCCATTTAAAGTCGGAGTTGGTGTCAGGACCGGTCACTGTAGGTTTACAAGCCAATCTTCCTGTGGAGGGAATTTATTTTATTGTCGGGAACGATTTGTCTGGTGGTCGAGTTTCAGGTCATCCAATATTCGTTGAAAAGCCCAGTATGGAAAATAACACAGCGCAGTTGGAGCAGGAGATTCCGGGTATCTTTCCATCATGTGCATTGACTCGTGCTATGGGTAGGAAGCGCTCTGAAGAGAATGAGAAGGAAGGTGATGTGGATTTGGGTTCCATAGAGATATTGGGGGAATGGTCTGGGAGACACGGTAGTAAAGGGAGTGACACCAAGAAACCTAATGATAAGGTTTCATCTGGACCAAAGGATAAAATGGAGTGTCCGTCAGAGACATCTGGGAACGATGTTGAACAAACAGTGCTTGTCCAAAAGAGACGTGTTGAAGAGCAACACAGAGATTCTGAACTCCGGAGTTTGAATGGTAAGGCCATTACAGAGGAAGAGGATATAAAGGTACCTGTTGGTTATTTCATTAAAGGGGAAATACTTATGAGAAAATGGAGACCACCGAAGGTATCAGCGAATGACAAGTGGAAAGTCCATTACCAAATTGTGGTGCCACAACCGTACCGGAAGGAGATATTGAGTTTGGCACATGAGACACCTTTGGCCGGGCACCTTGGAGTGAACAAGACATGTGACAGAATTTTGGTACATTTTTTCTGGCTAGGATTGCGACGTGATGTGGCGGAATTCTGTAAATCTTGTCATTCTTGTCAACTGGTGGGCAAACCTTATCAGAAAACCCCTTCAGCACCTTTAAAACCATTTCCAGCTTTTGAAGAACCATTCAGCCGGGTCATTATTGACTGTGTAGGTTCTTTCCCTAAAACTAAGGCTGGACATCAGTATCTGCTGACCATCATGTGCACTTCCACTCGGTTCCCAGAAGCGGTGCCTCTTAGGAAAATTACTGCGACAGTTATTGCGAAGGCCTTGGTTAAATTTTTCACTTTGGTTGGCCTACCTAAGGTCATCCAGTCTGATCAGGTGTCCAACTTCACGTCAAAGCTTTTTCAGCAAGTGGTACACCTGTTGGGAGTGGAGCAAGTGAGGTCAAGTACTTACCATCCCGAGATCTTACTGCTTCGAATGTAGCAGTAAGAATGTGATCAGAACTTACTGCTTCGAATGTGACAAGGATTGGGATGAGGGAATACCCCCCTATTGCTGTTTGCTACAAGGGAGTCTGTTCAGGAGTCATTGGGATTCAGTCCTTTTGAACTCGTGTTTGGACACTCTGTTTGAGGACCTTTGAAACTGGTGAAGGAACAGTGGCTACAGGAGGAGTCGCAGTCAACTGTGTCAGAGTATGTGGCAACTGTTAGGCACAGATTGGCTAAGGCCTGTGAAGTAGTGAGAGGAAACTTGAAAGCAGCACAGGAGAAATTGAAAGTGAGACATGACAAGACTTCTCAGATAAGAAATTTCAGTCCTGAGGACCGAGTGCTCGTGTTTCTTCCAGTCCCAGGTAATCCGCTACAGGCTAGGTATTTTGGTCCCTTTGCCATTGAAAGGAGGGTCAAAGAAATGGATTATGTGGTGACAACTCCAGACTAACGTAAAAAGCGGCAGCTGTGTCACATGAACCAACTGAAGAAATATTATGAGAGGAAGCCTGTGGAAAAAATGGCTCCTGTCTCACCTGTCGTACCTGTAGTCAGAGTGCAAGAGAATCCAGAGTTTGAGGCCAGTGTGAAGTTCAATAGCATTGTTGTCCAGGCTTGTCCCAGATTGACAAACACTGAAGTGTTAAAGAACCTAGACCAGAAATTTGGTCATTTGACGAGGGAACAACAAGGACAATTATCCAACCTAATTTCTGGGTTTGCGCATTTGTTCACAGATGTACCTGGTCGTACCGATCTGGTATGTCATGATATTGATGTGGGGGAGGCCATTCCCGTGAAACAACACCGCTACTGGATGAACCCTGTAAAGATGGATTATCTCCAGAAGGAGGTTCAGTATATGTTGGAGAACGACATCATCGAACCAAGTGTGTTGGTTCCAAAACGCGATGGCAGTTTTCGCTGTTGTACGGATTTAAAACGGGTTAATGCAGTGACAAAGACAGATTCGTATCCCATCCCCGAGGATTGATAGAATAGGCCCAACTAAATTTGTGAGCAAATTTGACTTGCTGAAGGGGTATTGGCAGATTCCTCTTACCGATTGGGCAAAGGAAATTTCGGCCTTAGTCACAGCGAGTGGGTTGTATCAGTACAAGGTTCTTCCCTTTGGGTTGAAAAACGGTCCTGCTACGTTTCAACGACTGATTAATAAACTTATTGCAGACCTTGATGGGGTGGAGGCTTATCTGGATGATGTCATCATCCACACCATGACAATGGAAGATCATCTCAAACAAATTCATGCATTCTTCAAGAAATTGACCGAGGCAAGGTTGACCATCAACTTAGCTAAGAGTGAGTTTGTAAAAGCACAGGTGGTGTTCCTAGGCCATGTCGTAGGTCAGGGTCAGGTGCAACCAGTGACAGCCAAGATTTAAGCCATTGATCGCTTCCAAATTCCAAAAGGGCAAAAGGAGCTTATGATATTCTTGGGTATGGCTGGTTGGTACCGACCCTTTAACGAATTTGCTGAGGAAAGAGACCAAGTTTGTTTGGGATGACAAATGCCAGGCTGCCTTTGCCCAAGTCAAAGCGATATTGATGAGCTCTCCTGTCCTTTGCAGCGCTAGATTTTCGAAAACTTTTCAAGTTGGCCATCGATGCAAGTGATGTGGGGCTAGGGCAGATCTACTGCAGGAAGGTGATGATGGCATTGATCAATCCGTGTGCTACTATTCGAGGAAGTTTGACAGACATCAGAAAAATTATGCCACTGTGGAAAAAGAGACCCTTGCTCTCCTACTAGCTCTACAGCATCATGCTATGGGTAGGAAGCGCTCTGAAGAGAATGAGAAGGAAGGTGATGTGGATTTGGGTTCCATAGAGAACTCTACAGCATCATAGCTCTACAGCATCATGAGGTGTATCTGAGAACTACCACCTTTCCTATAAATGTTTTCACTGATCACAACCCCTTAACCTTCATTCAAAAAAGGAAAAATAAAAATCAGAGGTTGATGAGATGGAGCATGTCTTTACAAGAGTTCAACTTGGAAATGAGGCATGTAAAGAGCAGAGACAATGTAGTAGCCAATGCTTTTTCCAGAGTGAATTAACCTTGAGGATTCCTGTGCGTTGTTTGGAATTTTTTTGGCATATGGGATTTGATCAGCCATAGTTTTGATTTGTAGTTGTTGGGTGTGGGTATTACTTTTGGGTGTTAAAGATACTTTTTGTATGGAAAGAAAGTTTTCACTGTGTTCAAACTTTCTTCCTTGAAGGTGGGGAGTGTTACGGATCCGTCACTTCCGCCTCTGTTGTTATTATATAGTTGTAGGATTTTTAGTGTCAGGTGATTTTGTTGTTAAGATTTTTGTGTAAAATAGAGATGATTTTCATAAAAGGTAAAAATAAATGTTTGTGGAGGAAAGAGGAAAACACGGCAAAGAACCAGAAGGTGGAGGAGGAGTAGGAGAACAGCCTTGATAGAGATACAGCCATGAATCTGCGAGCTGCGAGAATCTGCATGGCTGCGAGCGGACTTTTTTGATATTGGTCGCGAATGAGTTGAGGCTTCCCAGGAAAGGGATTGCCCGCGACATCATCATATATTGCGATTGCAATTAAACCTGCGTCTCAGGTGTTATTACCAAGTTTGATTCGTCGTTGGAGAAATCAAGCGCCTCCATTACGGGCCTATACGCCATTTTGTCCTCGAAGAAGAAGAGGCTGTCCGCTTGGTGCATCTTGTTTTGCCATTGGGATTTCCATATCGACCTCAGCGTGTTGATTGTCATTGGTTTACCTATCGGCTCAATTCCCATATCGACCTCTCACCTCGTAACTCCTCATCCACAGTCACACCAATACCTGCCTATTGATTTGCCGTTCTGCATGACCTCGATCTCCAACCAGTGTGGGGATCCATGCACGGACTTTGGGGAATGTTACATTCCACTCATGTTTGTCATATCATGAGTTCATTGCTTTGAGAGCATTGGGGAATGATGGTACCATCATATGTATTTTCCATTTGATGCAAGTGACAATTTCATTGTACTTTCTTTAATAGTGTTATTATTGTGTATGTGAGAGTTCTTAATACAATTACTTGTTTTGTTCTACAATTGCATTGGTGTGGTTTTACCAAGGTTTATTAGAAAACGCAAAATAACAAATCTTTCTGCCGTGTTCCCACTCCAGACTCTGAGGTGCACGTAACCGGGGTTTGGGGAGGTAATATATAACAATACACATACGCACACATACACGTACACACACCTATACTCACCTCTTTCCCTGGAGAATCGATCCCCCATGACACAACGATCGCTGCTGTTTATTCGTCAATCCATTCTCACTGACAGTGCTAACATGTTGTTTGTGCTTCAAATACAAAAGGAAAAGACTTGACCTGCTTCGTGATGACTATCCAAGCTTTATGAAACAGTCTCAGGCTCTCAGCAGACTCTGCCATGCATGAGAAGAGAAATATAAATAAATAGCACCGCAAGGCAGGCGTAAGCCCTCAGCCCATGCATGGTGAAAGGAAGCAATGATGATAATTTGTTATTTGAAGCGAAGTTGTATTTTGTATAGCGAATATCTAGCGACAGTATAGCGATTTTGTATAGTTGTATAGCGAAGAAGTGAAGAAGTTGCCAGAAGGAACTGCAAGTAATTAAATTTTCACCCATGAATCCATTAACCCATTTCGCACCCATGAACCTTCCTCTACTCAACCCCAACACTCACTGCAAAAATGGATTTAATCGGACAAGTCGTTCTGCTTGAAATTGACGGAAACCAATTTCAAGATGGCTGCCGTGGCGGCCATATTGAAAATCGCAGCGCGCCCATTTTCGAAAGGCACCTTCCTCTACTCAAACCCAACACACACTGCAACTAGAACGCCACTCAGTAGAGCGCATACTCCCGCCGTGGGTTTAGTTGGAATAATACGTTTTGTTTAACATCCCCTCTCCCCAAAACAATAAATGAAAAAGAAAGTAGGCCCTAACTGTCAGAGAATTAATTTTGATATATCTCGGAATTGGAGGAGAAAAACATCATTTAAGAATAAGAATAAAAGCTTTTATGCAGTAAAACAGTAAAAATCTTTCCCCAAAAAATTCCCTCAAAAACATTCCTGGATCCAGAATAATATCCTGATCTTCACCAAAAACTAATCAATTCTTCCTTATCCCAAGGGCAATCATCCCACCAACTTTCATCCAAATCCATTCAGAACTTTTCCAGATATCTTGTTCACAAACACACTAACACATGAAGATACGAACACACACACACACGGACGGACACGATCGAATGCATTACTCCATTGCGGGAGTAATAAACCTGAAAATCGCAGAGCCAGAACCAGAATTATTTATTTGGTCTGGGAAGCCCACGCGAGGTTTCTTGTTCTTCAGCCTCTCACAACACTGGGTGAATATGCGATCTTTTTTTAAAAAGTTGGAATTTTGCCAAATCTGTTTTATTCGTTTGTTAATATACCTCAGCCATTGACAAATCTGGAATTATAATTTTATTTGAGGTTCAAATTAACCCGGGAGATTGTGTCAAATGATGCCTGCAAGTCTGTACATGTGATAAATAAATTAATCGTCCACAGTCGAAGACTCTTCTTCTTCACACAATAACAACTCCTAGCTTCCATACCGTACATCCAATGATCTTCAAAGTTTGCACACTTGTTAGTCTTCATGACTTCTACTAGAGTATGAAGTTTCACGGCGATCAATGAAGTGGTTCAAGAGATAGAAATGTTTTTATTATTTGCGTTTAATTGACAATGTCTGCCAAACCACGTGAACTATCGTAAATTCCAAAAGGAAATTTTAGTGGACTGATATGCTGAACAGATATGTGAAGTTTCCCCTCGATTGGATCACAAATGAGGGAGGAGCTAGGTTTTGAAATGTTTGTGCTTAAAAACGTCATAACTCTGAAACCATGTCATGCATGACGTCATGCTCGCTGACGTTTTTGTTCGTCATGGGTATGCGATTCTGCCTGCAAAGTTTGGCCTCGATCTGTTCAGGCGTTTTGGAGAAAATTGGATTTTAGTGTTTTTCACTCAAAACAATATGGCGGCCGAACCACATGACCTGTGACATCATAATTACCATAAAATATTCTACAGACCGAGTCCCTCCTATGGTGAAAATTTGCTCTCAATCGCTCCAATTATTGCAGAGAAAATGGTTTTTAAAGGAAAACAGAAAAAAACTTTCCCAAAAAAATTCCCCAAAAAAATTCCTGGATCCAGAATAATATCCTGAACTTCACCAAAAACTAATCAATTCTTCCTTATCCCAAAGGCAATCATCCCACCAACTTTCATCCAAATCCATTCAGAACTTTTCCAGATATCTTGTTCACAAACACACACGAACACACACACGCACACACACACGCACACATACACACACACACACACACGGACGGACACTATCGAATGCATTACTCCCTAGCGGGAGTAAAAATGGATTTAATCGAACAAGCCATTCTGCTCAAAATTGACGGAAACCAATTTCAAGATGGCTGCCGTTGCGGCCATATTTAAAATCGCAGCGTGCCCATTTTCGAAAGGAACCTTCCTCTACTCAACCCCAACACACACTGAAAAAATGGATTTAATCGGACAAGCCGTTCTGCTTGAAATTGATGGAAACCAATTTCAAGATGGCTGCCGTGGCGGCCATATTGAAAATCGCAGCGTGCCACTGAACCTTCCTCTACTCAACCCCAACACACACTGCAAAAATGGATTTAATCGGACAAGCCGTTCTGCTCGAAATTGACAGAAACCAATTTCAAGATGGCTGCCGTGGCCGCCATATTGAAAATCGCAGCGCGCCCATCGCAGCGCGCAGGGTTCCCCCCCCCCCCCCCCCCAAAATAGGAATTTGCTTTTACTTCTGAAACTACACACACTATTTTGATGTAACTTGGCCACAACCTTCATACCCAAAGTTTGTTCACGACACTGAAAAAAAACAGACAAACAAGGGTGCAGGTAACCATTTGGGGTAGGGAGAATGCAAGTGGTTGACAAGATAGATACGGAAGCAAAGAAAATGGCTGGGGTGGGGTTGGGTTGACGAGGGAAGAAAATATCATGATTTCGGATGGGGAATGATCTGAAATTGTGGTGAACAGCTGTGTTGAAGACGTGGGGCGATGGATGACATTGAAGAGGATGTGGAAGTTGTTGTTGTTGTTGGTTGTGGTGATGTTGTTGTATAGCCCCAGACAGTTCTCTTCAACAAGCCTGCGGCATGGAGACAGGCAACTGATCTCCCAGGAGCGACAAAGAGATTCCCCACATTTAGGATGGTGTACCCCCACCTTCACAAAGTCGGGGCCAAGACAGAGTTAGAGAGTTAGAGAGTGTGAGCGCGAGTGTGAGAGTGAGAGAGAGTGTGAGAGAGAGTGTGAGAGTGTGAGAGTGAGAGAGAGTGTGAGAGTGAGAGAGAGTGTGAGAGTGAGAGAGAGTGTGAGGGTGTGAGAGTGTGAGAGTGGGAGAGTGGGAGAGTGTGAGAGATTGAGAGAGTGAGAGAGTGAGAGAGAGAGAGACTTTTTATTACAAAAATATAAAAATACAAGCCAGTCGGTGAAGATACTATTCAATACAGGCACAATAATCAAAAACACAGAAAAGGAAAAAAAGATAATGACAGGAAAGGAAAGGAATTCAAAACAGTACAATGAACTAGAAAAGAAAAACAACAACAGAAAAACCGACCACACACTGATTCAATCCAAACAAACCTACAAATATATCATCAATTCATTCTCCTGCACCATGCAGATCCCATCAAAACACCAAATGTTCATAAACTCATCAATACATTTCTTTCTTTCAGAAACACAAAATTCAAGTTGGAGTCTTGCAGATATCAAGGCATTAAAAAAGAACAAGACATCACATTGCCCAATCGGCTTTCCTTTCAGTTTTTCCTTCCTCGATAAATAAATTGCCATTTTCGCCATGGCCACTAAAAACAAAAACAACATATGTACATGTTCTTTCATATCATTGAAACCAAAAATAAACGATCGCAGAGAAAAAGTGATCTTCATTTTTCCAGCCATGTAATTCAGCCATTGAAATAAAGGCACAAGCCTTGCACAATCAACGTACGCATGGAACATATCCTCTATGTAAACACAGAACGGGCAACACGTCGATGTGGGCGCGAAATGACTCACTAATTTATTAGACGGAATGATCCAGTGTATCATTCGCCACTGGAGATCACCAGTCCTTTTGCTTACCAGCTTACTGTATATTGATTCCCATGCAGGCTCAGATGGGAGTCCTTCCGGCATTAGCCCTTTCCACCCGGCCACTCCATTTAACGGTGAGTTCCCAAGCAGAACTGCAGTACATAAACGATACAGGTCTTCACTACTGCATTTCTGAAAAATGTTTTGTCCCTCACTAATTGGGGGCAAGTCTCCGTGACTAGGCTGTACCAATAAACCAGGAAATTGCCAGTCATTGGAAGTCACCAAAACTTCCTGGGTCCATCTTAGTCTAAGTTGGAAGCTTTTCTTTACTATTTCCTTTAGGACTCTTCCGATTATTCTGTTTGACCATATTGCAGTCATCTCAGCTATCTCTTGCACCGACTTCCACCCCCAACCAGAATCATGGCGGAGGTCCAACACTTTGATTATGCCTGCTGTAATAAAGTGTTGATAAAAGTCTCGGCTTCTTGGAATTGCAGGAAAAAGCGGGTTGTAAAAAAGGAGTTCTTCCACAAACATGTTTGTAGCATAGGTTTCTTGCTGGCAACTAGTCGAAAGGCTTTGCCAGGCATTCAGAAGGCTCTGATAGAATGATGGTAGATGAGATGTGTCGACATGTCGGAGTTGGACTAAGAAAAGTTCAAGGCCGTATCCGAGCCCGCTTGCTTTTCGCAGCACGTGATAGGCCAGAAGTCGGCTTGGCAGTCATTCCTTGTACAGCAACTGCTGTATGGTACACAGCCGAAAAGCCATGATACGACTTTTTATGTCGATAAGTCCCTGGCCACCTTCAGACAAGGGGCTACATATGACATTTGGTAGTAACCAATGGTGACCACTCCAAAACAAATCCACCAGTAGCCCCTGCACTGCCTTTAGTAGTGCCTCCGGCGGCTGAAGGCAGATAAACCTATGCCACAGGGAAGAAGCCACCAAATTATTAACCACTAGAACCCTGCCTTTGTAGGAAAGATGGGGCAGAGCTCGTTTCCACAGTCCCAGTCTTTTTTTGACATGCTCAACAATCCCGTCCCAATTTTTGAGGACGTAATGTGGAGATCCCAGGAAAACCCAAAGATATTTGACGCCATCTTCCACCCATTTTAATTTTGTTGGTAGATGCACAGGTGGTACCAGCACTCTTCCAGGTGGAATGTTCTTGAGACAGGGAATCCATAAGGCCTTACTCTTGTCCCCAGTTACACTTCAAAGAAGAAGCGAGGCAAAAAAGATTTAAACATTCAACAAGTGCTGGGATATCACTCTCCTTCTTAACAACCACACAGACATCATCTGCATAAGCCGATACAACTCCTGAAGGACTCCCACCCAGGGGATACAGTCACTCCTGAAATATTTTTCCTAAATAAAATTAGGAGTGATTCCATTACCAAGGAAAATAATAACCCAGAAACCGGGCATCCTTGTCTCACCCCTCTTTGAACCTGTACCGGAGAGCTGAGTTCGTTATTTATTTTAAATAAACTAAATATATTGTTGTACAACAAAGTCACGTCGGCCCTAAAATTGACACCAAAGCCACATGCTTCTAGCACACCATACAAAAAAACATGATCAACACTATCAAAAGCCCTTTCCAAATCAAGGAATATTATCCCAAAATCTTTTTCCAAGCAATCACATTCCATTAAATCTCTGATCAAAAAAACATCATAAATAGATCTGTTTGGGATGCAGTAATTCTGATCATGGTGGACTAGATCACGGATTACCGTCTTCAACCGACTGGCCAACACTTTAGACAATATTTTGTAGTCCGTACATAATAACGAGACCGGCCGCCAATTCTTTATCTGTCATAGATCTCCAGTCTTTGGAATCAGCGACACCACTGCTCTTCTGAAGCTTAGTGGGAGTTCTCCAAGCACCAAGGATGATTCTAGGACATTCAATAATTCAGGGCCCAAAAGGTCCCAAAAAACCAAGAAAAATTCTGCCGGTAGGCCGTCAATCCCAGGAGCTTTCCCCGAGTCCATTTCACTTAGGGCCTGCGTTAGCTCAGGCAAAGTAATTGTTGAATCCAGGCCCAGGCACTGAGGCTCAGTTAGGGATGAAAGGTGAGAAGTTAAAAATTCCATGGTTTGCTCACAAACATTTTGTTTTGCATAAACTTTTGAAAAAAACTCTAATGCACAACCTTACATCTCCAGGGTTGGCAACCATGTTTCCCCTAAAGTCTTGTACAGAGAAAAGGGTTTTGGGTGACTTATTTACAAAATCCATTTGGAAAAAAGATTTACTAGGGGTGTCTAATACCTTTAAATTGTTTATTCTTAATCTGATTAACAAGCCTGCTGCTTTCTCCTGAATCAGCTCTCTCAGTTGAGCCTTCTTTTCAACCAATAACCTGTGGTCTCTTCTGTTATTATCTTTAGCCAGTTTACACTCTAACCGTATAATATCAGCTTCTAAACAAGCCATTGTTATATTTTTTACGTCAGTTTCATTTGAAACAAACTGCTGACAAAACACTCTAATCTGAGCTTTTGTGTTATCCCACCAAAATGCTAAAGAAGAGAAAGAGGGCTTTTTTGAAAGTTGGATGACCCAAAAAGCACGGAAGGCGTCTTTAAACAAAGCATCTTCGAGAAGACTGGTATTGAATTTCCAGTATGCACTTTGGCATAAGGGTTTTTTTTTTTTTTTTTTTTTTTTTTTTTGTATACAAGATCGAGGCTCGTGAAAGAGCGAACATTAATCACACAGAAAGACAAACCGACACATAAAACATATAACATCGGGAGCGGTAGACAAGATGGGGAGAGAGGGGGAAGGACACAAACACAACATTTGAGAGCAGGGACCGAGAGACATGGAGGCATCGAGAGATCTGAGAGAGGGCGAGGGCTTTGGGGGGGGATCTATCAGCCTATCAGCCTTTCCACACTCTCTGAGTTGGTCCTGTTTCCTTGAGCTGAAATCAATGAGGTCAAAGCGATGATGATCATCCACATCATCGGGCCCAATACCATCTACACGTGTGTCCAACTGCAGTTCCTGATTGTTCTCTGGGTTCGGGAGCCTCGACAGTGTGTCCGATAACATCATCTCACGGCCGGCCTTATACTCCAGATCAAAATCGTAGCCTTGGATTTTCACAAGAAGGCACTGGAGCCGTGGAGGGGCGCTTGTAAGCGGTTTGCTGATGATCATGACCAATGGTTTGTGGTCTGTGTATACCTTGAAGCGTTTCCCAAACACGTAAGTATGGAACTTCTGTATGCCAGCAACAAGGGCCAGGGTTTCTCGTTCAATGTTTGAATATGCAGACTGAGTGGGTGTCAGAGTTCGTGATGCAAAAGCAACAGGCTTGTCATCCTGCAAAAGGCATGCACCCAGTCCCTTCTGTGACACATCCACTTCCAAAACTGTCTCCTTGTCATGATGATAGTATGTTAGACAGGCGTCTGCATCAACACTCTGTTTCAGTTGCTCAAATGCAAACTGATGGTCTTCCTGCCACAGGAATGGCACTCCATTCTTCAGTAAATCTCGGAGGGGTGCCACTTTATTCGCAAAGTGGGGAATATGTGGTGACAGATAGTTCATCAGTCCAATGAATCGGCTCAAGTCTTCCTTATCCTGCGGTGACGGCATCTTCCGGATGTCACAGATCTTCCCAGGATCAGGTGAGATTCCTTGTTTGCTGTTGATCGAGCCGAAGAAGTTGATACGGTCGGTCTTGATGATACATTTCAAGGAGTTGAAAACTAGACCCTATCTTCATGCTATTTTCATCAGGTTCAGAAGATTACGATCATGCTCCTCTTCAGTTCGTCCTGATACCGCCACATCATCGGAGATACCAATACAGCCTGGTGCTTGCTCGAGTATGTGGTCCATGGCTTGCTGGAACAGATCCTGGCTGACACATAACCCAAAAGGCAATCTCTTGAAGCACCAGCACCCAAAAGGTGTGCGGAATGTGGTCAACTGTGAGTTTATGTACCAACGGTCAAGTCGAGCGAAGGTCATTCTCCCATTGGCACATCGTCCCCAAGTATACTCAGATTTGTTGGGGTAATGCAGTCTCCATGCATCTAGCACACCCACTGCCGAAAAATAATTTAACAAATCAGTACTACCTTCGGGATGAGGTTCTGCTGTATTTCGGTCTATACTGGGTTTAAAGGTGCAATTAAAGTCACCCCCTCCCCCCCCCCCCCCCCCCCCCCATGCAAATACAATTAATGAGATCTATCGACTGCATGTGTTGAATTAAAGATGAAAAGAAAGCTCTTCGTTCCACAGTCTCACTTGGTGCATAAACGTTGAGTAAACCGAAAATTTTCCAGTGTAAACCGAAAATTATTAATAACCAGTTCCAATGAAATAAACCGGCCTTTAATCACCTCCTGGAAGAGGCATGACTCAAGTACTAGGCCTGGTCTGAGTAAAAAGGCTACACCAGCAGAAGAAGAAGAAGAAGACATGTTGCTAAAAAAAACACTGTCCCTTAAAGAGGCGACACCAGTCGTACTCCACATTTTGAATTATATGTGTTTCCTGGAGTAAGAGTACATCAATTTTCTTGCACTCAAATAAACTTTTCACCTGAACCTGCCGGTTTTGGCTTGCACCCCCGCAGTTCATATTTAAGGTTCCAAAGGTGACTTTTTCATGGATTCCATTAATTCTGACTCTTCGTTGCACCAGAATGTGATTGTATGGTACCAGTAGTAAGTTTAGGACCTCCCAATACCTCCCCACAATCTCATCTCCGCATCCTCCCATCATCTCATGAAACCACAACACCAACAACAACAACAGCGGCGCGGGGAGTGCGCGTCCTCACTCCGGCTTGGTTAGCCGCCATTGACCATGTGCTCCGACGGGGTTACCACACAGGGGCTGACTGTCAGCTCCTCGTCAAGGGCGGAGCCCGGTAACCCCCCCGCACCCAATAAGAAGTGGCGGACCGATTCCATCTGGGGCGGAGCTAATGAGCCGAGGGCGTGTCACTCCCCGCTGGATATACGCAGCCACTTACCGGAGGTGACGTCAGATGCGCCCCCAGCTTGGAGAGAGAAGTCGCCACCTCCAAGCGCTGGATACCTCCCGCCTCTTTGGACCGGACCGGGTCGATTCTGCCCCTGAGCCAAGGTGCACCTTGAGCCATCGATTCTGCCCTTCCTTGCCATCAATCCCTGTGTGAGTCAGTCTTGTCCCGTTTGTCTGTGGTCTGTCGGGAATAAGATAAGACCGTGTCTAAGTGCCCACCTTTCTGTGCTGTACCTCTTGTCCGTGTAATCTAAACATTCTGCAAACCCATATTATAACCTCCTCCGGAGGTCTTGAGAACTGTACCCCTGGTGTCGTGTCATTTAACCCAGCCGTTGTGTCCTTTCCTTCATTGATCTAGCGTAGCGCGATTCGGCCAACGTTCGAGTGTAATCGGGTAACTTGTGCGAACACGGCGGCCATTCCGCTCGGCCCACCATAACATCAAAGTCGTGTCCGTAACAATTGGTGTCAGGAGTGGGATTCGGACCTGGGACTAAATTTGTTAGGCCCAAATTTTGGAACACCAATTGTACTATTAGAGTAACAATTGGTGTCGATGAGTGAGATCGGTCCCGGAGCGCGTTTCACGCGCTCGAAATTATAACGGCGAAATTTAATTGTGTTTTACAAAAAAAAAAAAAAAAACCCGAATTTTGAAAGTGGCAGACCAAGACGGCTGGGTTCCGGTAGAGGAGAGTGAGGCAGGGTCGATCCAGGACCAAATTGAGGGACATGAGGAGAGCGAAGCAGTGAGGGTAGCAGACGCACAAAATGGCGGCCTCGCACACATGATTATTGTGGCGCCAAATTTAGCCGCGCCCGTGACCGTAGCAGCGCCGCCGATGGATTGGGGCCTATTTATGGAACAAATAAAGGCGCTCATGGTCCAGACAAGTGAAGACCTGAGGAATGACTTGGGAAACCAAATGGGGGTAATGGGAAACCAAATGGGGGTAATGGGGAAGCGGATGGATGCTCAGGGTGAGCGATTGGAGGGCCAAATGGGGGTAATGAGGGACGAAGCGAGGGGTACCGGTGAGGGGTTAGACAATAATTTTAAGGGATTAGACAAGAAATTTGGGAAGTTAGACGACAAATTTGAGGGGTTAGACAACGGGATAAAAGAGGTGAAAATGGGTTAATGGGGGTAGAAAACAGAATGGCCGCTCAAGAGAATCAAATGGAAGGGATGCAAACGGGGTTAGAGGGGTTAGAAAACAGGATGGAAGGCAAATTGAGGGACATGAGGGACCAAGCGGAAAGGGAAGTTAAACAAATGGGGCAGCAGATAGAGGGGGTCAGAATGGGGGTAGAAACCAAACTGGATGCTCACAGGGAGGAAATGGAGCAGATGAGGGTGGCATCTGGGCAGGAGATGCAAGTGATGGGAGAGGAGATCAGAGGAGGTGTGAGTGAGGAGGTCGGAGGAGTGCGCGAGGAGGTCAGAGGAGTGCGCGAGGAGGTGAGGCACTGTAAGGAGCGCATGGAGAAGGAGGTGAGAAAGGGGACTGTAAAATTGCAAGGGGGTATAGAGGAGTTGACGCTGGGAGTAGAACAACTGACAGTGGGACAAAAGGAGTTGGGGGACCAGGTAAAGAAGAACACAGCGGTAATAGAGGGTTTAAAATCGACACAGAAGGAGATGAAAAAGGACGTAGGGGTAATTAAAAAAGAGTGTCAGACGGTACATGAGGACCTGACGAGGAAAATGAACAAAGTGGTAGAGGTGATGGAGGTTAAAGAGCGGGAGGTGCGGGAGCACACAGAAAAAAATAAAGTGGAGTTAGAGGAAGAACTTAAAGGGGCGCACGAGGAGATGAAGGAGATGAAACAGAAATTAGAAGAAGTGGAAGAAGGGGTGAGCGAAATTAAGAAGCGACGGAGAGAGGATAAGAAAGAGATAAAAGAGGAAATAAAAGAATTGGTCCAAAGTCTGTGTTCGGATCGTGATGATGTGCTCATTAACCGGATGAGGGATTCGCAGGTGATGGAGGAGAAGCGAAGAGGAAGAGGACCCGGTGTAAGTGGTGACCAATATGGTCGTGCGTATGATGCGCCAGGGGATTTAAGAAGCTTGGGGGTCGAGATGGACCCGGGTGTTCGTGAGAGGCCGTTGGTGAAGTGTGCGACAGGTCTGGTGTGCGAAAAAGGAGGTGTGCGAGAAAGTCCGACTCTGGGGTGTGTGAGGAAAAAGTGCGTGCCAAGGAGTGAAGGTGCTGGCGAGAGTGAGTCGGTCGTAGCACGTGTGCGAGGGAGCACATGGAAGCGCGGTGTGGTAAGTGTTACAGAGGGTGTGACGGGAGAGTGTGCGCGAGAAAGGTGTGTGACGGACAGGTGCATGGGGAAAGAGTGCGCTGTCAAAGGCAAGGAAGAATTCACGCCGGTGGTGAGTGTTACAGAGGGTGTGACGGGAGAGTGTGCGCAAGAGTGTGCACGAGAGAGGTGTGTAACGGACGGGTGCATGAGGAAAGAGTGCGCTGTCAAGAGTAAGGGTGAGTGCGCTGTCAAGAATGGAGGTGAGAGTAGTGAGAGTGACAAGGAGCGTGAGTTGGTTGTGACAGGTGAGCGAGGATGTACACCTGGAATGGAAGGATGCACATCTGGAATGGTAGAGCGTGAGTGGGAATGCACGCTGGAATTGGTAGAGAGGCACGTGGTTGGGTGTGCGAGTGAGAGCACACCTGTGATTGTCACAGAGGAGGTGACCGAGGAGGGGGCGCGAAGAGGTGTGTTGGTGAGGTGTGCGAGCGACGAATGTGTGCCAAGGTGTTCGGTGGTCAGGTGTGTGACCAAGGCTGGGAGTGGAATGAGTGTACCTGGGTGTGTTAGAGAAGGTACTACGAGGAGCATGAAAACGGCTGCATGTATGAGCAAGAAAGGGGTAGCGTATGCATGTAAGAATCCAGGTGAAGCATCGACGGTAACCAGGTTAGAGGTTAGAACGACTTATAGCCGAATCGGGCCCTCGGTGCGCGTCGGGCAGCTTCGCGTGCCGCGAGGACCAGCGGGGATCCGAACCACGGCGGTTTCGAAAGAACCGCCGTACGCGATCCACGCTGTGCCTCGCTTGGAACGGCCGCGTCCAGGCTCCACTAGGCGGAGCGGGCAGCTGGATAGGAAGGGTCGTCATGGCGACCACGTTTTGTTGAGACGTGCCGGCAGGTCGAGATCGGGACATTGGATGGCTCCACGCCGAGGTGGTGCGTGGGATCTCGGCCCGGGTAAGCCCCCGTCCCTGCCACGAATGCGGGACGTATCCAGCCGCTGGCACAAAACAACCCGTATTCATTGCTTGGCTGTACGAAGCCGAGCTTTAAAAGGGAATTGGCGCACCGAGAGGATGTAATAAGTAGACGGGTGATAGTGATAGTGATCGTGATTTGATACGAAATTTATAATAGTGGGTAGAATTGGCAGTAAATGGAAAATTTTTGAATTGGTTGGAATTTGGACGAGCAAAATTTATAGTGAGAGACCCCCGATGTGGTGGGATGGCAAATCCACCATCCCTCACGGAGGTGGGGCAAATGCGCAATAGTTTATGGGGTGTATGGCAGTGAAAACCCACCATCCCTCACGGAGGTGGGGCAAATGCGCAATAGTTTATGGGGTGTATGGCAGTGAAAACTAGCCCGGGTGGGTTAGGATATTGATAGGGATCTAGCGAAGATGACATTAGGTAACGTTAAGGTTTAGATAGTGACTGATACCTGTAGTGGGGACACAGGTAGATTAGTGTGGATTATAATGACGAGGGAGCGCAATAGTTAAAGGGACGACTGGGAAGCGCAAGTTTCAGAGGGGAGTAGTTAGATGAGATGATGCTGTGTGAGAACTGGACAGGTGTGTGGAGCAGTGTGGAGCAGTGTATGAGTAGTGAGTGTTGTGGATCAGCGCGAATGCGCTTGGGGAGAGAAGGGTGCAGGTGGCACCAGGTGTGAGAGCACAGGTGTGCAAGTACAGGTGTGTGGAATATATGGAGCAGAGAATGAGTGGTGTGGAGAGAGTTGGAGTAAGTGGTACGGAGTGGTGTGCATGGTGCGAAGGTGTGAATGGGGGGAAGAGTGGACCCCCATCACGGATACCCGGGGCGGGTAGTGTAAGTGTTAGGTAGAGGGTATAGGTAAATTGTGGTTGGATATTGGCATTTGTGGTGCGGTTGCAGAATGGTATTGCGGATGGGTGCATTAGTGTTGTGGAAATGGCTGGGCGTGTAGCCTGTTAGTATGTGTAGTTGGTTGGGCACTCCACCACTGTGAGGATGTCGGCCAGGTGAGGCCGCAGGTGGGCTCTGGGAGCCGTTAGTGTCAGTGGGGCCCGAGGATCCGGAGGACGGACCCGGGTAGCCCAGTGCCAGAGAGGGCACCGAGTGGGGAGAGCGCCAGAGGGCCTTCCCCAGGTAGTTAGGTTAGGGTAAGGAGCAGGTAAGCTCGGAGGCAACTGCAGTGGTGGAGGTGTGCAGGTGGGTAGACCTGCGGGGAGAGCTACACGTCACGGCCCAGAAATTGTGCGAGGGCACCGGGAGATGAATCGGGGGAGTGAGACCCCAAATTGAAAAGCACCACAGTTTGGTCAATGGGAATTGGTTTTTAGAACCCATAGTGTAAGAGGGCCAATGGTTTGGCAGGAGAAAGACCCCGGGTAATGTAAAGTTGTTAAAGTCATTTAGGAAATAGTTAGGATTGATGAACCTGTCGCACCATACGCAGCCACTTACCTGTGGTGATGATGATGACTCCACACCTGTGTTTTCTTTGTTCTGTGTGCAGGAAATGAGAATTGCTGTGTGGATTTGTGAGACGCATCACGACGTGGATGAGACATTGGGGTGATTCCATCTCTCCCTCCTTAGGAGGGACTGATGATGAATTGGTGATGGCAAATTATGATGTTGAGTTGGAGATGGCAAATTTTGATGAGAGTTGAAAATGGCAAATTTGATTGGTTACGAGGGAGAGAAGACGAATTTGGTTTATGGGAGGAACGGGGAAGACAGTAGGGACGGTTGTTGATTTGTAAAGTAGATGTTTATGGGTAGTGTTGTGTTTTGTGGATACAGTAAGGGGTAAGGGAGGGGCAATGTAGGTTACCTGGTTGGGGGGGGGGGCATACGGTAGGAACGTACCTGTCTCACCTGGTTCCCATGTGCCCCCAGTGTGCATCATCTTGTATTGCGTGCACTTTTGCGCCCTTACCACCTTACTCACTTGTCTTTTCTTTTGTCTCCCACCTCCGAGGATCTGGCTTTGGGGCAGAGAGAGAGGAGAGAGAGGTGCTGGCTCCGCAGTTGTGGGCCTGTACTTTCGCTGCTTGCTGCCTGGATCGATACACCATATGGACCGCAATTTTTGTGGCCACCCACCATGGACCGCAGTTCTTTTGCGGGCAAGCACCACCCATGGATGGACCTATTGGTCAACGTGGCACCTATGCCATACAGGTGAACCACTAATAGTTGGCCCCCTGACACCACAATACAGAAATGGACGCGGTTGGCGCCTTTCTTTATTTTTAAAGAAGCAAGAAGGCCAAGTGCACCACATGAAGGCAAGACCAGCGGCAGAACATCGGCCGGCTGCGACACCACCGGTGATTGTTGAACACTTTATTGGTGCACCGGATGGTGCTGACTGTACATGATGGGGTGGTGCTTTTGGTGCTTGGAAGGGGTGCTCTGCACATTATTAAAGGCCGTAAGGCCACAGAGCACTCGTGGGTTGGTGTATCGATGCTGGCATGCGTGCTCTCTCTCTATGCATAACATCTGCAAGTGTTCCTCCAAAAACAGGTCCTGGATCGTAGTGTAAATATCAGTGTAGTCTTGTGTAAATAATGCTCCCTACCGGCTGTATGTTTAGTTTGAGAATTCTTTCCGCGATACGGTTATCCTGTGGGTGTGTTTCTGTGAGGAGAAGGGTGCAACGTCGCAGGGGGACATATTTACTCATTTGTGAACATCTGTAAAACTGTCGCACTCAGGGTAGAGTTAATAGTAGAGGGAACTACATCTGAGTGCCACACTAAAGTAGGTAAAAATTTATCGGGTCGGGACGCCCCGAGGTAGAGAAGGGTGCAATGTTGCGGATATGGGATTTGGCCTCCATCCATATCCGCTTGTAAATATTCCCCTATTTCCCCAATACTCCCCAACTATCCCCAATCCCCCATTCCCTAGTCCCATTGTCTGTAAACAACACTCTGTAGAACCGACCTTCCCCTTTTTCCCCCATTAAATGTCGTGCCCAGGTTCACCGCATCTCACGTAGACAACTATAGGACATCTTGCTAGTTATTCTTAGTCTATGTCAGTTAAGGACTCGTTTCCATTAATTCTGACTCTTCGTTGCACCAGAATGTGATTGTATGGTACCAGTAGTAAGTTTATGACCTCCCAATACCTCCCCACAATCTCATCTCCGCATCCTCCCATCATCTCATGAAACCACAACACCAACAACAACAACAACAGCGGCGCGGGGAGTGCGCGTCCTCACTCCGGCTTGGTTAGCCGCCATTGACCATGTGCTCCGACGGGGTTACCACACAGGGGCTGACTGTCAGCTCCTCGTCAAGGGCGGAGCCCGGTAACCCCCCCGCACCCAATAAGAAGCGGCGGACCGATTCCATCTGGGGCGGAGCTAACGAGCCGAGGGCGTGTCACTCCCTGCTGGATATACGCAGCCACTTACCGGAGGTGACGTCAGATGCGCCCCCAGCTTGGAGAGAGAAGTCGCCACCTCCAAGCGCTGGATACCTCCCGCCTCTTTGGACCGGACCGGGTCGATTCTGCCCCTGAGCCAAGGTGCACCTTGAGCCATCGATTCTGCCCTTCCTTGCCATCAATCCCTGTGTGAGTCAGTCTTGTCCCGTTTGTCTGTGGTCTGTCGGGAATAAGATAAGACCGTGTCTAAGTGCCCACCTTTCTGTGCTGTACCTCTTGTCCGTGTAATCTAAACATTCTGCAAACCCATATTATAACCTCCTCCGGAGGTCTTGAGAACTGTACCCCTGGTGTCGTGTCATTTAACCCAGCCGTTGTGTCCTTTCCTTCATTGATCTAGCGTAACGCGATTCGGCCAACGTTCGAGTGTAATCGGGTAACTTGTGCGAACACGGCGGCCATTCCGCTCGGCCCACCATAACATCAAAGTCGTGTCCGTAACAATATTTAAGGTTCCAAAGGTGACTTTTTCATGGATTATCAAAAGGCTTGAGCTGTTGTTGGGAAATCTCGCTCCCTGCTTTTGTAACAGCCTTTCTAAGCCGATGAAACAGCGACCTTGTTAAATGAAATTCAGCCGGCCTCCTAATTATGTCCTTTGCAGCCTGGATGAATGAAATTAAATCAGGAAAATGATCTTTTACAATCACATTTCGCTGTCGGTAGGTGTCATTTAGAAAATAACTAATAAGTTGAGGGGCTATGGATGACTGATACGATGAAGATTGAGACAACTCAGTCATCTCAACTTCATCATCTGATTCTGACAAATCAGAAACAGCTCTGCCCGGGTCACATATATCAGTCTGCACCATCCCCATTTTGATTCCAGCCAAGTCTGAAGATTTGCTGGAATGTTCTATTGTAGAGTCATCTTCACTCTGATACCCGGGACATTCAGCAGGAGCTGAAATCTCGGCTTCACCCTCCTGTAGGGAGATGTTCACTGGCTCAGTTGACGAACCAGTGTCATGATTTAGATCTTGCATTGGTAAAGAGGAGCTTGGGGCTGAAACATTCCCATTCCGCTCGGTCTCAGCAGGAAGTGAAGGTTGCGGCTCACTAATGAGCTCACCATCATCTTTAGTCTCGCCATCTACTTTTTCTCCCAAGTTTTCGGTGCTGCCCGATAATGTTTCAGAATTAATTAATTCAGGTTCCTTCTCCCTGGTGTCAATACAGCTTGTGGACACCTGAGAAAAACGTTTCAGGGCGTCTTCACCCACACTGTCTTTATCCAACACTACCTTTTTCAAAGTAATGTTGGAGTTACAAGCACCAGGTGCTCATCGTTTTTTTGTCACCACAATGGGATTTTCTTCCATCTCCTCACTGCACGTAGCATCTGCCACAACAGGTGGGTTATCCTGGATTATTTCATTATTTACCGAATCAGCGGTGTTGTCATTTTCACTAACACGAACAGGTGTATTATCCCGACTCCTCGTGTGCGAGGGAGCGGCGGTAGGAACCGTTCGGGTATTTCGATTTACCTTGTTTCGTACGTTAGAGACCGGGGTGTTATCTCTTTTACAATCAGCGTCACTATGCCCTGCTTCACCGCACCTTACACACGATACCTTCGGACAAAACCTTTTCACATGGCCAAAAGCTCCGCAATGAAAACATGTTAATGAGGCCGATGACGCATACATCTGGTACTCATGGTTGTTCACCTTTACCTTGAACGTGATGTTTAACCCCGTGTCATCGCCTCGATCCGGAAGCACCATATACACCTGCCGTCTAAAGCTCATCACATGTTTCACACGTTCATCGTGAGACCGGAGCGGAATTAATTGTGATTTTCGACACCACTGTTCCGTTTCGGGATGAAACGGACATCAGCTGATCGCAGGTTATAGGCCTAAATGAGGGTGCATTAGATATGACGACCCTCATCGACGGAGTGTCCATAGGCGACGCCAAGACAAAGAGACCTGTCTCTGTGGTGAATCCCGCACTAACAACATCGTGAACGAATTTTTCATCGGACACAAATACAACAACTTTTTGATTCATTCTCGACGCTGCTCGTACATTCTCACAACTGATTATTTTCCCCACCGACAAAACAATGTCCTCGGTGGAAGTTCCTTCGGGTGGAACACACACAAATGCATGCTTCCTTGTTAAGTTGTCGAACGCCTCTAACCGAGAGCGTGTATTCGCCATCCCAGCGAATTAACACCCCCCACTTGTCCGAACCGGACAAGTAGGTACCAAACCGAAATAAATCAAACTAAAATAAATAATAAACGTGCATTATAAGCACAAAAAGGCTTACAAAGCGTCGTAGAAGCGGTAGGCCGCACCCAAAATGGGCCCGCTCTCAGTCCTCTCTCTCTCAAAGACAAAGGTGTAGAAAGGATGAAAACAAAACGCCAAAGTACACAGGATGGAAAAGGAGAAGGAGGGGAGGGCAGGAGAGGACAAAATCGCACAAAGGACTCACCACAACACAGAGCAGTTGCTCACAGCCGCCATGACGCTACACCCAACACAAACGGCCTGCAGGGGGCGGGAGAGAGAGAGAGAGAGAGAGAGAGAGACTTTTGACTTTTGAAGTCCTTTTATTATCAAAATAAAACAAAAAAAATGTATTTATATCTTTACACCAATCATAAATACATGAAAAAGCAATGAAACGAAAAGGTTACAGAAGTATCACGGCACACAATTTGCCAAAATAAAACATTAACTTTATACAACCTACAAAAATATTACCAGTTGGTTCTCACGAACCTCACACAACCCTTCATGACACCAAGTATTGGTGAATTCATCAAGATTGTTTGCATCCTTATAGAAACAAAACTCTAGTTTAAGTCTTGCTGACACGAGGGCATTGAAAAACAACATTACATTGCATTCCCCGGCAGGTTTACCGTTCAATTTCTCCCTTCTTGAAAGATATATTGCCAGCTTGGCTGTTGCGACAAGAAACCTCATTAACATATTTTCCTTGCTTGACTTGGCATTAAAGCCGAAAAGAAAAGAACGCAACGAGAAAACAACCTTCATTCTGTGTGCCACAAGATTAAACCACCGAAACAAAGGAACCAATCTCACACAATTAATGAAGGCGTGGAACACGTCCTCCGTACATATGCAGAATGGGCAACATGTGGATGTAGGAGAGAAATGGTTGATTAACTTATTGGAGGGGACTATCCAGTGGATCAGTCTCCATTGGAGATCACCAGATCTTTTACTTATGAGCTTGCTATACATGGAGTTCCATACAGGTTCAGAGGGGGGTCCCACAGGCAACAGTCTCTTCCACCGGATTACTCCATTTAGCGGCGTATCCCCCAGCAGTAACTTGACACATGACTTGTATAGCTCTTTACTGCTAGTCTCTTGAAAGGGGCTTATCCCCATGCTAACTGGGGGTAAGTCTTCCAACTTGAAGTGCACCAGTAACCCAGGAAAAACCCACTCATCGTGCAATGGTTCGAGCTCGTGGGACCAGCATACTCTCAGCCGTACCCCTATTCGTATCACCTCTCTCAACACTTTTGCAGTCACTCTTTCGGACCGAATTCCTGCTAGCTCGGCTACTTCTCGAGCTGATTTCCACCCGCAACCTGAAACTTGCCGGAGGTGCCATACTTTTGTGATGCCGGCAATTATGAAATGCTGGCAGAGGTCCCTACTTTTGGGTATGTTTGGGAAAAGCCGATTGCAGAACAAAGGCTCTTGTGCAAACATATGGATGTTGTAGTTGTCTTCTTGACGGCACACTGTGAGGTTCTGCCAAGCATTCAACACACTCTGATAAAAAACAGGAAGAGGAGATGTGTCAACTTGTTGAAGCAGGACCAAGAAACATTCGCGGCCATATCCCAGCCCGCCAGCTTGCCGCAAAATGTGGGTGGCCAAAACATGGTTTGGTAATTGTTCTTTCACCAAAAGTTTTTGCACAGTGCATAGCCGAAAGGCCATTATGCGGCTCCTGATGTCGACCATACTCTGGCCACCCTCGGCCAATGGACGGCATACAACATTTGGCCGTAACCAGTGATGCCCTCCCCAAAAGAACTCCAACAGTTACCTTTGCACTTCCTTCACCAAGCCTTCTGGTGGTTGCAGGCAGATGAATCTGTGCCACAAGAAGGAGGCGACGAGGTTCTTGACTACCAAAACTCGGCCCTTATACGAAAGGTGAGGCAGGGCTCTCCTCCATCTACTCAATCTCTTTTTTACGCGTTCAGCGACACCTTCCCAGTTTTTCTGGCCGTACTGTGGGGATCCAAGGAACACTCCAAGATAGCGAACACCTCCATCCACCCACTTTAAACTTGCAGGAAGGTGTATTGGCGGGTCTTGCGCCATTCTAGATGCACTGTCCCTGACAGAGGGAACCCATAGCGCTTTGCTCTTTTCCCAGTTGCACTTCAACGAGGAAGCTAAACCAAACAAATGTAGGCACTTAGCCAGAGCTGCAATGTCGTTATTGTTTTTAACAATGATTGCAACATCATCAGCATACGCCGATACGACAACTGGAGGATGATCAGGAGATATACTCATTCCAGAAACGTTATTCCTTAGTAACACGAGAAGTGATTCCATTACAAGGGTGAACAGTAAGCCGGAGACGGGGCAACCTTGCCTTACCCCCCTTTGAACCTGTATGGGAGAACAAAGCTCATTGTTCACCTTAACTAAACTGAATATATTGTTGTACAATAAAGCAATATAAGTTCTGAAATTATCTCCAAATCCACAGGCTTCAAGCACATGATTCAAAAAGACATGATCGATGCTATCAAAAGCCTTTTCTAAATCAAGAAAAATTATACCAAAGTCATTCTGCACACAGTTGCCATCTATGAGATCTCTAATGAAAAATATGTTATCATACATAGATCTACCTGGAATACAATAACTCTGATCAGGGTGAACCAAATCGCAAATTACCCTTTTAGCTCGATTCGCCAGAACTTTTGAAAGGATTTTATAATCAGTGCATAGTAGAGAAACAGGTCTCCAATTCTTCATTTGTCGCAAATCACCAGCCTTTGGAAGAAGGGACATCACCGCTCTTCTCAAACTTAAAGGCAATTCTCCATGAGTCAGTGATGATTCAAGAACATGCATCAGTTCTGGACCTAATAGTTCCCAAAATTCCACATAAAATTCAGCCGGCAGACCATCGATTCCAGGGGCTCTTCCCGAGTCCATTCCAGCCAGGGCTTGCGTTAACTCCTCGAGCGTAATTGGCGAGTCCATATCCAGCCGCTGGGACTCGGTTAACGAGGATAGGTGAGAGGTTAAAAGTCTCATTGTTTCATCACAAACAACCTGTTTTGAAAACAGTTTGGAAAAGAAGTCCTGAACACATAACCGTCTGTCTCTGGGATTTACAACGACAGCTCCGCCAGGATTAATTACAGAAAAAATGTTCTTGGGTGCTTTACTGACAGAGTCCAGATGAAAAAAAGCTTTACTAGGGGTATCTAAAACCTTTAAGTTCTTAACCCTTAGTCTGAGCAACAACCCTGCTGCTTTCTCCTGGATTAACTCTCTCAGCTGAGTCTTCTTTTCTAGTAATAACTGGAAGTTTCTTGCATTATTATTTTTAGCAAGTTTACCTTCGAGCTGTACAATGTCAGCTTCCAAACAAGTCATTGTTATATTCTTAACATTTGTAATGTTTGCTCTAAACTGTTGACAAAACACCCGAATCTGGGCTTTCGTATTGTCCCACCAAAGATTAACTGAAGAAAAAGAGGGCTTTCTTTGGATTTGATTAGCCCAGAAAACTTGGAAGGCTTCTTTAAATAGACCATCTTCTAGAAGACTGGTATTAAATTTCCAGTATGCACTTTTATTTATTGACTGAGGAAAAAGAAACCCCATGGTTACTAAATGATGGTCTGAGAATATTGATGGAAAATAATCTGGAGAGACTATAGCGTTTCTAAAAGGTGAGTTTATATACCATCGGTCGAGTCTCGCAAAGGACACTCTTCCTCTGGTGATGCGGCTCCAGGTGAACTGAGGTTCATTGGGGAAAAGTACCCTCCATACATCTAGCAAACCCACCCGAGAAAGGAAAAGGGATAAATCAATACATGATTCGGGATGAGGTTCTGCCGAGTTCCTGTCCATTACAGGTTCAAAGGTACAGTTAAAATCACCCCCGATACACACACATTGGTTTAGATCAACTGTCTGCAGGTGATTAATCACAGACGCAAATAAAGCTTTCCGTTCTGTGCTCTCACTTGGTGCGTACACATTGAATAATGTGAAATGGAAATTATTAACCTCCAGTTCAAGAGAGCTGAATCGGCCTTTAACAATCTCCTGGAAGAGGATTGACTCAGGTACTAGCCCTGGTCGAAGTACGAAAGCAACACCTGCAGAAAAGGAAGACAGGTTGCTAAAAAAGCACTGTCCCCCAAAAACGCGACACCAATCATATTCTACGTTTTGGGTGATGTGCGTTTCCTGCAGTAAAAGTACATCGACATTTTTGCGCCGAAACAAACTTTGCACTTGAGCTTGGCGGTTTGGGTTTGCACCTCCACCGTTAATGTTCAAGGTGCCAAAGGTAATTTGCTTCATTCCTTATCAAAAGGTTTGATTGGGTGTTGCGAAATCTCAAGACTGGCTTTTGTAATAAATTTCCTGAGTCGGTGAAATTGTGACCTTGTTAGTGGAAATTCTTTGCCCTTTCTTGTTATTTCCTTTGCTGATTGAATAAATGAACCTAAATCAGGAAATGTATCCCTGATAGTGATAACTACATTTCGCTGTCTATAGGTTTCATTCAGAAAGGAGAGTACGAGTTGAGGAGATATCATTGGCTGACTCAACTGAGACTGAGACAACTCAGGCACCTCCTCATCCTCATCAGATTCCGACAAGTCTGACAAGGTCCCTCCAGGATCGAGGATGTCGGCCTCCGTGGTCACTATGGGAATTGTCAGTATCTCTGGGGATTCGCTGGAGAGCTCCACTGTGCAATCCACGATGCCATGGTGATATTTCTGCTCGTCAGAAGTTGAAGCCTCGGTTTCATCCTCTTGTGGAGCACAATCTACCGAATCGATGAGCGACTCGGTGACACAGTTTTGAATCTGCATCGGTAGAGCAGCACTGCAGAGGGATGAGTCAGTCACTGTCTGCTTGTTCACAGTGACTGATGTCAATGATCGTAATGGTTCGTTCGAGGGTTTATCAACGTATTCAGCGTTGCAACTTATTTCACCCATATAGCAATTTGCGTCCACAGAGTTTGTACACAAACTTTCAGACATATTATCCTCAATTGCAGCACCCGATTCACCATCCTTTTTTTCAAACCCGATGGAAGCATGAGGAACACATTGAGGTGTGTGTTCAGCTACACTGACCTTCTCCAATACCACCTTTTTTGGATTACTGGTAGAAAAATTATCAACCGACGCCCTTCGTTTTTTAGAACCAATAATAGGGTCCTCCTCCATTCCTTCACTACATGAGGGAATCGCAGCAAAGGTTGTGCGAGTTGGGGTCGCTTCGGTTTCTGTGACAGGAAGTGAAGTGCGATCGTTTTCTAGACTCGGGATATGCGCATCGATGCTGCTATTGTTCGTCTCACTGCAGGAGGGAACAGCAGGAACCGGTAAACTCACAGGATTAACTCCAGTCGGGTGAATAGGAACACGAGTATTATCATTTTTACAATCGGTGTATGCGTGGCCATTTTCCCCACACTTTGAACACGAAACCTTGGGACAAAAACGTTTAACGTGACCAAAGGCTCCACAGTGAAAACACGTTAGTGAGGCTGACGAGGCGTACATTTGATACTCCCGATCGTCGGATTTTACTTTAAATGAAATATTTAACCCTGTATCATCACCACGATCGGGAAGTACCATGTAAACTTGGCGACGGAAACTCATAACGTGTTTTATCCTCTCGTCTCGGCTCTTCAGAGGGATCATGGACATTCTCGACACAGCTGTTCCATAACGAGAAAGGACTGACATTAGTTTGTCGTTTGATATAAATGGTGGTACATTTGATACAACGATTTTCATCGCTGGAGTATCCATGGGGGACGCTAACATAAAAACACCACCTTCTGTGGTTAAACCTGCACTCACGACGTCGTGAACAAAGTTTTCTTCGGACAGGAAAATAACAACTTTTTGATTCATTCGTGAGGCAGCTCGGACATGCTCGCACCCGATTATTTTCCCCACTGCGAGTACCACATCCTCAGTGAGGACTCCTTCTGGTGGAACACACACAAATGCATGCTTCCTCGTTAGGCTATCGAACGCCTCTAACCGAGAGCGTGCATTCGCCATACCAGCGAATTCAACACCCCCCACTTGTCCGAACCGGACAAGAAGGTATCAAACCTAAATAATCGAACTAAAGTAAGTAATAAACGTGCATTATAAGCACAAAAATGGCTTACAAAATGCCGTCGAAGCCAGTAGGCCGCACCCAAAATGGGCCCGCTCTCACTCCTCTCTCTCTCGAAGACAAAGGTGTAGAACGGATGAAAACAAAATGCCAAAGTACACAGGATAGGAAGGAGAGGGAGGGGGGGGGCAGGGGAGGGCAGGAGAGGAGGAAAACTCACAAAGAACTCACTACAACACAGAGCAGTTGCTCACAGCCGCCATGACGCCACACCCAACACAAACGGCCTGCAGGGGGCGAGAGAGAGAGAGAGAGAGAGAGAGAGAGAGAGAGAGAGAGAGAGACTTTGACTTTTGAAGCTCTTTTATTATAAAGGTAAGAAAACCATACAAGTCATGCAAATAATAAAGTCACCACAATTCAGAACATGTGCAGCCAAACAACAACAATAAAAACACCAAGCACTAAAATAAAAAAACTTAACAAACCATGATCAAGTTTACAAAACCCACCCTTTGCACACCATTTTTCCACAAAGGTTTGTAAATCATCTTTCATTTGGCAAAAAGAAAATTCCAAGCGTAACCTTGCCATGACTAGAGCCTTAAACACAATTACCACATCACATAAAATATCAGCATTTGCCAGGAGCTTTGCTTTTCTTGTTTTGTAGATTGCTAATTTACCAATAGAAATTAAGAAATTAGCAAGAGCAGTCTCAGAGCGTTTTTTATAACTAAGTGGTGTTCCAAAGATAAAAACACGTGTAGAAAAAGAAAAGTTCATACGATTAAAAAAAGTTGATAAAAAACCAAAGAAGGGAGAGAGTCTTGCACAATCTACGTAAGCATGGAAAAGGTCTTCAGAAATCATAAAAAAAAGGGGCATTCCACTGAATTATCCTCATTAAAACGATGTAATAAAACATTGGAGGGCAACACCATATGGGCGAGTCTCCAAGCAATATCACCAGTCCTTTTAACAATCGGTGAAACATACATTGCAGACCATTGCGGATGGGAGGGAGACCCAGAAGGCAGTTTCTCTTTCCATCGAGCCCCAAAAGAAAGAGGCTGTAACGAGGGAAACCGAACTGAGATACACAAACGATACAGTCTCTTTTTATCCTTGCTGGAAAGTGGCGATGAGGATAGCAAGATAGATGTTGTGGCGCTATCAGCTGGCAGGCTAGAGCTAACACAGATCTGTGGTGGTGTATGGTGGTCACCAATGTTGGCGGTTGAGCTCAGGCCCAGGTGCCTAAAAACACACAGGATTTCCTGTAGGACCTTGGCTACGCTCCTCAAAGATCTGATGCCAGTTCTTACTTGAAGATGTCCTGCGGAGAACCAACTGTTCCTGTTACAGTCACGAAGGTCCCGAGTCGTTTTCATGCCAGCACTCACAAAACGTTGCACAAAGGCACGTGAGCGAGGAATAGCAGGAAAGAGGGCATTGTAGAAAAGGGGTTCCCGGAGGAACCTTTCACTGTTGTATGTCCCCATTTGGCGAGTTATTGAAATGGACCGCCAGACGTTCAAGACATCTTGGTAAAAGTCAGGGAGCAGCGAAGCATCGACATGTTGCAGCTCCATGAAGAAGAGTTCACAATTGTACCCAAGTATGCCGGCTTGTTTTAGTATACAGTTTGCAGTCGATTTCCAGGGCAAGGCCTCCAGAAATATAAAACGACGAGCTGTAGAGACTCGGAAGGCCATCACCCGACAAAGAATGTCCACAAGCCCATGACCTCCTTCTGCCAGTGGGAGGCAAATAGTCTCTGGCTTTAGCCAGTGTTTGCCATCCCAAAAGAAGTCAAGTAAACATTTTTGGATTGACGACACCAACGTTGCAGGTGGCTGCAAGGCAATCATTTTATGCCATAAGAGAGGGGCCACCAGGTTGTTAATGACCAGGGCACGACCTCGGAAAGACAAGGTCGACAAAATTCCTCTCCATCTGTTTAATTTGTTGCTGATTTTGTGGAGCAAACCATCCCAATTCCTTTTGACAAAGCCTGGGGTTCCAAGGTAAACACCGAGGTATTTCACACCTTCTTTTTCCCATGTCAAATTCATAGGGAGAATTGGAAGGGCAGAAGGTGGCGTACCGCCGACCCAAACTGCTTTGCATTTCGACCAATTAATTTGCGTTGTACATGCTTGAGAGTATACCCGTAGGCACTCAAATAGCAGAGCAATGTCATTACTGCTGCGAACAGCAACACATACATCATCAGCATAGGCCGAAATGATAACGGGATTTTCTGATGGAGTCACTGAAAATCCCATAAGAGAAGATCGTAAACGAATCAAAAGGGGCTCAATGCAAAGAGAGTACAAGATTCCAGATAAGGGACAGCCTTGCCGAATTCCCCTCCCAATCCGCAAAGGTGAACAGAGACCATCATTGATTTTGATCAAGCTAAAAATGTGATAATACAATAAGGATACATATGAAATAAAGGATGCCCCAAAACCAAATTGCTTTAAAATGTGAAACAAATACTCATGATTAACAGAGTCAAAAGCCTTTTCTTGGTCAATAAAAAAGAGACCAGTATGTTGTTGTTGAAATGCACAGATTGCACACACATCCCACAGGTCTCGTACCAAAAAAATGTTGTCGTGCATAGATCTGTGCATAACACAGTACGATTGATCCTGATGCATAACTGTGCTTAGAACAGTCTTTACACGGTTAGCTAGCGTTTTGGCAAAAATCTTGTAATCTGTGCAGAGAAGAGAGATTGGTCGCCAGTTCTGTATCAATTGCAGGTCGTTTTTCTTAGGGATAAGGCAAACAACTGCACGCCGACAACTAAGGGGTAACAATCCCTCACGCAGACTGTATAAAAACACTGAGTGCAAAGCAGGACCAAGCATGTCCCAAAAGGTTTTATAAAATTCAGCTGGTAACCCATCAAAACCAGGAGCCTTATGATCAGCAAGGCCATCGAGCGCAGTTTTAAGTTCACCGAGAGTAATGTTCTCATCCAAGACATGCCGTTGATGCTCATCTATCTGCGGTAAATTGGTCGTAATATTCTGCATTGCAGGCACATCATTTGGCTTAAAGGAAAACACATTCTCAAAATAAGACCGAACAAAATGAACAATCTCCGTATTATCACTAAGAATATGCCCATCACTAGCCCGAAGACGAAGCATTTGCTGGCTCGCCTTCGTCGTCTTCTCAAACTTAAAGAAATCTTTACAACATGTGTCTGACGACAGTAAACCATTCACTCTCAGCCTGACTAAGGCACCAATACCATTTTCTTGAATTAATTCCTTAAGCAGAGTTTGTTTTTCAAAGTGGAGTTGACACCGTCTTTCATCACTGAGGACCTCAGCACCTTCCTGCAATCGTAGAATTTCTTGTTTCAAGGCATCAATACATAATTGTTTACTTTGAGAGCAATTGGTTTTGTATTGCTGACAGAAAACACGGATCTGCGCTTTAGCATAGTCCCACCACTGACAGAGATTTAGGAAACGATGTTGGAAATACACAACCTTGTCCCAAAAAACCACAAAGGATGATTTAAAGAAAGAATCGCTCAGAAGTGAGGTGTTAAAGGACCAATACAGGGTGCGGCGTTTGAAACGAGGAAAAGAAAAGCACAGTTTTACCAAAGAATGATCAGAGAAGCCTGAAGGGACAATAGCCGTATATGTCACAAGGTTGACAGCAGAGTTAGGAATATAAAATTTATCAAGACGAGCAAGTGAAAGATGATTTAGTAAAACCCGACACCAGCTAAATTGCTGCAGGTTTGGGTGTTGTTGCCGCCATACATCGTTGGTCATGCCGCGAAATTATACTGGAAAGAGGCCTACTTGAAGCTGGATGTGGCTCTGCACTGTTCCTATCTAAAGTTGGGTTTAAAGTACAGTTAAAGTCACCCCCTAAGCACAACAACGTATCAGAAGAGAGGTGTCTCAGGAAATTAAAGGACTGATTAAAAAAAGTTCCTCTATCTGTGCTATCGCTTGGAGCATAGACGTTAAAAATATAAATAACCACCTTTAGAGGCCATTTTTCCCCACAAAGCGGGGGTTGGCCTTTTTTGGGAACCGTGGTTGTTGTTGTTTGTTGGTCCCCTTTTTGAAGCAATGTTTTACGGCCGGATGCCCTTCCTGACGCCAACCCTTTTTGCCGCCTTTAACGACAAACAGGGAATTACCAGTGAACTGGTACTCAATTAGCCGACCTCGGAAGGGATGACAGGCTGAGTCAACCCCACTGGCGTTAATTCAGCGATCGACCGGGATTCGAACCCAGGATCCTAGGATCCTACGCCGGCACCCTAGCCGCTAGCCCAACACCAGGGTTGGAGCATAGACGTTAGCAAACATAAATCGTTGCTGATTGTATTCAAGCTCTACAGAGGCTAGATAGCCTGGTACGATTTCCTTAAAGATGGGGGGGGGAGACAGACAAACGTGAACTGACAAAAAAAGCAATACCCACACTCACAGAATCTGTATTACTAAAAAACCAAGTGCCAATCAGCTGTTGCTGCCAATCAGCCATGCAGTCTGCAGTGGCACGAGTTTCTTGCAATAAAAGTACATCAATCTTTTCCCTCCTGGCTAATTGCACAGTTTGGGACCGACGCAGCTGACTGCGCCCACCATTAATGTTCAAGCTTGCTATGTTCATAGAAACATAGGCAGCAACACAGCCATTACAGGTTTAATTCTTTCCTTGCTGTGACAAGGTACCTCTTCAGTCTTTTCAGTGATTGATCAGAAATATGAAGGGCCGCAGATTGTTGTACAACTTCCTGAGCCCCACGAATGAAGGCGTGAGTATCAACGAAGAAATCGCAGATTTTCACGCGCTTTTTACGGTAAGTTTTTTGTAGGAAATCCACGATTTCAGCAGGAGGGACAGAGCCTCCAGAGACATGCTCTGATGAGAAGTCGGCCTCACCATCACTCAGTGAGGCAACGGAAGAACCTCCATCAGAGTCACAATCATTGCATTGAGAGTCCATTGCCGAGGCAACGGGCTCATCGACGCGAAAATCTGAGACTTCAGCACTATCACCCTGCTGACCATGAGCTTGACAAGGCTCAGCTGCCTCAATGGAGGATTCCACAGACAGATCACTAGTTCCAACACACTCACCACTCCCCACAGAGGGAGGGGTGGCACAATCAACACAAGCTTCAGCAGGGGACACACATGGAGGCTCAACCTCACATGGAGGTTTACCCTCAGAACACTGGAGAGACTCAGGTGCTGTCTGGCCAACACATACATTTTCAGCATTTATCACATTACCCTCAGAGTATTCTGAAGGCGGGGGAGGTTGAGGAATTTCCTCAACTGGAGGAAACTGCTGAGGAGGAGGTCGCGCTCCACCATAACCTTCACTAACCACTTGAGCGAAGGTTGGAGGACCGGCCAAGACCTTATTATCAGGCTCGTTGAGGTCGCTAGAAGGTGGGAGGGTTCTTTTCCTGGTTCTCTGTTTGTCTACAATGGGGTTTGCGTCAGCACCATCCATACTGTTTACATCATCGACAACGATCTCAGTAGAGCCCTGCTGTTCATCACCATTCAGGCTAGTGACTCTATCTGTGGACTTTTTCGGGCACGAGTCTTTTAAATGACCATATTGACCACACTCAAAACAAACTAGAGACTCTGTGGAGACAAAGACCCGATAAGTGTGACCTTCGACCTTGAAGGGCAATACCGCATTTAAAGAGGTTACACCACACGGTAAGATCATATAAACAAAACGACGAAAGGACATGACGTGTTTTAAACGGTTATTTTTCCCTCGTACAGGAACCATAGTAACTGAAGAGACGACAGAACCAAGTTTGTTTAGTTCAGTAACCAGGTCTTTGTTCTTAAGGAACGGAGGAGCGTTAGAGAGAGAAACCCGAACTGCCGGTGTGTCGAGTGGACATACCTGAACAAACACGTCGGGAGCAAAGAAGAGCCCGTGCTCGACTATTTGAGCAACCATGGGCACTGTGGAAACAAAGATTACCACGCGTTTATTCATGCGAGAAGCCGCTTTTACATTATCCAAACCGATTAACTCTCCGACCGCAAGGATAATGGCCTCGACGTCGATTCCCGACGGAGGTGAGCAAACTAACCCATGCTTCCGGGTTAGCGCTTCAAGAGACGTGTAACGAGAGCTATCCGCCATCGTTTACACGTTTAAACAAAGGATAAATGTATAAAGGGTTAATGAAGCCAAAAAGCTCCAGTAAACAAATGAAAAATAAAAATATTTACGAAAAAAGAAACGGAAAAAGTATTATGATTTGTAACACGAGGCGAAAAAAACCCAAAGAGGGAACCGCCCTAAGGGGGAACCTTTACCGGTCTCACCACGTGTGCTCTCTCACTTTCTCACTCTCAAGAGGGGGGGAGGGATGATAACGTGGAAGGGTGACACACAAAAGACGGAACAAAGGTGAGAAAAGGTAAGGGGAGGGTAAAGATACAAACCACGAGCACGGAGCTACAATGCCAAGACACGAACAGACGCCATGACACCGCACCCAGCGCACCGACAGCCGATAGGTGGCGACAGAGAGAGAGAGAGAGAGAGACTTGACTTTTATGTCCTTTTATTACAAAAGTATAAAATAAAGATTTTGTACAGTCAAAACAAAATAAACAAACTAGTTACATACAATTTTACCATCGGGGAAATCAAAACCAACAAACCGTTAAGCTACCAAAAAAGCACAAAGGATATTTTTAAAGACTAGAGAGAAAGCACCAAACGGCCATCAGATATTTTACAAAAATCATCATTGACACACCACATTCTTTCAAATAGTTCAAGTTGGCTGGAAAGCGAGTAACAGTAAAAATCAAGTTTTATCCGGCTTTCGCAAAACGCTCTGAACATTGCTACAGTATCTGTACTGTACAAATCATTCCTTATCTTTGATTTTCTGGTTTTGTAAATTGCCAATTTTGCTTGGGAAATGAAAAAGTTTGCAAGAATTGTTGCTTGGATGTTTAAGGGGCTACTTGGACCAAAAATGAAGATTGGAAAATTGAAATCAATGGAAAGACGTGCAAATAGCACTTTCAAGAAAACAAAAAGAGGAGTTAAACGACTGCATTGAATATACGCATGGGGCAAGGTTTCTCTCTGTCCACAAAAGGGACACTGATCACTTGTCGCTTGTGAAAAGCGGTGAATGAGAGAGTTTGTGGGTATTATCCAATGTGCGATTCTCCATTGGAGATCACCAGCACGTTTTGGCACAGGATTTTTATAATACCATCCCCAGTTTGGGGAGAAAGGAGGAGTGTGCGGCCAGACTGCAGACCACCTGCAAGGTGCTGGGGGAGACAAGGAGGGGAAAAGAGCTTTTAAACATTGGAGATACAAGGTTTTACGGTTACCACTGGAAGAGGAAAAGGAGCGGCCAAAATTTATTGGCTCCAAGTTTTCAGAGGCCGACAAAAGAAGGTTGGGGAAAGGAGAGAGGCTCGGCTCAGAGGGAGGTACAGGATGAACCAACCAAGGTTGGGAGGTACCGTAGGCACGAAGCACCACCCTTATACATCTGTCTAGTTGGCGAGATGATCTGACGCCAGTCACCTAGGCAATAGCAGCAACACTTAGCCACTTATCATTTGCATTGTTTCTAAGGTGGCACACTTTAGTTATTGATGCAGCCACAAACTTTTGAATGAAGACCCTGCTGTTATCAAAACCCTCAAAAAGTGAGTTGCAAAACAGTGGCTCGTTGAAAAACATGGCTCTCTCGTACGTGGTATGATCGCGATGGCTTTTGAGAGCTTGCCATGCATTTAACAAACTTTGGTAGAAAGAGGGGAGTGAAGAGAAATCAAACATTGTCAAGTCCATCAGGAAAAGCTCCTTAGCATGACCGAAATTCTCAAAACGACCCAAAATACAGCATGCAAGTTGCCTCAAAAGCACAACAGGCTCGTGCAACAAGGACCATATCGTGCGTAGACGAAAAGCCATGATTTGGCATTTTACATCGACAAGTCCTTGACCACCCTCAGATATCGGCAAATTCAATCTTTCCGGTCATAGCCAATGCATTCCAGACCAGAAGAAATGAGTGACGCTCTTCTGTATTCCGTCGATTAACCCAGCAGGTGGTTGCAGAGCCAAGACCCCCTGCCACAGAATGGAGGTAACCAGGTTGTTTATGACCAATACTCTGCCACGGTAAGACAATTGGCGGAGTAGGCCTTTCCATTTTATTAAAAGCAGTTCAATGCGTTCAGGCAAACCTTCACAGTTATGCCTGATGAAATCTCCAGGACCTAGAAAAACTCCCAAAAACCTGATCCCATCTCTTCTCCAAGCAATATTTGTGGGGAGAGACAGGGGTGAGGGGGGGGGGAGGGGAGAGTGGGGGTTGGGAAAGGGATTCGAGCCACAGTGCCTCAGTCTTTTTCCAATTGATTTATGCTGACGAGGCTCTGTTAAAAAGTGTTAAAGCATGCATCATCTTAGCAATGTCATCAGAGTTTTTGATACAAACACATATATCATCAGCGTAGGCAATGGTCTTTATAGTGTGGTTTAAACCTCTAACAGTGAAACCAGTCAAAGACTTTCGAAGCATGTTTAAGAGGGGTTCAAGGGAAAGGGTGTATAAAGCACCTGACAGTGGGCAGCCCTACCTGACACCTCTTTTAATACAAAAAGGGGGCACAAGCTCATTATTTATGTTTAGCAGGGCAGATACGTTTGAGTAACACATATGTATACATGATAAAATAAAGGGTCCAAAATCAAATCGATTTAAGACTTCGGACAAGTATTCATGAGCAACATAATCAAAAGCCTTCTCCTGATCTAGGAAAACAAGGCCAACACTTTCATGATGGATATCACAAACATCAATCAAATCACGAATAACAGAAATACTGCCATGGATATTACGACCAGGAACACAATAAGTTTGGTCCATGTCTACAATGTTCTTTAAGAAGGGTGAAAAACGTAAGGCAATAGCTTTGGAAAAAATCTTGTAATCAGTACATAGTAATGATATTGGCCTCCACTGGGAGATGAGTAAAGGGTCGCCTTTCTTTGGAAGCAAGGTAAGTACTGCTCTTCTGCAGCTCAGCGGGAGTTCATTCTTTTCAAGGCTTTCCTGGAAGACTGATAGCAGTTCAGGGCCAATTAGGTCCCAGAAAGATTCAAAAAATTCTGATGGTAGACCATCGATGCCGGGTGATTTTCCTTTGCCAAGGCTCTTTAATGCGATGGAGAGTTCCTCAAGTGTGAGTGGTTTCTCCAGGCTCAGCCTTTGCTCTGGGGTTAAGGTGGAAACACCATCAAATAAGTGAGAGAAACCATTTAGATCAACTTCTTTTGTTTTGTAATGGTTGGAGAAAAAGAGTCTAGCTTCCCTCTTGAATCCCTCAGGGTGAGTGATGACAGAATTGTCAGGACATTTTAGAGCAGTAATTTGGGGGCGAGGAACCTGAGATTCAAAATCGAAGAAGTATCGGGTTGGCGTATCCAAAAGGTTGAGCTGCTGAAACCGTAATCTTTTTAATGCCCCTTGGGTTTGGTTCTCATTTATTGTATTAAGGAAAGCTTTCTTTTCTTTCAGTCTCAGTTCTTGTTGGGGAGAAGAGTGAGTTTTTTAATTTGTTTGAATTTGTACAATTTCCTTTTCTAAACTAGCCTTTATTCTACGTTCCTCTTGTGTTCTTAAGAAACAAAATTGTTGGCAAAATCCTCTACATTGGGCCTTTATGTTGTCCCACCACAAACGCTGATCTGTAAACTGGTGTTTTTGATTTAATAAAACAAACCATACGTCTTCAAAAGCAGCCCGAAAGGAGGGGTTTTCTAAGATGGTGACATTAAGCTTCCAGAAAGAATGGCGATTCAAAGACAGATGTGAATGGTAATTCACAGTAATTAAATTGTGATCTGAAAAACCAGAGGGCAAAATTCCAGTGGTAGGGAAGAGATTAAAAAATGGTGAATTTATATAGATCCGGTCGAGCCTAGCTAGGGATACTTGGTTGTTTGTGATCTTGCTCCAGGTGAATTGATGTGTCGTGGGATTTTGTTGCTGCCAAAGATCCTGAAGCTTAAAATCCCTTATTATCCCTGCTAATAATTTAGCTGGTCCGGGATGGGGTTCCGCACCGTTCCTGACTAGGTTTGGCTGCAGAGTGCAGTTAAAATCACCTGCCATTATAATACACTTGTGCAGGTCTATTTGCCTCATATAAGGCCCTAATCTAGCGTAGAAGCATTGCCGCTCCGTGCTATTTGAAGGGGCATAAACGTTCAACAAAGTAAAATTTATGTTATTAATAACAAATTCTACGGAGGCTAGATGCCCTGGGATTATGTTTTTAAAGGAAAGTTTTGATGGATGGAAATAGGGATTCAAAAGAAAAGCCACTCCCGCAGTTCGGGAATTGGAATCACTAAAAAAATTGGTCGTTTTCATCATCCGGTTCCATTCTGCATGGGATGCTGGCGTAGTGTGGGTTTCCTGTAAGAAAAGTACGTCTAATTTTTTCTGTAGTGCAAGGTTCACCACTTGGAGTTTGCGCAGCTGACTCGCGCCACCATTTATATTTAAGCTTCCAAAACTCATTTTCTTAGTTGATCTTTTGCTCTCACAATGTACTTTTTTAGCCTGCTACATTGGGATTCTGTGTAATGGTGGTCGCTAGGCCGTCGGATGATGTTCCTTGCCGTGTCGATAAACCCGTGCAGGTCAGAAAAGGGATCTTTAATGTCTACGTGTCTCTTTCTAAAAGTGTGGTTGAGGAATTTCAATATTTGGGTTGGTAAGACATTGGATTCACTTGTTGTAGGGAACTCCTCAATTTCGTAAGATTCCTCATCAGACATGTCGGAACCACTGTCTGGGTACTCTTTCAATTCCTGGTTCTTGGGGCTCCGAGGTAACTTGTGGCGTGCAGGTGTCATCCTGCTCCATATTAATAGGAGCAGGAGAGGGTAGTGGAATTAAAGGAGCCTCGGGCAGTGGGGGGGGGGGGGGGGGGGTGGGAAACCGTAACCAGTTTAATAGTTTGAGGTTCTCTGTCAATTTTTCCAATGTGCTCAGGCATGTTATGTAAGACTGCCGGCACAGGTACTGTTGGGGTTAGAGTATTTTCATTGTGCTCAGAAATTGGGGGCACTGGAGGTATGATCGGGTTTTCTGCTATCACGTTTCCTCCTATTTTTACTGTTGGGTCTTGATGCACTTCGGCATCATTCACAGAAGGAGGACATGGAACAGTTTTACTTTTCTCTCGAGGAGGGATGTAATTTACCTTCGTTGCATTGTGGGGGAAAGTCTCAGGTAAGGGCTGGGGATCTACATTCTCATGCATGAGCAGTTCGTACCGGTTGCTGGTAGTAGTTTGGTCGGACAGAGGCATTCCCGCAGTGTTTGACTGAAAAACTACCACCTTTTCGTTACGAGGTGTAAATGAATCCTGGGGTGTTTTTCTCTTCCTTAATGAGGAAACAAGTGTAAACCCATCCCAGATGTTCATGTTCGCATTATCAGCGGTCGTTACATTTGGTACGATGTCATCTGAGACAGTAGTTGGGGTAGTTTGCCCGTCAGTGTTGGGAGGTAGTGGGGGGTCTGAGACAGTAGATGGGGTAGTTTGTCCGTCAGTGTTGGGAGGTAGTGGGGTGTCTGAGACAGTAGTTGGGGTAGTTTGTCCGTCAGTGTTGAGAGGTAGAGGGGGCACAGTATTGTCCAGAGAGCCTGTCTGCTCGGTCACAGAGGATGCAGTTTGGGGACAGAAACGTTTTAAATGTCCGAACTTTCCACAAGTGAAGCATTTTAATGTCTCGGTTGACGCATATACTTGGTAGTCGTGATCTTTTATACGGAATTTAATTACCACGTTTAATACGTTATCCACGTTGGATGTGGGAAGTACAATGTATGCCTGGCGTCGGAAAGACATGACGTGCTTCGCCTGTTCACTCCGACAGCCCAGCGGCAGCATCTTGATCTGGGACACGACTGTACCATAGCGCGATAGTTCCGCTAACAGCGACTCATTTTTTACAAACGGGGGGACGTTGGATAGGAGTATTTTAACAGCTGGGGTATCGAGTGGGGAAACCAAGATGAAATGTCCATTGTCTGTGGACAAACCAGCCGCGACAACCTCATGCACGAGGCTTTCCTCGGCTAAAAAAACCACGATACGTTTATTCATTCGTGACGCTGCACGGGTCTTTTCCATCCCAATGATATTCCCAATAGCAATAACAATGTGTTCCACACTAACCTCATCGGGAGGACCACACACCACGCTATGCTTCCGTGTGAGGGCTTCGAAAGCCGCATACGGGGAACGCGTCGACATTTTACTAATTCGAATTACCCGGACTAAGCCGAGTTGGGGTCGGGCGGGAGAAAAGGGAGGGGTCGGGGGAAAAAGGGAGGGGTCGGGTACAGTTTTCTGTAAAAGCAGGGGGGGGGGGGGGAAACCGCAAAGGAAACGCCACTCGGCATGTACCAGCACGAGAAAACGAACGCGGTAAAACACACCTCTTAATGAGGAAAAGGGCGAAAACCCATCGCAACTCCTTCTCCTTAGAGTGTCGATAGGAATACCACTCACCCGTCCACCTCACCGAAAGGCGTGGGCTCTCTCTCTGTATCTCAGAGGAAAAAGTAGAAGAAGCTGGAAGAAAAAGAATCGAGACAGCAACACAAGCGAGGAACGTAATGGGGGGGGGGGGAGGGAGCGGTGTGGGGGGGGGGGGGAGGCGGGCAGAGAGAGGGCAGAACGGGCGGGGAGCTGGGGGGGGGTGAGGAATTGTAGTAGCGGGTTTGCTGAAATGGAGTGGTGGGGGCAGACAGAGAGTAGACAACATGAGGATAAATAAAAAAAATGGAAAAACAGAAGGTAAGAACAACGAGCAAGGGGAGGTAGAAAGATCGAAGGTTGGAGCAGCTCACACCTCACCACACATGCGCAGCTGCCATCATGCCACGGCCAGCAGGGGGCGGGAGAGGGAGAGAGAGAGAGAGTTAGAGAGTGTGAGAGTGTGAGAGGGAGTGTGAGAGAGTTAGAGAGTGTGAGGGAGAGGGAGTGAGAGAGTGAGAGTGTGTGTGAGAGAGAGAGGGGGGGAGAGAGAGAGAGAGAGAGAGAGAGTGTGTGTGTGAGAGAGAGTTGGAGAGTGTGAGAGTTAGAGAGTGTGTGAGAGAGTTAGAGAGTGTGAGAGTTGGAGAGTGTGAGAGAGTTAGAGAGTGTGAGAGAGTGAGAGAGAGAGTGAGAGTGTGTGAGAGAGAGAGTGTGAGAGTGTGTCAGTGTGAGAATGAGAGAGTGTGAGAGAGTGACAGAGAGTGTGTGAGAGTGTGAGAGAGTGTGTGAGAGAGTTAGAGTGTGAGAGAGAGAGTTAAAAAGGAAAGGGCTCATCCATGGAGACCGATCAGATTAGTGATCCCGCTGCCCTGCCGAATCTGGACAACAGGGAAGAATGGGGAAGATTTGGCCCCTGACTTGCGTTGGGTGGGGGAGGGTGTGGTACAGCCACCACGAAGAGGCGTCCCCAATAGTTGTGGATGTGGAAGTTGGCTCCAGAGGTGGGAAAAATAGGAAGGAATGAGTGGAAGCGAGCAGTGATCTTGGATTTAGGGAGTTTCAACAGAAGGGGGTTGCTGGTGGACCGTGTGTGCCCTGCAGATACCTGGAGTGGTGGGGAGGGGTGAAGCATGGACAGGGCAGAGAGGGCAAGACCAGAAAGGAGTCGGAACAACACATAGTGACTCAGCTCGGGGGAACAACAACACAGCTCGGGGAAGCTGTCAATGATGGCAAAGTGATAGGCCCATCGACTCAACTTCATCACAAAAGATGCCAATGATCTTGAAGGCCTTGGTTTCCATGGCATCAAGCTGAGCTAGCTGGGAGGCAGGAGCGCCAGCCCAGAGGGGAGAGCAGTACTCCATCAATCTGCGGATGAAGGACTTGTAGATGGATATAGGAGCTCAAGAAGGACTTTGTACGATGAAGGATGCTCAGTCTGCGTCTGTCTTTGGAGACCAACTTTGAAATGTGGATTGCTCAAGAGAGATCATGGCTGAGAGGCAGACCAAGTAGTTTGAATGACTGAACTTCTTTGAGAGAGTTGCTGAGAAACACACCGTTTGCAATGTTGGTGAAGGTGCAACATCGTATCTTGAGAGAGATTACCAGTCTTCCGATCATTGGGATCTTCTGATCACAGATACATCGATGCTTTTTGTGCAAAGAAGGAATAGCATCGTATTATTTGGGAATCTTTGATAAGAAACGTGACTGGTAATCTCTCACAAGATACGCTGTTGCACCTGCACTGAAATTACAAGCCATGTTGTGCAATTGTATTTTGCAAACAATTGAGTTTATTTTGTTACTGTTATCATTTCAATAGAAATTCCTCAACTTGACAAAACACTGGAACACTAAACGATATGTTCGTTCACTTCCACAGTACTTTCTGCATCTCCAACCCAATCTTCCGCACATCAGCCAGATCATCAGCATTCAAAATCCTCCCCAGAATACCCCTCATGCTTACCTACCTGCTTACCAGCTACATCACCATGATACACCCACCTGTGATGTTATTTCAATTTGCAATGATTTTATATGAAAGAATCCACAAGGATTTGTACATGACTTTTGTACATGGGATTTGTACATGGATACCCAGCATCCACGAGCCATGGGTTCAGATGGGGATGCTAAACAGACCAATCCAAGTAAGCTTTTTGCCGAACATTGCGTTATCGTGAACAAAACCGCAATCTTTAGAATGGAATTTCTTCATAACTGATACGTTTATGCTGGATAACGTTACAACTACATATTCACAAACAATAAATACATGAAACCCTTGAAAGATGAGGTCACATTGCATCTTGAATCAAACGCATTTTGCATACTCGCAAAACTCTAGCACTCGCTCTGTAAAAGCAACCCTCCCCCACAGATAATGACGAAAATGAAGCTTTACCTTTGTATGTCCCAGACAAGGTTTGTTTGAGGACTTGCAATGAAGTACAGAGTTCCAAAAAGACCTGGACAACAAAAGGTACAACCGATACCCTTTGGTTTATATGATACAGAAACTCAAAGTTTTGTGGACACCACCATTACACTTCAATGTGAGCTCCGTTTGTCGTGTGCAGCACATCAAGGAGGTACACGAGTTGTTGCCATGTTCAGCTCAGCATGTTTGTGTCCACAAGTGCACATGCGGCTGTGATCTGAGAATGAAGATCCTGCAGGTTTGCCACCTTGGTGTTGTAGACAACATCTTTGACAAACAACCACAGAAAAAAAATCAAGGGGGCTTTATGTCTGGTGATCGTTTGGGTTAGGCAGTTGGTCCATCTCGGCCAATCCAGGAACCTGGAAATTTTTCATTCAGGATGGCTTCAATGAATAAGGCCCAATGAGGGGGAGCGCCGTCCTGTTGAAAAATGATTTAGGGTCGCAGGTTTTCAGGAGAATCCTTCCATCATGTTCATGTAAATTGTTGAGGTCACTGTATCTTCAATAAAGAAAGACGGACCCACCAACTGATCATGGAGAAGACCACACTACACATTGAACTTTGGACTGTCGCATATGTGTTCAATGACCACATGGGGGTTTTCAGAGCCGCAGATCTTCACATTGTGCTGGTTGACCTTCCCCGATACATGAAAGCAAGCATTGTCTGTGAAAATGACCTTTTTCAGGTAATCTTCATCATCTTCCATGCAAGTGAACATTTCCAAGGCAAATGCCTTGCATTTGGGTCCATCATTTGGTTTGAGTTCCTGCAGAATCTGCACCTTATCGGCATAAAGCTTCATTATTTTATGTAAAATCCTGTGTGATTGGTAGTCCCAGTTCTCTGGATGAAAATCCTGCGTACAGTGGTGGTTGGTAGTCCCCGTTCTCTGGATGCATGTCGGATTGATTTTCTGTGACTTTGTTGAAATGATTCAAAATTAAAATAAAGAAAACTTTGAGTTTATGTATCATATAAACAAAGAGTATCGTTGTATCATTTGTGGTACTAAATATATTTACAACTAAAGTTGTCCAGGTATTTTTGGAGCACCCTGCATAAGGATACAGGTGACTTAAAGTATACCCGACCAATCGACCATCCATAGAAAAAAAAGAGCATTCAAAATAGTTTAGAGCAGCAATCACAACCAAGCTCATAGAGGGAGGGAACGTGTGTGAAGTTCCGGGATTCTAGCTGTAGCTTAAGTAGCATCATTTCTTTTGGAAATTTTCTACACTGTCCACCACATCAATAACTGTTTTCCCCTTTCCATGAAGCTCCAGATTCAAATTGTTGAGGCGCTGTTCTCTGTCCGTCAGATAAGCAAGATCCAACACAAATTTGTGAGATGAGTGTCATGGTTCTTGGTCAGCAGGAACTCCGCTATGGCAGACTCATTGCAGAACTCTGTCGGCTCGGCCATCTAACCTGAGTGAAGAAACAGATATCCCAGTATTCACTTTTCATTTCCTCGAGGATTGTTTTGAATTGCCTATGAATCATGTCTTGTACTCTGATGGAGTTCACATCCTTCACAATGTCGTCGATGACATCGTTGAAACCAAGATGTTTCGGGCAGAGCATTCCTTGGTGTATGATACTTCATCATCATGATATCTTCTTCTTCGTGGTATTGCATGATATCTTCACCATCCCTCAGGCATCGAGGTTGTTCAGCAGCATGTATAGCCATTAGGGTTCCTGCTCCCAACTTCACACCAGTCATTGGTGGCACGCCATCAGCCGTGATCCCACTCAGTTGATTCCATGGCAACGTCAAACTATCGCTTGCTCAAATTGTTTCTTTTGGAATATCCCCATCAGTTGTGGTGCTTTTCATTGAGTGGCCGGCCAACAAGTTCCTTACAGATGACAAAATCATCATCCCTACCAAGGACAAACACAACTAGCTCGGTTGTATCCGATGTGTCTGTGCTCTCATCGAGAGCGACAGAAAAAAAACTGCAAACTTTCTCCTTTCGTCTCAAGTTGCTGTCTGCCGTCTGCTGTCTGATGCCATGTCCCTGATCCAATAAGCCACCGTCTGCCAGGAGCAGGCTGATATTTTCAAAGTTTAGCCGTTCATTTGGACAGATGGTGTTTACACATTCTTTGACAAACTCTCCATCCTTAAAGGGTTTGCACCGCTTGGCAATTATTTGGGACACTTTGTCCTGCATGCAAGAACAGCACTGTCCCATTTTTAAGCCTTGGAGAAGTTTGTGCACTTTGTTTTTCCTTGCTTCATTCGTCAAGAAAGCCCCACAAAATGACTTGTATTCACCAACTTGAAAAATGTTCACTGACATCGGAAGATCATTCTGGTTGAAAAAGGATTTATCCGTCCACTCCACTTGAAATACCCTTCCTTTCTCAAAAACTTTGTGGCACCTTCTGGTCCACATCTTGAAATGGTTTGTAATCCAGGACCATGAGTAAAACATAATGCGATCCAAAAGGCTATACTAGTCAAGGGATCGATTGAAATCTTTGCAACTCTTAATTCGGTAATTGAACAATGGCTGTCCAATCAGATATCACTGTATCACTATAGTGCGCAGTGATGTAACAAATCCATGGGCGTGCATGATGTGCACTTTTTGTGAAAGTGGTTGTAATAGATCATTTGCACATTTACTCGTGGTAAATGCGCACTCGTCTGTCCAGCAGTGAAACAAAATGGAAAATCATTCCAAACAGGAAACGTACTGTTTTAGGGACATCATAAAGGACACAAACAAAAGGCATGAAGAACTAATTTAACGTGTTAACTAAGGTGGTGTAAAAGACGCTGCATCATTGTCGGTAAACCTACGAATAAATGGTTTGTTTTGTCTTTTCTACAGCCTTTAAAACTTTTATTTTATATCAATTTTATTATATATTTGAACAACGTAGAACACTAATTGCCTTGTTTGCACTTCCAGAAAGTTTCAGTTTAGCAGTACTTGGACAAAACTTTATGCCATCTCGACCAATCAAATTTGCCGCACACTCTGAGGGTGGAGTAACATCGAGATTTAAGTGCATTTTTTCCTCTACGAATGAATATTGCTGAGGTAGCAACAGCCATACAACCTCGATATATTATAGTAGAGGAGACAGATTTATCATACGTGCCATACTGCACCCTCAATGTCAATATGAACAAAGGCCATAAATGCTAGCATCCAGGGAGTGTTAAGAGAATATGTGGTGTGATGAACAAAGCATTGTGGGTATGTGCATTTCGGATGCCAAATTACGAGTGTGATTTGCCCAAGCCTATAGGATGTGGTGCAACTTACATAAGCAAAAAGAGTGAAATTTTAACCCCAACTCTGCTCAAACCTCAAACCATGTAAAACTATAGAAAGCATTTGAAAATGCAAAGCCCGTCCGCTTCCGCCTTGTATTCAGACTTCTTATTTTTCTGTATGCTAAACATGACGAAAACAGCTAAAAAGAAATACACAAAATTGACGATATTAGGCGACTTTGACCTTTTGACCTCAAAAGCAATATGCTTCAGTGACCCAATATACAAACCCTGCTCCAATTTCAAGTCAATATGATGAAAATTGACAATTTTATGCAACCTCAACATTTTTACATTTTGATTTTAAAAAAACAATAAGCTTCTAGTTTTTTTATTTATTGGTGAGCCAATTCAGTGACCCAATATGTAAATGCTTAAAATTTCAGGTCAACCAGATGAAAATTGACGATTTTATGTGACGCTGACCTTTGACCTTTTGATCCAATCTTTAATTTGTCTTCTCCATATTCTCATAATAAAGCTTTGTTGGAAATTTGATGAGAAAAGCTCAAATGATGAAAAAGTTACGGCTTGGACACCCAAGTAAACCGCGAAAGCCAGGCCTTAACAGTATTGTCGTGTTCACAGGGATTACCTCCCCTGGTGACGGATTGCCGACCGAGCTTTAACTCCGATGCGTTCACTCAAACTATGGCAGTGTAATTTTACACATGCGAGGGTGTAGTGGAGCGCAGCGAGCTTAACTGGACGGATGGGCGTGGCACGGGGTTATCCGATTCCCACAACAAATAAACGGACAGGACAAGGAATTAAAATTCAACAAACAATGGTTTAATACAAATAAATGCCAGGGAACAAAGAAATGAATGTAAAACTAAATTCCTAATTTGAGACATCTCCACATGGACTCATAAAACAGACACAGGGATAAATAAATGAAAGAAATAAAATGGGTGTGGTGCGTTTGCCTGCTACTCCACCTGGCGTCCGTGACCGTCCGGGGTCGTCACAGGTCCCACGTCCCTGCGCGGGAAAACACGCATTGGCGCCAAGTCCGTTCACCCACCAGCCACCGAACGTGAAGCAAACAGGCCCTCATTCCTTCCTCGCCATCTGCTCCACAAAGCACCGAGGTGAGACAAGAGAAGGATGCGTCCGCCAAGAGTGTGCACGAACTGTGACTGCACGCAAGGCCACCCAGAGTCCAGAGAGGGCACGGACTTAGACCGCCTGCGATGCCAGCCACAGTCAAGAGAGGGACGTGTGACTGCACACTATGAAATCTAGAGCCAAGAGAAGGAAAATGGCGGGACGTGTCCTTTTTGCCCCTCGTGCTGGAACATTCTCTGATGACATCTGCGCGCGCTCCAATCAGCGAGTGCCATTTCATTTCTCCACGGCCACGATCTCGGGGCTGAACCTCATGGCCCTTCATGCCGGCCCTTGTGATGACTCGGCTGGTGGCGTCAGTGGTAGTGTTAGAATGTCTGGATCTGGTGGCTTTATTTAGTGTATTTAGTATAGGTGCGGAGTGCATGGCTGGTGTTGCAAATGTCATTACAAACAAAGGGGCAAACCACAGAGGCAATTTACACACAGGGAATCCACCCTTATACCCTAACTAATTAGCATAGCTCCACCCCTCGCATGGAGACAATTATACAATATTACCGGACACACGGAGCTGACTTACGTTACAGGAAGGTTTCTACATGGCATACAGAGCCTGGTGTTGGGTTAGCGGTAAGAGTGCCGGCTTGGGATCCTAGGATCCTAGGATCCTGGGTTCAAATCCCGGTCAATCGCTGAATTAACGCCAGGGAGGTTGACTCAGCCTGTACCATCCTTCTGAGGTCGGCAAATTGAGTACCAGCTTGCTGGGATGAATGATCCCGGTGTGCACCCCAGCTTAGAATAGGTACACTGTATCCCTGCACATCGTGAGAGTGTGACCAATGGTTGGCGTCAGGAAGGGCAACCGGCCATAAAAACATTGCGTCAAACAGGGAACCATGATTGTCATCATGGGGCCCGCAAGGCTAACCCCTGCTCTAGCGGGGAAAATGGCCTTAAAACGATCATTCATTCATTCATTTTTATACGGTATTTTTATACTACCCAACACAATCCGACCTGTCCTTAAGGTATTGCATTGCCTACCCCCCACAAACGTAACAGCATGTTAAGATAAAATAGAGTTTATGAAGGTTTTCTTATGAAGTGTGATAAAGATATTGCTATCATGATGTGGTCTTTTAAACTTGGAAGAGTCCATTTGCTATATTGATCTAGTCAAAAAACAAGGTAATGTTCATATAGGCCCACATGCACATGCAGTCGACCCGTGTTTGTTTTTTTTGTTTTTTTTAATACTTGGGCAAAATACTGCTCATGGAATACTGCTCCTCATGGAATTAAATACTGCTCCTCATGAAAACCTCATGCAATACTGCTCCTGCCTCACACCTGGATCGTCTTCACGCTGTTGAAACCAAAGCGTTCAGAATCATTGGAATCTCCCGCGATGAAGCTAACTCCAAGGGCCTTTCACTCACTCACCGCAGGCAGGTTGGTGGTCTTTCTGTCTTCTACCGACTCCTCTCTGGCCTTGCCCCCCCAGCTCTCTCTGGGCTCTGTCCCGCAAATATTCCTACAGGTCGCACAAGATCTGCCTGCAACCCTCTTATGGTTAAACTGCCAAAATCAAGACTCTCTGCTCACCTTCACTCCTTCATTCCTCTTTTCTCCCGCCTCTGGAACAAACTCCCTCACTCTCTTCAATCCCACTCCACCCTCCAGGTCTTTAAAACAGCTGTTCACCACCATCTCTTATCTTCCCCCATCCAAAACCTTGATCTTTTCTACCCCCGCTAATTTCACCCCAAATCCACCTTTTTGAAATACCAACTTCTGTCCTGGAAGTCCTGGAAGTCCTTGGTGTCCTTGTGTTTTATACTTCTCCCACCCCACCCCCCCCCCCCTCCCCTTCCCACGCTGCCTCCCCCCAAGCCCTCTCCCTCCCACACATCTCCCCACTCTCAAATGTTGTGTTTGTGTGCTTCCCCTTCTCTCCCCATCTTGTCTTCCGCTCCCTCTTTTTATATATTTTGTTTGTCTGTTTGATTTGTTTGTGAAATAAATGTTAGCTCTTTCACGAGCCCTCTTTACATTCTGTATACAAAAAAAAAAAAAGAAAAAAAAAAAGAGGTTCATAATAGAGCTGACACACACACACATACACACACACACACACACACACACACACACACACACACACACACACACACACACGGACATACTGACAAGCCAAACACTTAACACAGCTACTGTGCTTGGGGAAAATGCCGTCTACCTGGGTACCACTCTGGGTACCAGCGACGTCATAACAATGGCGTCGCTTTTCTCACCGTACTCAGCGGGGCATTTCCTCAATAGGAATTTCCTCCTCCACATGGATGCCAAATGATGGGGATTGTCCGTGCTCTACCTCTTCAAGCAAGTAAGCAGCGCGTACCATTTTTAAAGTCCTTGATATGACTCGAACAGGTCGAAACTGGATGGGTGCTTTTTAGGAGACACCTTCTCCTTACTGGATGGCCATTGGCTCCCTACGGGAACTCATCCTCCCTTTGCCAGGTGTTGCTTTTGGTCCTGGCAGGGTGCCACAGTTACCTTCCCCACGAGAAAAGCCAGTGAAGGGTGTGCCATAATGGATCGTGACAGCGAGTAGATGGAGGCTAACATGTGCATTTATGAACAGCGACAGGAAGGAAACGTCGTTGTGCATGTGAAAGAAACTGGCCAAACAGTTAATCGATAAATTCTCGCGGACTAAAATTTATGACAACGGTCACAATGGTGTGGCACAATCATGCTCTCATCGTTCCAGCTTTTTGAAGTTTAGCCACCGCACTCCCCTCCCCAAACCCCCATCGAAAATCATGCGTATGGGCCTGTTTTTATGAAGGATTTTGATTTCAAACTTCTGGTGAAACAAGTAGACCGCAGGAGAATTAGGACTTTGTGCAAGAGAGGAATGAGGGAGCATAAATACAGAAGGAACAAGAAAAAGAGCAATCAGAGATTGCAAACCCTCCCCAAGATAATTTTCAGTGGTTTTTAAGGCTTTTGTGTTGAAACAAATATGGCGGCCGAACCACGTGACCGATGACGTCATCATTATTTTTTCCTAAACTAATTTATTCCTAGATTATGCTCAAGAAATTTAATCTTGATCGGATGAAGTTTTGTACTTGTCGAATTATGACGTCATAATGGAGGCACATATGACATCATCATTAACATATTTTATTCCAATGGAGAGTACTTTAGAATGAGCCATGTCTCAATTTTTTCTATGCAGCCCTTTCCGAGATATAGAGATGCAATTTTTTTCGATTTTTCCAAGATTGTGGCCAAACCACGTGACCTATGACGTCATAATTATCATAAAAAATTATACAGGTGGAGTTGCAGAGAAAATCATATTTATTCTGTGCGGACGAATAAACAGACAAACAAACAGACAAACAGACAGCCAAACAGACCAACAGACAAACAAACGGACTCAAATGCAATACCCTCTCCTCTAGCGAGGGTAACTAGAATGGCACTCGCTGGAGCACATAACACCACCGATATGAACAGATTATACCTTTTGTATCCCACTGATAGGCCGGGATTCAGACTGCATCCGGAACTGAAGCAAAATCGAATCGGCTTGTTCTTGTCACCGACCCAACCTATCCACCAAGTTTTGTCCTAATCTGTCCAAAACTTTTCGAGATATCATGCTATATATCTTGGCGTCCGCTTCCGGTCCGGTCTGGAGAGGACGCTGGCGTTACTTGTTCGCCACTTCTCCGACTGGGTCATTGTACATAGTCTGCTTTTCTGGTGGTCGTGGCGGCTTTTTGGCCGTTGGGACTGCTCTCTGCTCGGTCCAGGCTCTGCTCCTGGCTTCGCCTGCCCGGCTCTTCCACTGTTGCCTCAGGCCCGCTCCCGTTGTTTGCGGCCGTTGTTTGCGGCTGCGGCTGTTTGCCGCTGTGGCCTTGCTGTTTTGGTTTGCGGCTGCGGCTGTTTGCCGCTGCGGCCTTTGTTGTCTTGGCTTGCGGCTGCGGTCATTTGCCGCTGCGGCCTTTGCTGTCTTGGTTAGCGGCTGCCGTCGTTTTGCCGTTGCGGCAAGGCCTGCTCGTCCTCCTCGGCCTTGGCCTCGTACTCGTCCCTTCGTACCCGTCACTCCTGCCTGGCATGGCTCTAAGGTACTCCGCCGCAAGGCTTCTTCTGCTCAGCACTTACTACACCCCATCATGCATCTCTGCAATCAAATACCATGGACTCCTGTGATGACCCAGATATATTCATAGAGGCTCTGGTTGTAAGTTTGTTTACTTACAAACAGGTCACTTCATTCCCGTACTCTGGTCGGCTCAGCGCACTCCCACTCATCGTCCCAGCGCACCTGGTCACAGCAACGCACACGATCGCACCTCCTGTCTGCAAACCCTGGCTAAATCACCTGAGTTCATCCCCACCGTACAAACCAACATGAAGCTCACTTTGTTCAATACCCGGTCCCTCAACAACAAAAGCCTCATCCTGAACGACTACATTCTGGATAATAAACTGGACTTTCTCTGTCTCACTGAAACCTGGCAACAACCACTGGACTACTTCTCACTCAACCTCACTACACCCAATGGATATTCTTACATCAATAAACCACGCTCGGAGGGCCGAGGTGGTGGAATTGCCATAATACACCGACAGGACATCAAGACCAGCCTCATCTCCATCTCCTCTGCTCCATCATTTGAACACCTGGCTTTTAAACTCTCTGGTCACACGCAGTCAGTCATGGCTGTCGTCTACCGCCCTCCCAAACCACACCCATCATTCTTGTCTGACTTCTCCTACTTTCTGACCCAGCTCTGTTCCCTCTCCCCCTCAATCCTCCTCCTCAGTGATTTCAATATCCACATGGACTCCACTGACTCCACAATAACCACCGACTTCACTGATTTACTCACCTGCTTTAACCTCACTCAACATGTCAACTTTCCTACCCATAGGTATCCTACCTCACCCATAGCCAATGGTCACATTCTGGACCTTGTCTGCTCTACTGGATTAATTTAGCACTATCTCTCTGGCTCTGACCTCACCCTCTCTGACCACTTAGCCATCACTATGACCATCAACATCCCCACCCCAGCACCAAGGCATTATCGCACTATCAACTTTCGTAAGCTAAATGCTCTTTCACCTACCTCATTCTCATCCACCCTCTCTGAAAAAATGTCCACTTCTCCCTTCGTTGACCTTCACACCCCTTCTGACCTCACTGACTACTACAACCACACTCTCTCCTCCTGCCTTGACCAGCTTGCACCTATAAAAACCAAAACAGTTTCTTTCACCCATTCTGCTCCCTGGTTTACCCCTGAACTCCGCCTGATGAAAACTCGTGCTTGCCAACTTGAAAGACTCCGCAATAAAACAGGTCTCACAATTCACTCCCAAGCCTACAAGGACCATCTACAGCACTACAAAGATGCCCTCTCCCACGCCCGCTCCACCTACTACTCTCAAATTATCCACTCTGGCTCTGGAAACCCAAAAGCACTCTTCTCTACAATAAACAAACTCCTCAGCCCCCTGAACACCACCACCCAGTCATTCACAGTAGACAACTGCATCTCCTTCCTTTCATTCTTCCAATGCAAAATTGACAACATCTACAACAGCTTAACCACCACCGCACCCGCTCCCCCTCAAACCACCTGCCCCCCCTTATACTGCCAACTCCTGTCTCAGTTCTCCCCAGTCTCCCCTACTGACCTCTCTGAACTCCTCATCGGAATGAAAACTGCCACCTACACTCTTGAACCCATCCCCTCCAGCTTTGTCAAGGCCTCCCTTCCTGCTCTCTCTCTCTCCACTTATCACTGCAACAATAAACTCCTCCCTGTCTACAGGCATCGTCCCACCATCGCCTCAAAAGTGCTGCTGTTACCCCCATTCTGAAAAAACCTGGACTAAACCCTGACACCCTAAACAACTTCAGACCCATCTCCAACCTACCCTTTCTGTCAAAAGTTTTGGAACGCGCTGTAGCCACTCAACTCAAACATCACCTCTCTGCCAATAACCTGTATGAAACATTCCAATCCGGATTCCGCTCCAACCACAGTACTGAAACTGCTCTCCTCAAAATCACCAACGACCTACTCCTCTCCTCTGACGCCGGCAACCTCAACATTCTCATCCTCCTCGACCTCAGCGCCGCCTTTGACACCATCAATCACAACATCCTCCTCACCCGACTTGAAACGACCTTGAACATTACCGGCACTGCCCTCTCTTGGATCAAATCATACCTCTCTGACAGACGCCAGTTCATCTCCATCAATAACTGGAAATCCCCCAATGCTCCCCTCCCCCAAGGTGTCCCCCAAGGTTCAGTTCTTGGCCCCCTCCTCTTCATCCTGTACCTGTCCCCCCTTGTTCACTTAATCCGCCGTCATGGTCTCCAATTCCACTGCTTCGCCGATGACATCCAGCTTTTCATCTCCACCAAGTCCATGTCCACCGCCACCCACTCTATCCTGACAAACTGCATCACTGAAATAAAATCTTGGCTTCAAATCAACTTCCTCAAACTTAACTATGATAAATCTGAAATAATCATCATTGGCCCAAAAACGCTCACCAAATCCACCCATAACTTTGCCCTCAACATCGACAGTTTCCCAGTATCCACCTCCCCTCACATCCGGAATCTTGGCATCATCTTTGATCAAACCCTCTCCTTCGACAAATACACTAAACAGATCACAAAGTCAGCGTTCTTTCACCTGAAAAACATCGCCCGTCTCCGTCCATCCCTCTCCTCCACGGCTGCAGAAACCCTCATCCACGCCTTCATCACCTCCCGTCTGGACTACTGCAACAGCCTCCTCTATAGTTCACCCTCAATAATCACCAATAAACTCCAATACATTCAGAACTCTGCTGCCCGTCTACTCACCCATTCCCGGACCCGTGACCACATCACCCCCGTCCTTTACAAGCTTCACTGGCTCCTCACCCCCCAGAGAATCCAGTACAAAATCCTCCTCTTGACCTACAAAGCCCTCCATAACCTGGCCCCATCCTACCTGACTGACCTCCTCTCCAGACACACTCCCACCCGCAACCTCCGCTCTGCTGGTACCAACCTCCTGACCCTCCCCCCCCCCCCATCCGGACCAAATTCAGATCCTGGGGGGACAGGGCCTTCTCCATCGCTGCTCCCACCCTCTGGAACTCACTACCTCACACCATCAGAGACTCCTCCTCACTCACCACATTCAAAACATCACTCAAGACCCACCTGTTCAACACTGCATTCAACATTTAACCCACAGCATTTAACCCCTGACTATCTCTTCTCCTTCTCCTTCCTTTTGCTTTGATTATTTACCTATTTATTTTTGTCTTTTTGCACTTGTTTTTTGTACTCTGTCAAAGCACCTTTGGGCTTCTTGAAAAGCGCTATATAAAATAAATGTATTATTATTATTATATATTGTTTTGGCTCAATTATCTCTCAATGGTGATGATTCACTTCGAAAATTAAAAAAATTCTGGTGTCCAGATCCAAAATCGAGTCAAATTGTCCTTTTCGCACCTGTCCACCAAGTTTCGTCCGCATCAGTCCATAGGTTTTTGAGATAACCTTCTCACAGACGGACAAACAGGGGTGAAAACACGTGGCGGAGGTAAATATGGATGGATGATGCTGTACTCATTCCAAACAGATCTACATTGTAACCATAGAAGGATAAGGTATTGTCACGTCAATGGGTCGGATTAATGTCTCCCATAAGGTCGAATGGACTTTTGACACTCGTGAATAACCAAATAATCTCGAATTTACACTGCGTTCTTAGAATAAATTGAAATGCATTCATTGACCAACTCAAAATGCCCCAAGGGTCGTTAAAATGCTAACCGAAGGTGGCGGTTGCACAAAGACGTTTCTTTACACAAATAATGGTTTATTATAAAAGCAACACAGGAAGTTGGTGGGTGGTAAGGAAAGACAGGACATAGTAAATAAACGGAACACATATGACAGTCGACAGACATAAATAGGGCAGAAGGGAGCACACAAACTTATATACAAGAATGGCACTAAACCCTGCTGATGGTGCCAAATTACTGGACTAAAATGAGAAACAAAGGGGCAAGCAGGCGAGGAAGAATCTCAACCCAGCTATAAACTGTCATCCTGGTGTTTTCCCAACAATGTGTGCCATCCATCTGAGGGACGTTAAACTGGGCGTCCCGTCCGCCAGCATTAGGTGGACGTTAAAGATCCCACGGTGTTCTTTGCGGGAGTAGGCGAGCTGCCCCGGCATCCTGAACAAATTCCAAATCCCTGTCGTAACCAGCAGAGGGTATTGCATCAATGGCGCAGGTGCGCCCTCAGCCAATGATGCTACCCCGCAGCCTTGTGCTGCATACGAACAAAGAAGACTAAGGCCTGCTCCAGCCCTCCGACTAGGAAAGGTTTTGCCAACCAACCTAAACTATACTACAGACCATTTAAGTAGGAAGATCATTGAAGAGCTATGACTTCCATGTCTCTGGTTCATCGTTTGACCATGTTATGTGCATCAACATTGCGCGCCTTGGTACGTGTGGTCACGCTGCTGGGCAGGATACAGTAAAGGCCTTTGTCTACAGGCCTGGTTAGTAATTGCCCAATCAATAATAGCACCTCTGACAAACCCATGGCTGCCAGGACTGGATCTCCTAATAGAGACCTGCATGCACCAGGAAGCCAGACCAGTCAGACCCTTTGTGTATCATGGGCAGTGTTTGTTCGTCTCCTGCCTGCCAGCACCAGTCGGTGGAATGCGAGAATGTGTGCATAAAGGGAAACTTGTTTCGGTTAGTCGTCCAGTACAGGTATTTCATGCAATAACTCGCAATGCTTACACAGTCCAACTCTCCAGAGTCTGCTTTGCACAATTGGCCTACATTTAACAAGTGGCAAAATACATGTTACATTGAGTTGTGTTGCTGTTGCAGAACTCTACCTCTTACATTGAGTTTTCTTAACCTGGAGGATATGAGAGAGATTTGAAGTTATGAGATCTGAAGTAAGACTTTTGCATGAGAAAGGAGACTATTTTGAGTGGATCTGAGAGAGATGTTTAAGATAATGTCGGGTGCAGACAAGACAAGATACAAGTTCAGCAGAATGGGCAATGCCAGGACAATGGGCTACCAAGTTTAAGAGTAAAGAAGAGGAAGTCAGGTCGGAAGTAAGGCGGGGTCTTTCACTCAGAGTGGTGAATGCATGGAATGGCCTCCTGGCAAGGGCAGTGGCAGAAGAGTAAAGTTTTAAAATTGAGTTGGAGATGTATCGGGCTGATAGGATGGCCTATCGAGGTACGCACACTCGCCTCTAAGCTGTTTGCCTAGGTTTGAATCCCGACCCAGTTTTGTCCTCCCGGTGTTACACAGGCAGGGTGTTTCACCCACGTGTGTGCCATCCCTGGACAGTTGGATGTTAAACTGGTGGACATTAAAGCATTAGTTGGTGGACAAAAGGTACTCTTCGTGAAGAGTAGGCGAGGCACTGTGGCACCACCAACAAAATAAAATTTTTGCCATAACTACTACTTGGAGAGGGATGGCCAACCCCCCTCCCCCCCACCCCCGCCCCCCCCCCCCCCCCCAGCTTGATCCCTGGCCAAGTCACTGCTTCTGGCAAAACTAACGCTCGGTAACACAAAGCACATTACATGTGATCGGAGATATCTGCAAGTGGTAGGGTTGGGGGAGTATCGGTACTAACATGTTGGCCTGATTAATACAGGTTTGACGGGCCGAATGGCTCCTCCTGTGTTGAAATTCCTTGTGCTGTATTTCCTTGGACAGAGTTATGACAGCGATTTCAATACCCCAAAGAAATAGCAGAGCAAAGAAAATTATACAGAGTAGTGCTGTCCTTAAAGGCAAGAATGTTTCTTTACTTTAAAGCACTCTCAAATACCAATTGGTGAACACCTGGTTTTAACTCAACATCAACACCTCTCTCTTTTTTTTAGTGTTGCAGAAATGATTCCTTGGGGTTAATAAATGCTTAGTACATTATGGTGTAGTTATTTCCTTATTGAATGTTTAGCGTAAGCATGTAAGCAATTAAAAGCCATTTAGATGTGCTTCGCTAATTCTTATAGGTAGAAACGTCAAACCCACCAGATTGTGTGTCTATGAGATCCTTCATTCCTGCGAACCTTTATTTGATGCTTTATTCCTCCTTTTCCTGTCTAAATGTTCTCTTTTTGCCCCACATTGGCAATTTCCAGAAGTTTAGGCAGCAAAAGTGGTCGTGCACACACACACACACACACACACACACACACACACACACACACACACACACACACATGGTCTCATTAGCATTCGTACATCATTTTCAAAGTCTCGTATTGACCCTGGGCAGGATCTTGGCCAGACCACTGAACCGTTCACACCCACACTGCAGCATGGATAGCCGGCTTAATTTGACTTCTGCTGGGAATAAAACTCAAGACCGAGAAATCGCAGAGAGACCATGAAAGTTATCCTGCTATTTCAAAACTTTAACAGTTAGACCGATATTGCTTCATGATTGAACATGCGTTGCAATCCCCACTCCGCAAGCTCACTTTGCTCTTCTTCCGCTCACGTTGACTTTGCTTTCTCTACTCAAAAGGCGAACTTCCTGTCTGATGTAGGTAAAACGTCTCAGCCCTATAATGTCCTCACATGGACCTCGGGTTGCTGGCAAGGGCCCCATCATTTTGCCCACAGTTGTTGATCTTGGCCTCGCAGTGTTTGGCTTTAAGCCCTTCGAGGCAAAGGTAAGCATGAAAGATTATTCTTGGTTTTGGACAAAGCATCTTGGATTCCAACTTCCAACAAACTGTGCATTTCCACTTGCGTGATCGAGGGGGCCTGCGGACGGCACGTTCAGCCAGCCGAACGTGTTTTCACAATCCATGTGTTTGTGACAATCCCCTCCGTCTACAGTCATTTCCTGTTGCATGTCGATGAGAACAGCTCAAACTAAACTTTAGCAAAAAACACGTGTGCATATATGTATGTAAATATGTAAATTGACATGACCAGTCAAAAGTTTTAGAACACCTCAATTTTTCCAGTTTTTATTGAAATTTACGCAATTCAAGTCCAGTGAATAACCTGAAATGATAAAAAGGTAAGCAGGAAACAGCTCGAGGTTAAAAAAAAATGTTTAGGTTAACAAAAACGGGGAAATAATGCAAATTGCAGTTATGTTGTAAAAAAAAAAGGCCTTCTTCAGGGAACAAGTCATGGGTTAACAACTTACAGCTGTTCTGCAGCAATGTAAGTAAATTAAGCCATGAAAGTTGATGCAAACAATTCCTACAGGTGTCCCAACCTCTGTTGATTACTTGATTACAAACCCACGGTCTGTATAAAAACAGTATTGGAACAGACTGTTATTACACCCTCTGAAGCATTATTTGGACAATATTGCACTGCAGGAAGTAGTATATTGGAAACTGGAGGAAACTCTGACAGGAAGAGGTCTGGCAGACCTAAAGCCACAACAGAATCAGAAGACAACTTTCTGAGAGTCAACAGCTTGCGTGATAGGCGGCTCACAGGACAACAGCTTCAAGCACAGCTTAACTCTGGTCGAAGTAAGCAAGTCTCAGTTTCTACTGTGAAGAGAAGACGTTGAGCTGCAGGTTTGACAGGTCGAGTGGCAGTAAGAAAGCCATTGCTAAGATGGCAAAATATGGAGCACCGCCATGGAGCCAAAAAAGCCATGGAGCACCGCCAGTGGACTACTGAAGACTGGAAGAAGGTCTTATGGACCGATGAATCAAAATTTGAAATCTTTGGTTCATCACGCAGGGTTTTTGTACGCCGACGAGTAGGCGAAAGGATGGTTCCTCAGTGTGTGACACCAACTGTCAAACATGGAGGAGAAAGCGTGATGGCCTGGGGCTCTTTTGCTGGATCCAGAGTCGGCGACTTGCACAGAGTGAATGGCACCCTGAACCAAAAGGGCTACCACAGCATTTTGCAGCACCATGCAATACCCTCTGGTATACGCCTGGTTGGTCAGGGGTTAATCCTACAGCAAGCTAATGACCCTAAACACACCTCCAGGCTATGTCAAAACTACCTTCGAGGAAAAGGAGAAGACGGTAGGCTTCAAATCATGGATTGGCCAGCACAGTCTCCAGACTTAAACCCCATCAAGCTGGTTTGGCATGAACTGCACAGAAGGGTGAAAGCAAAGCAACCTACAAGTGCAACACATTTGTGGGAACTTCTGCTACAGTGTTGGGAAGAACTTCCTGAACAATATTTGATTTCCATTGCAGAAAGAATGCCACGAGTGTGTTCGGCGGTTATATCTGCAAAAGGTGGCTAATTTTCTGAGTCAAAAATTTAAATTAAATTTTGTTAAACAAAATTATTCTATGATTTCTTTTTTATCTCCAATTGTTTATTTGTTCTATGCTTAATTTCAGAGTACATTGAGACATCAAACTACGTAAATTTCAATAAAAACTGGAAAAATTGAGGTGTTCTAAAACTTTTGACCAGTAGTGTATATATATATATATATATATATATATATATATATATATATATATATATATATATATATATACAGTGCATTCAGAAAGTATTCAGATCCCTTCACTTTTTTCACATTTTGTTATGTTGCAGTCTTATGCTGAAATCGTTGAAATACATTTTTTCCCTCATCAATCTACACTCAATACCCCATAATGATAAAGAGAAAACAGGATTTTAGAAAGTTTTGTAAATTTATTAAAAATAAAAAACTGAAATATCACATTGACATAAGTATTCATACCCTTTGCTATGACACTTGAAATTTAGCTCAGGTGCCTCCCATTTCTCGTGATAATCTTTGAGATGTTTCTACACCTTGATTGGAGTCCACCTGTGGTAAATTCAATTGATTGGACATGATTTGGAAAGGCACACACCTGTCTATATAAGGTCTCACAGCTGACAATGCATATCAGAGCAAAAACCAAGCCTTGAGGTCAAATGAACTGCCTGCAGAGCTCAGAGACAGGATTGTGTTGAGGCACAGATTTGGGGAAGCCGACAAAAAAATGCGAGGGCCAAAAGCCACTGGTAAGTCCAACACCTCCTCTATGAGCGACACAACAGACTCCACCACATGCCATGCCTCCAAAATCCTACTTGGTTTACTGCGGGTTGCACCCAAAATACTGGCATTATCCCATGGGGGAACATGGCCAGACTTCAGACCATGTTTGGCAATGGCAGATCTCTTTGGATAGTTGCACTCGAAGGCCTTGCGGTGCTCATTGATCCGTTGTCTTAATGTTCTCCCTGTCTCACCAATATATTCAGCCCCACAAACATAGGGAACCCTGTAAACCACCCCTGCCCGGTCATTCCGAGGAAGCTTATCCTTGACATGCATTAGTGCCTGTTTCATGGTAAACATAGGTTTGTAACTTACCCTCACACCTGCCAATTTTAAAACTCTGCCAATCCTTTGGGACACCCCCGGCACAAAAGGCAAAACACAATAACCTTTTGGTTGTTCCTGTGTGAAAGACCTGTTGCGAGGCTTCGTCAAGATTTCATCCCTTTTTGGTAATAAGCTGTCATTACTTGATATATATATATATATATTGTTACGGTTTTGCGTGACGCGTTCCCTTACCAAAAGGAGATTAAGCCCCTTGTTCTCCGTGGGTCTTCGCAACTGCGAGACTGAGTCACCACTTCCAGTCAGACGCGGGACAGGGTTTCAGGACAATTTTCGCATGTACCTAAGTACCCACGCCGCTGCGGCAGCGGGGATCGAGTCTCGCACGCACCACCGTAATTTGAGTACACCCGAGCGGATTGCGTACCACGTGGTCCATACTGTTACCTTGCTATTGGAACCCGATCAGAGCGATATAATTCGTACCCTGCTAAGTCAATGATGGAAGAGACGTAACGGTCGAATCAAAGCAATAACAGGTTTAATTATTATTATTTACAATGTACACTGGTAGAAGAAGCAGAGACACAGGGCAGTCTTAAACAGTGTTAGCTTATTACCTAGACAATGGGCCCACTCACACATACAGGGAGATGAAGGAAGAAATGTTCATGCGCTGAACGCGCTGGCTTTGGTCGTCCAGGAACAGCTCACCCGGCGTGGCCCTCTGGTGGTCACCGCACGCATCCAGGCGAAGGCAGGCAGGCAGGCGGGAGAATCCTCGCGGCGCATATCTCGGCAAAAGCAGGCAGGCAGGAAAATATGCGCGTCTCTGGCCCGGCACGGCTGTCTCTCACAGCGCGATCAATACAACTGAGCACTCCGAACTCATAACTCATCGCTTTCACTCTCGTAACTCAACGGAGGATCTGACTCCAGCTCAACACAGCGCTTTCCCTCTCAGAACTGAACACAGCGCTTTCACTCTCACATGGGCTTGCCTCATAACTTAGCGCTCCGAACCGACTCTCATAACTGTAACTCGTCTGCCTCCCTTCTCATAACTGAGGTGGGGGCTTCGGGCACAGGGTTATATCACCACGCCCTGGCCCGCATCGAATGTTCCAAGCCCCGCCTTTTGCCGCAGTAGTAAGCCACTCCCCTTGAGCCCTGATTGGCGGCTCATGCTTACCGTCGCTCCCACTCCTCCCGTCCCGCCTTCCTTCGGCCTTGATCGCCTTTTTCGGGCCGGCTTCGTCGTATTTTGCACCAAATCCAAAAGCATCGAGGCAGCATAAGCATCGTAAGGGGACCTAAGTCTCATTATTCTACTCAACACAAAACTACACACAGGAAAGGTCTACGCTTACATTTACTAGGAAATAACTGAGCTTAAACGAGGCTACATGTTGTAGTGTAACTAAACTAGGAGGGGAAATTAACCTTTATTATCAAAAACACAAAACCGCAACACTGCACCCCTCCCTCGTCAGACTCGTCCCCGATTGGAGGAACCAACAAATGAAACAACCGGTTGGAGAAAGACATGCAAAATTAACTTTTACTTTTACATGTGACATTGTGACATATAGGTGGGGTTCCCCCTAACATTTACTCTAACCCGTGTATGCGACAGTTTTAAAACACGAGATATGTCCCTCCTATTGCGTTGAGTAGCTACATATCAGATTCACGCCCACAACTAACCGAATTCCGGAATTTTTCAAACTAAACACATAGCCGGTGGGCAGCATTTTTATATTTACAAGCACAAAAACTTAACCTTATTTACAATTCTATGACCCAGGACCTGTCCTTTTTGGAAGAGAAGATTGGAGGGGAGAGAAAGCACAGCAAAAACACACAACACACTCAAAATCATAACACTTGCTGCTTGCTTCTTGCATCTTGCTTCTTCTGTGTGCATATATCAAACCAGCTAGCCCCCGGACCAGCATACAGGCCATTTTTAATCTTCAGAGCTACCTAAAATTACACATCTTCTCATCCCTAGCACACCATAATAAAAAGGCACAAAAAATGCTTTTATTTCATTTCATTTCTTTTTCTTTGCCAGGCAGGGCCACTCCCATGTGGTCCGAATGCTTGGCGTTAATGCCACTCAACAAGTGGTCTGAAGATGCAAGATGATTTTGCAGCAAGGTGCTGCACAGCAGAGGTGCAAGTCCACAAAGCTTGTGGTCCATAGTGTGTAAGGTGCAGCAAAGGGGTTGTGGCAGCAAAGTGCTGCACAGGTGTAGCAAATTTACAGCAAAAGGATACGGCAGCAAAGTGCTGCGCCGTTCTGCTGCACATATGTAGCAAGGTGCAGAAGGGATGCTGCACAGGTCTATGGTGCTGCACAGCCCCACCTCCAAAATGGTCCTGGGGTGGGGGAAGAGACAAGGCACAACAAGCAAAGCGGAAAGGACGCAACGGCACACAAAAACACAAGGTAATGCGATGCGAGGGCCATGGAAGAGCGAGCAGAGCAGGCTCGTCCCTAACCGTCCGTACCCCCCAACGTCGGCTTACACTACCCTAGCCCCCCTTGTATTTACAATTCGTCTCTACGTCTTGTCTCCCATATCCCCCTCTATTCCAAATTCATCTCCCAATCCCTCCCAGGAAGGAAGGGATGGAACAAACACAATGTCACACTACGTCGTGATGCGTCTTACAACTCAAACAGCCTACAGAGCCCTGGTGTGGAGCTTCATCCTCCTTGCTGACTGGCTGTGGATGGTGCAAAGGGATTCCTCACATCCTAACTATTCTAATGCATTTACTCTGAAATTACCCGGGGTGGTACCCTGCCAATCGGCCTCTTTAAACTATGTGGTTCTAAGACCACGAATTCCTATTGCCCACTCTGTGGTGTCCTCCGAATTTGGGTCTCACTCCCGCAAATTTTCTCTCTGTGCCCTTGCACAATTTTGGGGCTGGGTCGTGTGGCTCTACCAGCAGGTCTACCTACCTGCGCACCTCCGCCACTGAAGTCACCACCCGAGCTTACCTGCTCCTGCGACTACCTAACTGGGGAAGGCCACTCCTGGCACTTTACCCCTGATGCCCACCTTGGCATTGGGCAACCCGGGTCCTCTCCTGGGATCCTCGGGCCCCACTCAACAACTCACAGCTACCCTAACTCGGGAAGGCCCTTCCTGGCGCTTACCCCCTCTGTGCCCACCTTGGCATCGGGCAACCTGGGTCCTCTCCTGGGATCCTCGGGCCCCGCTCACAACTAACCTAACCGGCTCCCAGAGCCTACCTGCGGCCTCACCTGGCCGACAAACTACCAGTGGTGGAGTGCCCCAATAACCACACGCACCAAATAAGCCACATGCCCAGCCATTCCACATACTCATGCACCCAACCAAACACTACTTGCTACTGCCCGCACCACAGGTGTCAATATCCATACAAATTTTGCCTATGCCCTCTACCTGGCTTTACACGACCCACCCCGGGCCTTCGCGAATGGGTTCCACTCTTCCCCCATTCAATCCTTTGCACCATGCATTCCACACCTTTTATTCCCACACAAAGCATTCCACACCACTTATTCGCACACCATTTATCTCGCACACCACTCTTCACGCACACCTTTTGGCTCACACACCTTTCGTCTTGCACACCATGCAAGTCAATTCACACTACTACTTTTACACACCCAATATCTGGCACACCTCTTGTGCTCACACACCTCCAACATAATTCCTTTTGTCTTCCACACACAATTCCTTTTATTCTCACACAATTCCTTAAACACACAGCATCATCGAGCTAACTACTTCCCCTAAAACTCATGCTTTCCCGTCGTCCCTTTAAACTATGCACTCCCTTGGCATTATCAACCATCTAAGCTCCCTACATCCCCACTATAGGTCAGATGTCACTGCTTAATTCGCGTCCCTGCAGTCTGCTAATTCCCTAACATTAACCTAGCCCTCCCTCGGCTAGCTTCGGTGCCCCATGAAGGTAACCATTGCTGGCACCTCCATGTGCCTAACACTGCCACCCCATAAACGAATGCTCATGGGCCCTGGCCGTGTGAGGAATAGTGACACCACCATTCCTCCACGTAGGGTACACTACTCTCATCCGTCCGCTTCACTAGGAGCCCCCATCTATGGAGGTACGTCGTCACAGCTCGGCCCCGAAAGGTCGAGCGATCCATGCGGGTGGTTGGTCTCCTGTACGGGATGTCCGTCCGGCATTTTAGATCCAGGGGAGGAGGTATGGATGGGCTGAGGTGCAGGGCCCCATCCCTGCGTGGGGCATCGTGGTCCCACGCACGATGACCCAACCGGCCACGGTCGGAGCACCGCACCCGCTAGGGTGCGCGGCTCCGAAAACTCCTGCCTCCCCTTGAACCTCGCCGATTGCCTTTTGCCGCCATGGCACTGCACCAACCATACAGTACGGGGGCTGGCATGAATCGTGCACGTCGGTCCTTGTGAGACCGCTGTGGCACCGATCCCCGCCGGTCCCTGCTGCGCAGAACTCACCAGGGGCTCGCGTATGCTACCCGTCCTGCTAAACGCTACCCCGGTCGGTGTCGATGCTTGAGCCGCATCCTCACACCTCGCGACCCACTCCGCAATCGCACACCCAGGCATCCCCACACCTCCCATACACTCCGTTAATGCACACTCTCCTTCCACATCCTCTGGTGTGCATTCTCCCTCACATTCCATACTCATACCTGCACACCTAGGCGCACTCATGCCTTTCATACACCTCGTTACACACTTTTCCCGCACACAGTCTGGCGTGCATTCTTCCTCCACGCACTCTTTTACCACACAACCAGATGCGCACTCTCCTGTTACACACTCCGTAACACACTCGGTCGTCGCACACTCTTCTTCCACAATCTCGGGTGTGAACTCCTCTCTTACACACTCCATAACACACTCGGCCGTCGCACACTCTTCTTCCACACTCTCGGGTGTGCACTCCTCTGTTACACACTCCGTAACACACTCGGCCGTCGCACACTCCGGTGCACACTCTTTCGTTACACACTCGGGTACGGACTCGCTCTCACACTCCGCACCAGTCGCCCTCGTACATCGCACAATGGACCTTCCGCGAACGCCCGGGTCTCGACTCTGTCCCCAAGCGCGCCAAAAACCCGTTCGTGCCAAACACATTCGCGCCATTTTTTTCACTCACCTCGGGGTCCTCCTTCCCCGGCTTTTCCGCCAGGACCTGGAAACCTTTATTGGGGTTAGCAAGCATGGCATCACGGTGTGAATACAAACTTTGTGCGGATTCCATTACTTTCTCCCGTGATTTATTTCCCGATTCTACCATCTCTTCGGCCCCAATTGTTTCTTTTTCTTCGACGACCGCCGGCGCCCATGAAATTTATTTTTCTGATTCAACCCTCACCAGTGCCCCCGAAATTTCTTTTTCCAATGCTACCATCGCCGGCTCTTCTACTCCCCGTGTCGCGATTTTCATAGCCCCAGTCAACTTAGTTGTGCTCTGCTTTACTTCGCTCTCCATGCGTTCTCCACACTGCTTCACCTCGTCACATACCACTGTGACCTCCTCACTCAACCCGTGCCTAATGTCCTCCCCTGCCTCTACCATGTCCCTCTTTGACTCTGCCATCATTTTTTCTAATGTCTCCCCTCGGGTGTCCATTCTTTCGTTCATCTTTTTCATTTCTTCCTTTAGTTTATCCCTTTCTTCACTCTGCTCGGCCATGTACGCCAGGCATTGTGTCATGAATAATTGCATGTCTTTAGAATTCACTTGCACAACTGGTTTGGCCCCCGCCGCCACGTGCGAGGTGCCGCCACCTCCTTTACCAGCTGCCGCATCCTTTTCGGCTTCCTCCACTACCAACTGTCTCTGCAGGTCCTGAGTCATTAATTTCTCTTCTTCTACCCCCACCGGCATTCGACCGCCTTGGCCAGCCATGGTACGAATATAATTTTGGATTTAACAACTAAATTTCGTTCGATCGTAATTTCGAGTGCGTGAAGCGCACTCCAGGTCCAATCCCACTCCCGGACACCAAATGTTACGGTTTTGCGTGACCCCGTTCCCTTACCAAGGGGAGATTAAGCCCCTTGTTCTCCTTGGGTCTTCGCAACCGCGAGACTGAGTCGCCACTTCCGGTCAGACACGGGACAGTGTTTCGGGACAATTTTCGCATGTACCTAAGTACACACGCCGCAGCGGTAGCGGGGATCGAGTCTCACACGAACCACGCATAATTTGAGTACACCTGAGTGGATTGCGTACCATGTGGTACGTGCTGTTACCTTGCTATTGGAACCCGATCAGAGCGATATAATTCGTACCACGCTAAGTCAATGATGGAAGAGATGAAACGGTCGAATCAAAGCAATAACAGGTTTAATTATTATTATTTACAATGTGCACTGGTAGAAGAAGCAGACACACAGGGCAGTCTTAAACAGTCTTAGCTTATTACCCAGACAATGGGCACACTCACACATACAGGGAGATGAAGGAAGAAATGTTCATGCGCTGAACGCGCCGGCTTTGGTCATCCAGAAACAGCTCACCCGGCGTGGCCCTCTGGCGGTCACAGCACGCATCCTGGTGAAGGCAGGCAGGCAGGCGGGAGAATCCTCGCGGCGCATATCTCGGCAAAAGCAGGCAGGCAGGAAAATACGCATGTCTCTGGCCCGGCACGGCTGTCTCTCACAGCGCGATCAATACAAATGAGCACTCCTAACTCATAACTCAGCGCTTTCACTCTTGTAACTCAACAGAGGATCTGACCCCAGCTCAACACAGCACTTCCCCGCTCATAACTGAACACAGCGCTTTCACTCTCGCATGGGCTTGCCTCATAACTTAGCGCTCCGAACCGACTCTCATAACTGTAACTCGTCTGCCTCCCTTCTCATAACTGAGGTGGGGGCTTCGGGCACAGGGTTATATCGCCACGCCCTGGCCCGCATCGAATGTTCCAAGCCCCGCCTTTTGCCGCAGTGGTAAGCCACTCCCCTCGAGCCCTGATTGGCGGCTCATGCTTACCGTCACTCCCACTCCTCCTGTCCCGCCTTCCTTCGGCCTTGATCGACTTGTTCAGGCGGGCCTCGTGGTATTTCGTGCCAAATCCAAAAGCATCGAGGCAGCATAAGCATCGTAAGGGGACCTAAGTCTCATTATTCTACTCAACACAAAACTACACACAGGAAAGGTCTGTGCTTACATTTACTAGGAAATAACTGAGCTTAAACGAGGCTACATGTTGTAGTGTAACTAAACTAGGAGGGGAAATTAACCATTATTATCGAAAACTCAAAACCGCAACAATATATATATATATATACATATATATATATATATATATATATATATATATATATATATGTGCAGTTCTCCAGCTTTCAATGAGCGCAAGTAATGACGTCACTGCCATGTACATACGCTCTGCCTGTCAAGCTCTCAAGAGAACCCTCTGACAGAGCAGAATTTTGATCTTAGTTTAGATACTGTCATAAGTGTATGTAAAACTCACAGTTACCGACCTGGTTTCGCCCTTTTGGGGCTCATCAGGGCAACGCAGTGAGTACTGCATACACTTATGACTCTGAAAACCTTTCGGTTATATACCAGTCACTATGCGATTTCATACCATCAGTGGTGAACCGCCATTAAGGTATCCCATCCAGCTATGCTGTACCTTAATGGGAGCGATAAGTGCCATCTGCCACATGGCACATTACCTCTGGTATCCACTCATTATATGGAATCCCCTGGATGCAGCCGGGAGCAAACCAATCCAAATATATGTGCAGTTCTCCAGCTTTCAATGAGCGCAAGTAATGACGTCACTGCCATGTACATACGCTCTGCCTGTCAAGCTCTCAAGAGAACCCTCTGACAGAGCAGAATTTTGAACTTAGTTCAGATACTTCCTTCGGCCTTGAAGCCGAAGTCCACTTTGACTTTCGACCCATCAAAGTCCACTTTGATCTGAACTAAGATCAAATATATATATATACATATATATCAGTCACTATGCGATTTCATTGAACCTTAATGGCGGTTCACCACTGATGGTATGAAATCGCATAGTGACTGATATATATGTATATATATATATATATATATATATATATATATATATGTATATATATATATAGTCACGTGAAAAAGTAAGTACATCCCATGTAAAGTTTTGACTTTGTCAACATATTCCAACATACAGCTATTTGATCTTCATTTCAACAATATTGATAGATAAAGGTGATATAATATAACAAATATCATGAAACATTTACAATTTTGTCGTTCATTGTATAATTTAAATAAACATAAATGCAAATTTCGCATGTGGAAAAAGTACGTACACCCCTACATTTAACACTACTTCAAATACCCAAATTTGAATCAGGTGCACCAGCTCAGGTGCAAAATGATTAGAACATTGTTAGAGAGGATCTTGGAGGAACCTGTCTTATTTAAACCTCAGACATTTAGTTTGGTTTGCTCTTTGTTGTTGAAGAGTGCGGCGTCACCATGCCTAGTTCAAAAAGAGCTCTCTGAGGCATTCAGAAAGAAGGTTATAGATGCCTATGAGTCTAGGAAGGGATTTTAAAAGATCTCCAAACAATTTGAAATCAATCATTGGACTGTCCGGAAGATCATCTACAAGTGGACAAGATTCCAAACAACTGCCAACTTGTTCAGGCCAGGCCGCCCCAGAAAGTTCAGCCCGAGAGCAGACCGCAAGATGCTGAAAGAAGTCTCGAAGAACCCAAGAATGTCATCACGGGACCTACAGGTAGCTCTTGCCACTGTTGATATCAAAGTGCACGAGTCTACCATTAGAAAGAGGCTGCACAAATTTGATCTACATGGGAGGTGTGCCAGGAGGAAACATTTGCTGTCCGGAAAGAACATCAGGGCAAGACTAAAGTTTGCCAATGAACACCTAGGCAAAGACCAGCACTTCTGGAATAATGTGCTCTGGACAGATGAGTCAAAGGGAGAACTATTTGGCCACAGTACCAGAAGACATGTTTGGCGAAAACCAAAGACAGCATTTGACCACAAGAACCTGATACCAGCTGTAAAGCATGGTGGTGGAAATATTATAGTTTGGGGCATCTTTGCTGCATCAGGGCCTGGGCAGCTCACCATTGTAGAATCCACTATGAATTCTTCATTGTACCAGAGGGTGCTTGAGGATAATGTGAGGCCATCTGTCGGAAAGTTGAAGCTCAACCGAAGGTGGACCTTGCAACATGACAATGACCTGAAACATACCAGTAAATCCACCAAGGAATGGCTGAAAAGAAAGAAATGGAGGGTTCTAGAATGGCCAAGTCAAAGCCCGGCTCTAAATCCCATTGAGATGTTGTGGGGGGATTTGAAACGAGCTGTGCATGCAAGAAACCCCTCAAACATCACACAGCTGAAAGAATTCTGCATGGAGGTTGGAGGAGTGGGCAAAAATTTCTCCCAGTCCATGTCAGAGACTGGTGGACAGTTATAAGAAACGCCTATTTGAGGTTGTTTCTGCCAAAGGGGGCAATACCACCTATTAGAGCCAAGGGTGTACTTACTTTTACCACATGCGAAAGTTGCATTTATGTTTATTTAAATTATACAATGGACTACAAAATGTAAATGTTTCATGATATTTGTTATATTATATCACCTTTATCTATCAATATTGTTGAAATGAAGATCAAATAGCTGTATGTTGGAATATGTTGAAAAAGTCAAAACTTTACATGGGATGTACTTACTTTTTCACGTGACTATATATATATATATATATATATATTATGAGGAATGGGGCATGTTAACTCGTTATAAGGATTATTATGCTAACTACTACCTTGTTAGTCAAACCTCTGTGATCTATCCTTTGTCCCTTATGGCACTGCACACAGACACCAGGCAGGCCCATTAGTACACGAATTAACACATTAATAACGATAAAACCACCAAGAAGCCAGACATCAACACCAGGGCTAACAACAGCACCTAGTTGGACACACATCGCTCAGGCATGCCGAGAGCCATGCCCAGAAGGACCCCATTGGGCGGGAGTTGACCAATAGGACGACACGAGGCAGGACGAAGGCCGCCGATTGGTAGAGGGAGAAGCGGCACGTTGATTGGCCACCGACTGATGGCATGAGGGAAAAGCGATGCGGTGATTGGTGTAGAGCTAAGCCTGTGGTGTTGGCCGGCAGGGATTGGAGGTGAGGCACCAAGGACGTGAGGGCCCGACGTAAAAACCACGGCTGGCCGGCATTTTGTCCCTCTCGTTTTTTGGATCCCTTCCTGCCCGGACTTCGGTCTGTACTGCCCTCGCAATTCCTCTACCTTGACCTCTTGCCCTCCTGCCTTCCTTCACCTGCGACCCTCTCTCCCTTCTGATACAGACGTTGGGTGCATCGCAGTTTCCGTGCCGCGTTCGTGAGGAAAGGCACGGCTGTGGAGTGGGCTGCATGCTTGTTCGCCTCGCACAGGAGGCCTTCGTCGGGGGCTGGTGAACAAGAGCGAGTCGAGGCCTTCTTGGCGCTAAGGCGTTTTGGCACGCACGGAGCTGCGTCCGGACTGGACGCGCAGGGCCGACGCCATTCCTGACAAGACCCCGAGCTGGTTGAGCTAAGTGCAATATATCACACACACAACCATTCCTTTCCATTTCTTTTCCCTTCGTCCGTGTTGTACGTCTGGTGTGGGAGCGCTCCATTTAGGTTTTAGAGTCAACGTTGTGTTTTACCTTGTTCTCGGGTTCCATTTCATAAATCTGTTTATTTTTGTACATTTTAAATCTCCCTCCCTCTCTCTAAACGGGAGATCCCCACAGACTCGAAAAACAGATGAAGGGAAAAAGAAATGGAAAATAAATGTGTTTGTTTTTTTTTGTTTTTTTTGGAGGCTCCAGGCACGGAGTTGTTAGACAACTTGCGCTGTGTAGCCCTCATCGAGGCGAGGCCTTAAATAGAGGAGAAGAAAAGTGCATGATGAAAAATGTATGATGTTTGTTTGTGAGAAAGAGATTGAAGCTCGCCCGGTAGCTGTAGTTTGAGTGAGACAGAAAGAAAATTCAACAATCCTGACATGGAGAGTGTGAGATGGTTCCGGGCACCACTTTATCGCTCCTAAGTCCGAACGGTAGTACCACTCTGAACGGTTACTGCCTTCAACCTACTACCTAAGGAACCGGTCCAACCGGATGAGTGTTTTTTTGGAGACACCATCTCCTTACTGGATGGCCGTTGACTCCCAGAGGGAGCTCATCCGCCCTTTGACAGGTATTGTTTTTAGTCCTGCGGGGTGTCACAGTCAACCTCCCCACTGGCGAGCCAGTGAGGGTAGCCAGTTTAGTCGCCGACTGCCCGACCATGCAGCAGGTAGCACTGGGTTACATGTTATCAGTGGCAGTCAAGAGACTGACCTGACTTAAGATTTAGTGGGCACTTAGCTCAACTTGGCCGGGGTGTCTCGTCAAGAATCGTCCAGGCCTTCCCCGAGCGCACAATCCGGACGCGGCTCTGGTGTTGGCGGGAAAAAGGCCTCACTCGCTCTCGTTCACTAGACCGCGCTCGTTGGCATGAAACAGGCCTTACGCGTGAAGCGAACGGCAGGCATGCAGCCCGCTCTTCCACGCCATGCTCGTCCACCCGTCCTCTGCACGGAAAACCGCAGTTCCTGGGCCAGGGCTCTTCCTCCTCAACCACCAGCAAGATGTCCCAACACGGCTGCTGACGATCAAGCTTCCCCGTGCAGAGAGCAAAGCACAACTGTCCACTTATCGCTTTGGAACGAGAAAGCTCAAAAGGGAACGTTCGCTCTCAATGCCCAGATGCCAGAAGTAAGAGGGGAACGAGGAGAAGATGCCGGGACACAACCGTTCACTGCCAGACCCAAACCGAGAAGGACAATGTCCGCTGCTCCACCCACTTTGTAGATGTCGCTCTGACGTCATCCGTGTTTGCATCCCCAATCAGCGAGTGAGTCCCTTCTTACTCGTCCTTTCTGTCAATAAAACCCTGGACCAATCACTCCCCCTCTGGGTGCGGCTCTCGGCCTGCCCGTCTTGTGCAATTCACCACGTCGGGATAATCAGCGCTGGTGCTTCATGCATGGTTTCCGGTGGTTTTATCAATCAGTGGTGTCGTTATTGGGTGATTTTGGCTAGTGTCCAGTGCGGTGTCATAAGGAATGAAGGAATAGATTACATAGGTGTTTACCCACAGGGAATTCATTTACCCAAAATCCCTGAGCTAATTCACAAGCCCCACTCCTCTGATGGGGACGAAGGTACAAGCCCGATAGTCCGGTCGAATACAAATTCCCTACTTATTACATGGGGCGGTTCTTCTTCTTCACAACAATCGGAGCACACTAATCTATACAATCTACCTGGATTAAGGTATCCCTACCCCCACAAACGTAACAATATGAATTGCTGTGCATAATCTACCAGGTTCTACCTGGTTCTAAGGTCATCATTGTCTACCCCCTACAAACGTAACAAAATATATTGCTGCGGTTTTGAGGTTTGTAAAGTGAGCCTAATAAAGGTTAAAGGTTTGACCCCCATAGATAGTCACACAAGCAACATGTAGCCTCATTTGTAGTATAGTTATTTCTTAGTATGTGTGAGAATAGGCCCTTTCCAGGGTTAATTCTGCATTGTGTAAAGTCAGGAAAATAGGCCCGACTGCCACCGATCATCCTACTTCCGTAACCTCAATACAGTTTGTTAACGTTGGTTCATTTTTGGCGAGTTAACACGAGGGAGGCAGAGGAGGATCGGGGCGGAGTCAAGGCGGAGCGGCAGGAGCGATGACAGTAAGCATGAGCCGCCAATCAGGGCTCAGAGGTGGTGGCATCAGAGGGCGTGGTGAGAAGAGTCTGGTGAGTTCCAGAAGGTTCGCGGGGCGTGCCTATAAAAACCCAATGCACAAAGCCCTCAAAAGGACTCGCAGAGGAGAGGGAGAGATAACAAGGAGGACTGAAGCGAAGGACCAGCGCTGGAGAACCCAAAGGACTCACAGAGGAGAGGGAGAGATTACAAGAGAACTTGCACCAATTACGGGAAAGGACGTGCTCGTTGTTGAACTTACAGCAAGACCGCGCGGTGCTTGATGAGCTTGATGAGCCTTGCCGCACTTGCATAACAACGGCTGAGTAACCGCCCTTTACCGTAAAAGACCGCCCTTCGCCGTAAAAGTCCGCCCCTTGCCGTTCTGCCCGATATATCGCCTTTGTTCGAGGGACGCGCTACGAGTCCCTGTCTTCGCCGAACACCATCTTCGCGGGACGCACGTGACCACGGAGAGCCAGACGGGGCCGAGCCTGGACGACCACATCGGCGCGTTGGTGAACATCGACATCTGCAATCCCCTGTGCGAGTGTGAGTGAGACGGGCCCGTTGTCCAGGGATAAGTTGAGACTGTATAAGGATTTCTCTGTGTCTCTTCGTCCTGAAGTGTAAATACGTGTGGGAATCATTAAACCCATCTGTTCTTCCTTTCTTCTTGATTTGATCGTTCCCGTGATTTCTCCATTTGACTAAGCGTGGCACGAATAGAACCACTTAAATCGGGGTCCATTAATTGAGACTGCGTGTATCACATGTACGCAAACCGCTCGGCGTAATCCAACCTCACGTGGTTCGTGCGAGGCTTGCTACCTCGTTTCCGTGGCGGCGCGAGTACTTAGGTACGAGCGAGAATTTGGTCCCGAAACCCTATTTTGCACTCGCCCGGAAAGGACGTAATAAGTCTCGGTTCCGCCAGGCCAGTAAAGACAAGGGGATTAATCCTCCCTTGATAAGGGGAAGAAGGCTGGCGAGAGAACCGCAACAATACGTATGTGTATATATATATATATATATATATATATATATATATATATATATATACATATATATATATACATATATATATATATATATATATATATATATATATATATATATATATATATATATATATATATATATATATATATATATATACATATATATATTGTTACGGACGCGGTTTAGATGTTATTTACCGAGCGGTGGTATTGCCGCGACCGAACAGTTATTCCCCGACTAGACCCCGATTCCACCCAGACGTTGACCAAATCGCGCTATGCCAAATCAATGATAGAAAGGACACGATGACTGGGAAAGAGGAAACGACGCAAGGGGTACAGTTCTCAAGACCTCCGGAGGAGGGTATAATTACAGTGGTGGAGAAAAGGGGGTAGATTACACGGCAGAGTGAGGTAAAAGACACAGAAGAGATGGGCACTTAATTACCGTCTTATCTTAGCCCAGACAGACCACAGACAAACGGAACAAGGCTGACTTACACAGGGATTGATGGCAGGAAGGGACAGGCAGTCGATAGCACAAGGTGCACCTTGGCTCGGGGACAGGATAAAGCACGGTCCAGTCCAGAGGATGTGGGGAGGCCTCACAGCGCTCGGAGGGTACGTCTTGCTTGCTCCAAGCCCAGCGCGCATCTGACGTCACCTCCCTCTTCCTGCGCATGTTCAGCGGGGAGTGACACGCCCTCGGCTGGTTGGCTCCGCCCCACTGGGGCCGGTCCGCCACTTCCATTGGGTGCGGGGGTTACCGGGCTCCGCCCTTGACGAGGAGCTGACAGGGAGCCCCTATTTGGTAACCCCGTCGAGCACATGTTCGATGGCGGCTCGTTGGGAAGGCCTGATGCCCTCCCAACACCCCCTACCAACCAAGCCGGAGTGAGGACGCGCACTTCCCGTGCCAGCCGCTGCCGTTGCTGTTGTTGTTGTTGTTGTTGTTGTTGTTGCTGAACCGTGAGGAAGAGCTGCGGGGAGGTATCGGGAGGTCCTAAACTTCCTAACGGTGCCATACAATCTCATTCTGGTGCAACGAAGGGTCAGAATTAATGGAAACGAGTCCTTAACTGACATAGACTAAGAATAACTAGCAAGATGTCCTATAGTTGTCTTACATGAGATGCGGTGAACCTGGGCATGACATTTAATGGGGGGATTAGGGGGAGGTCGGGTCTACAGAGTGTTGTTTACAGAAAATGGGACTAGGGAATGGGGGATTGGGGATAGTTGGGAAGTATTGAGGAAATAGGGGAATATTTACAAGCGGATATGGATGGATGCAAATCCCATATCCGCAACATTGCACCCTTCTCTACCTCGGGGCGTCCCGACCCGATAAATTTTTACCTACTTTAGTGTGGCACTCAGATGTAGTTCCCTCTACTATTAACTCAACCCTGAGTGCGACAGTTTTACAGATGTTCACAAATGAGTAAATATGTCCCCCTGCGACGTTGCACCCTTCTCCTAACAGAAACACACCTACAGGATAACAGAATCGTGGAAAGCATCCTCAAACTAAACATACAGCCGGTAGGGAGCATCATTTATACAAGACTACACTGATATTTACACTACGATCCAGGACCTGTTCTTTGAGGAACACATGCAGATGTTATGCATAGGGAGAGCACGCATGCCAGCATCGATACACCAACCCACGAGTGCCCTGTGGCCCTACGGCCTTTAATAATGTGCAGAGCACCCCGTCCAAGCACCAAAAGCACCACCCCATTACGCACAGTCAGCACCATCCGGTGCACCAATAAAGTGTTCATAAAAATGCACAATTAAGTGTCCATGGTCACCGGTGGTGTCGCAGCCGGCCGATGTTCTGCCGCTGGTCTTGCCTTCATGGAGTGCACTTGGCCTTCTGGCTTCTTTAGAAATAAAGAAAGGCGCCAACCGCGTCCATTTCTCAATTGTGGCCGTCAGGGGGCCAACTAAAAGTGGTTCACCTGTATGGCATAGGTGCCACGTTGACCCAGAGGTCCATCCACGGGTGGTGCTTGACCGCAAAAGAACTGCGGTCCATTGTGGGCGGCCACAGAAATTGCAGTCCATATGGTGTATCGATCCAGGCAGCAAGCAGCGGAAGTACAGGTCCACAACTGCGGAGCCAGCACCTCTCTCTCCTCTCTCTCTGCCCCAAAGCCAGAGCCTCGGAAGTGGGAGACAAAAGAAGACAAGTGAGTAAGGTGGTAGGGGCGCAAAAGTGCACACAATACAAGGTAATGCACACTGGGGGCACATGGGAACCAGGTGAGACAGGTACGTTCCTACCGTACGCCCCCCCCCCCCACCAGGTAACCTACATTGCCCCTCCCTTACCCCTTACTCTATCCACAAAACACAACACTACCCATAAACATCGACTTTACACATCAACAACGTCCCTACTGTCTTCCCCGTTCCTCCCATAAACCAAATTCGTCTCCTCTCCCTCCTAACCAATCAAATTTACCATTTCCAACTCTCATCAAAATCTGCCATCACCAATTCAACATCAAAATCTGCCATCACCAATTCATCATCAGTCCCTCCTAAGGAGGGAGAGATGGAATCACCCCAATGTCTTATCCACGTCGTGATGCGTCTCACAAATCCAAACAGCAATTCTCATTTCCTGCAACACAAAACAAAGAAAACACAGGTGTGGAGTCATCATCATCTCAGGTAAGTGGCTGCGTAGGGTGCGACAGGTTCATCAATCCTAACTATTTCCTAAATGACTTTAACAACTTTACATTACCCGGGGTCTTTCTCCTGCCAAACCATTGGCCCTCATTACTCTATGTGGTTCGAAGAACCAAAATCCCATTGACCATCTGTGGTGCACACCATCAATTTGGGTCTCACTCCCCGATTCAACACTCGGTGCCCCCGCACAATTTCGGTGGCTGGGTCGTGTGACGCTCCCAGCTGGTCCGCCCACCTGCACACCTCCACCACTGTTGTTGCCTACCGAGCTCACCTGCTCCTCACCCTAACCTAACTAACTGGGGAAGGCCCTCTCGCACTCTCACCCCCTCAGTGCCCTCTCTGGCACGGGCTGCCCGATCCACACCCGGGATCCTCAGGCACCCACTGACACTAACGGCTCCCAGAGCCCACCTGCGGCCTCACCTGGCCGACATCTAACAGTGGCGGAGTGCCCAACCATTCACACTCGTACTAACAGGCCACACGACCAGCCAATTTCACCACACCAATGCACCCATCCACAATACCATTCTGCAACCGCACCACAAATGCCAATATCCAACCACAATTTACCTATACCTTCTAACTATTCTTTAAACTACCCTCCCCGGGTACTCGTGAAAAGGGGTCCACTCTTCCCCCATCCACACCTTCGCACCATGCACACCACTCCGTACCACTTACTCCAACTCTCTCCACACCCCTCATTCTCTGCTCCATATATTCCACACACCTGTACTTGCACACCTGTGCTCTCATACTTGGTGCCGCCTGCACCCTTCTCTCCCCCAAGCGCATTCACGCTGATCCTCAACACTCACTACTCATACACTGCTCCACACACCTGTCCAGTTCTCACACAGCATCATCTCATCTAACTACTCCCCTCTGAAACTTGCGCTTCCCAGTCGTCCCTTTAAACAATTGCGCTCCCTCGTCATTATCATCCACTCTAATCTACCTGCGTCCCCACTACAGGTATCAGTCACTATCTAAACCTTAACGTTACCTAATGTCATCTCTAGTCCCTATCAATATAACCTAACCCACCCGGGCTAGTTTTCACTGCCATACACCCCATAATCTATAGCGCATTTGCCCCCCAGTTTGTGAGGGATGACAGAGTTGCCATCCCACCACATCGGGCATCTCCCACTACCAATTTTGCACATCAAATTTCAACAAATCAAAAATTCGCCAATCACTACCCATCATCTGCCAATCATTACTGCCAATCATCAAATTTTGCCTTTTTCTAATTTTGGGTCCAAAACACTAACCTCATCATTACAGTCCACTTACTAATGCCTCTCGGTGCGCCAATTCACTTCTAAAGCTCGGCTTCGTACAGCCGAGCAATGAATGCGGGTTGTTTGGTGCCAGCGGCTGGATACGTCCCGCATTCGGTGCAGGGAAGGAGGTTTACCCGGGCCGAGGTCCCACGCACCATCTCGGCACGGAGCCATCCCATGGCCCGATCTCGACCTGCTGGAATGCCTCAACAAAACGTGGTCGCCATGACGACCCTTCCTATCGGGCTGCCCGCTCTGCCTAGTGGAGCACGGACGCGGCCGTTCCAAGCGAGGCCAGCGTGGATCGCGTACGGCGGTCCTTTCGAACCCGCCGTGGCTCGGATCCCCGCTGGTTCTCGCGGCACGCGAAGCTGCCCGACGCGCACCGAGGGCCCGATTCGGCTATAAGTCGTTCTAACCTCTAACCCGGTTACCGTCGATGCCTCACCTGCATGCTTACACGCATACGCTACCCCTTTCTTGCTCATACATCCAGCCGTTTCCCTGCTCTTGGTCATTGCACCTTCTCTTACACACCCAGGTACACTCATTCCGCTCACAGACTTGGTCACACACACTCAGTGTAACATATTGATTGGCCCTGGTAACTTATTAATTAACCTGGTAACAAAGCAGATACATTTTATGTGTATGAACAATGTAATCTCTTGAAACACCTGGTCAAGGCCCCAGGCTAGAGCACCCCCCCCCCTGCTGTGATTTCCATTTACACAGCAGGAGGGGAGCGAGCTGATGCCAGGACTCGGTGCGATGCATGACCCCGGGACATTAGCGGAGAGGAGATTAAGTCCAGTTTGGCGATATAACGAGAGCAAACGTTGAGTAAAGTACACTTGTCCTCAGAGGCCCTGCCCGACGGAACGATGGAATGAACGAGTACTTGCTACGTGAAGCGCTGACCGAACGGGAGTGTCGGATGGAGAGAAGGACCAGCGAAAAGAGCTAACCTGATCCATTATATTATGCGGTATCATTTTGGTAATTGGATGAAGTGAATACAGTTTAATAAACGAGACCTTTTGTAACCTGTGTCCGGTCTTTGGAGTCCTGTGAGTCCCCCAGTAAATTCCCTGACAATCTTGGAGACACCGCTGCGATCAATTGTACAAGCAAGTCTTCTTTAAAAGGTGAGTGTGTCTTGTCTTGTTCAATATGATTTATGAACTTGGAAGTTATGGGTACATACATGGGGGAGCAGGTGATCTGGGGCTTCTTTGCGCTGGTTATTAAAGGGCCTTACTGTGACCTGGAAGCGGGCGGAGCAAGTGTGCACCTTGCGACCGCTTGTTTCCAGGACGTGTAAGGCCGGTACACTCGTTTACCCACTCGCACACGGATAAAGTACTACTTTTTTTTGCACTTGTTCGAAGCACTTGACTTGATCGGCGCTCAGCGAGCGACAGGGAACCGGGAAACGGAATTATATTTATATATATATATATTTCCAATATGGTACACCGGCCACAACGATTTTAGCGATTATCCGAGTTTTTTTTTTTTAACGATTTCTGTAAATACGTATTTTTCCTGCGCTGTGTAATTCTTCTGACACGCGCCACGAAGAAACGCACCACTGATGTGCATGAAGCGACTTGTTTGCCGGTTCGGTAAGGTCCGTCCGTACACGTGTACAATCGTGTACACCCGTTTTAAATAGAGAATTTTTTTTTCAGTTTTCCCGCCATAACTAAAACTTGTTGTATTTTTTTGACGAAATTTGCTAGATAAATAGCATGGGTGACACGGATTAAATGATTTTATGATTATGAATTAATGAGGAAATGATTTTATATTTAAATATAAAAATTGATCTGCTTGGTGTTAATTTAAGGGCTGTTCCAAATTTATCTTGATTATGAGACAAAAACAGCAGAATGGGAATCAACAGACAATGGAACAGCTCGCGACGAGTGTTTGTGGGTAGCAACCACTCTCTGGTCGAGGCTCATAGAAAAAAAATTGATACTTATTGATTTGGCACGCTTACAATAGATATTAATGGCGAGGGTTCTGTGGTCGTTCGTTTTGGCTTTGCGAATGGACCAAAGAGACAAAGTGAGAAAGAGAGACAGACAGAGAGAGATAGACAGAAAAAGAAAGAAAGAGAGACATAGAGACAAACAGAGATAAAGATGATAGTCAGAGTCAGACACATAGAGAGAGACAGACAAAAAGAGATAGACAGAGTGAGACAAAAAGTGAGAAAGAGAGACAGACAGAGAGAGATAGACAGAAAAAGAAAGAAAGAGAGACATAGAGACAAACAGAGATAAAGATGATAGTCAGACACATAGAGAGAGACAGACAAAAAGAGATAGACAGAGTGAGACAAAGTGAGAAAGAGAGACAGACAGAGAGAGATAGACAGAAAAAGAAAGAAAGAGAGACATAGAGACAAACAGAGATAAAGATGATAGTCAGAGTCAGACACATAGAGAGAGACAGACAAAAAGAGATAGACAGAGTGAGACAAAGTGAGAAAGAGAGACAGACAGAGAGAGATAGACAGAAAAAGAAAGAAAGAGAGACATAGAGACAAACAGAGATAAAGATGATAGTCAGACACATAGAGAGAGACAGACAAAAAGAGATAGACAGAGTGAGACAAAGTGAGAAAGAGAGACAGACAGAGAGAGATAGACAGAAAAAGAAAGAAAGAGAGACATAGAGACAAACAGAGATAAAGATGATAGTCAGACACATAGAGAGAGACAGACAAAAAGAGATAGACAGAGTGAGACAAAGTGAGAAAGAGAGACAGACAGAGAGAGATAGACAGAAAAAGAAAGAAAGAGAGACATAGAGACAAACAGAGATAAAGATGATAGTCAGACACATAGAGAGAGACAGACAAAAAGAGATAGACAGAGTGAGACAAAGGGAGAAAGAGAGACAGACAGAGAGAGATAGACAGAAAAAGAAAGAAAGATAGACATAGAGACAAACAGAGATAAAGATGATAGTCAGAGTCAGACACATAGAGAGAGACAGACAAAAAGAGATAGACAGAGTGAGACAAAGTGAGAAAGAGAGACACACAGAGAGAGATAGACAGAAAAAGAAAGAAAGAGAGACATAGAGACAAACAGAGATAAAGATGATAGTCAGAGTCAGACACATAGAGAGAGACAGACAAAAAGAGATAGACAGAGTGAGACAAAGTGAGAAAGAGAGACAGACAGAGAGAGATAGACAGAAAAAGAAAGAAAGAGAGACATAGAGACAAACAGAGATAAAGATGATAGTCAGACACATAGAGAGAGACAGACAAAAAGAGATAGACAGAGTGAGACAAAGTGAGAAAGAGAGACAGACAGAGAGAGATAGACAGAAAAAGAAAGAAAGAGAGACATAGAGACAAACAGAGATAAAGATGATAGTCAGACACATAGAGAGAGACAGACAAAAAGAGATAGACAGAGTGAGACAAAGGGAGAAAGAGAGACAGACAGAGAGAGATAGACAGAAAAAGAAAGAAAGAGAGACATAGAGACAAACAGAGATAAAGATGATAGTCAGACACATAGAGAGAGACAGACAAAAAGAGATAGACAGAGTGAGACAAAGTGAGAAAGAGAGACAGACAGAGAGAGATAGACAGAAAAAGAAAGAAAGAGAGACATAGAGACAAACAGAGATAAAGATGATAGTCAGACACATAGAGAGAGACAGACAGAGAGAAATAGACAGAAAAAGAAAGAAAGAGAGACATAGAGACAAACAGAGATAAAGATGATAGTCAGACACATAGAGAGAGACAGACAAAAAGAGATAGACAGAGTGAGACAAAGTGAGAAAGAGAGACAGACAGAGAGAGATAGACAGAAAAAGAAAGAAAGAGAGACATAGAGACAAACAGAGATAAAGATGATAGTCAGACACATAGAGAGAGACAGACAAAAAGAGATAGACAGAGTGAGACAAAGTGAGAAAGAGAGACAGACAGAGAGAGATAGACAGAAAAAGAAAGAAAGAGAGACATAGAGACAAACAGAGATAAAGATGAGAGTCAGACACATAGAGAGAGACAGAAAGTGAGAGAGAGACACAGACAGACAGAAAGAGAGACAGAAAAAGAGAGAACATTTTTGGGAACGTTTTTCACATTACTTTCCTGCAACATTGAAATAATGTTGTTGTAAAACGTTTCCACAACGTCGCCACAACGTTTCACTTTCGTTGTTGCAACGTTTTGCTCCAACGTTTTGGGAACATTCAAATGTTGTGTTTTGCTGATGCTAATTACCTGAGGTAATTACAGTAATTACAGTTCCGGTAATTACAGTAATTACAGTAATCATTACAGTAATTGCAGTAATCTTATTACAGTAATTGCATTACATTAACTCAGGCACCTGTTGAGTGAGGAGGCTGATGTTTGGACATGACACTGACCGGGTGAGGTGGCTGTCAAGGAAAATATTGATTTATTGATTAGTCATTTAATAAATTAACTCGTTGATTTATAAATGACTTATTTAATTAAAAGTCCTCAGAGATACATCTTCGGATGAAATACTTGCAGATTGGTTATGCTGTGAGCCAATTGATTAAGGAAAATATTTTGTGATGGCCATATTGGCAATTTCGTGGCCATATTCGTGGCAACTCAGTTAGTGCCACTGCACCTTTAAAATGCATCCCTGCGTTCATTTTTCGATCGATTGAGTTGAAATTTTGAACAATCGGATCTGGACTGTCATTGTTAACGACTCTAGCACGCACTCGTCCAATCAGGATGGAGCGGTATGGTCCCCGGATCATCACTGCCCGCAGTTTTAATTAATTTTACTTTTTCTCTTGGGCATATAATTTTGAAGACATGCATGTCATGATAGAGGAAATGTTTGTTCTGTTAAACGGAATAAATGTTGTTTATTTGTGTGGGTGTGTATTTTTGTGAACTTGGATATATTTTTCACGACTAATTCCAGTTAACATCCTGCACAATTTGCTCGTTTGCTGGCCGAGTCGAAATTGCGTTGAGTTTCTATGGCATGCGCCATTAAAAGCGCAGTGTAATGGTTGAGCTCCCTTTATTTCGTTTTGGTCATGCGGATGAGCAAACAAAGTGACAAATGCTGCGACTGGAGCAGTAAAGGCGATGTTTTTTAAATGGAAACGATTTTTGTGGGTGTCTATTTTGAGTATTTTGGATATATTTTCACGACTAATTCCAGTTATCGTCCTGCAAAAGGTCTGCTCGTTCTTTTCCTTTGAGTCGTAAATTCCTGTTGAACTCTCATTAAAAAGCGGAATTAAGTACGCTGTGTGATGATGGAGATCCTTGATGACGAATCAGGAATAGTGAATGAGCAGACAAATATCACGGATGGTACACCAGATAGGGAAAATGTAGATGAAACCCCTTTTGCTCAGGTGCTGTGTAGCGCTGCACAAAGATCCATATGAGCGGGGCCTGGGTGCTGTGTAATTAGTACACAAAGAACCAATTACTAGGGTGCTGAATAAACACAAAGATCCATTTTTGGAGCTGGTTCTCCCGGTGCTGTGATTTATTCAAAGAACCAAATCTTGCAAGAATTAAGATATGATTTGTCGACATTAGAAATACTTTAATATATGTAACGATTTTGTAACGATCATCCTGCAAAAGGTCTGCTCGTTCTTTTTCCTTTGAGTCGTAAATTCCTGTTGAATTCTCATTAAAATGCGGAATTAAGTACGCTGTCTGATGATGGAGATCCTTGATGACGAATCAGGAATAGGGAATGAGCAAACAAATATCACGGATGCTGCGGCTAGAGCAGTGGGAGCGATTTTTGAATTGTTCAATGATTATTCGATATTGTTATGACTTATTGTCAATAGGTATACTAAGTGGCCATGAGGTAGCCTGTTGCTATGTACAGTTTTATTCTATTGTTGATTATACCACATAGCTGTGGTGATAAAGGAAATGTTCGTTTAAATAGATGATTATGATAGGACCATGACTATAAAATCATGATGATTATTATGAATGATATCATAGGGTTCAAATGCAGAATGATTGCATGAACTTGGGAAAGAACTTTCAAGCCCTATGGGATAAATTGGGTATTACAAGCGATGGAGTTTCAAAATTTAGCATGATTGAAGGAATTTGACAGTCCCATTTCAGGAGTTTTACGAAATTTATATTGCCAAGAGATTTTGGGTACTATTAAAAGGAAAATGATGAGATATTTTTCCCAAAGAACTTTAATATCTGCCATCCATTTTGGCTGTCTCACGAATGAAGGATGAGTTGCCTTTAGTGGTTGCAAAGAAAATTTGTGGAGACCAGGCAAAATGGGAAAATATGTCAGATATGACCCTAGGACAGGACGGCGATTCATCAATTGACATGAGGTACGAATCCGAGGTGACGACCGATGAAATTCGATCTCAGTCAATGGATGGACCTGTCCTGACATCATTGGGGAAAGGGCTTATGCAAGGAGTCATTCAAAATGATTAATTTGATTTATTGATGAATATTGATGAATTAATTGAAATTGAATAATTGATTGAATTGTTAATTGATTGAATCTAATTGATTGAATTTAATTGCATAAATTGAACTGAATAAATTGAATTGAATATATTGATTGTTTGATTGATGAAAATGCGGTCTCAAGAAAGAAGCTTTGATATCTTTGCGAGATATTATCAATGTGGAGACAACCTGGGAAAATTGAGCAAGGTGGTGAGTTTATATACAGATATATATGTGCGGTTACCATTGTGTGATTTCCCCGTCAAACAGAGCGGACACCTGAGGATTCACCCACTTCATACTGACCCTCCGGCTCATCTGCAAATACTGATCTGTGAGATTGGATTGTGCAAAAGCCACAGCTGAGGGAGATTCTCTGGAAATCACCGTGCGAACAGGTGGAGAGATCCTTCCTGGAGGTACGAGTGAAGCTTTAGAGGAACCTGGAACAAGCTACAACACATCCAACGCTACTTTGATAAAAGGCAGAATGGGAAATGGAGCCTGCAAGAACACACAAGGACAACCAGAGATTCCACAAAAAGGTACTTGTACACATCATATGTACGACCGTTATGGTGCCGAAGCTATAAGGCAGGTCGAGAATTGGTATTTGTGGACAAAGGGACATGATGAGGAGTTTCCAAGAGATGGTACATTTGAGCGAAGTCGATTGGAAAGATTGGAACAAAGATTGAAAGCCAGGAAGAGACAGAATCTAACGGTAGACTGGCTTGCATTCCATCTTTGGGATGGTGAATCCAGACAACGGGAACAGCAAGAACGGATAACGGAACTAGAACTTAAAATAAAAAGGATACAGGATACAGTGGAGGAGACAAATGCACAACTGCCCTCGAAATTAGGAATGAAAGTCACAGTTGTCCCATCTGATTTCCAGTTGTCTCCCCAAAAAGGACGGTACAGAGAATTTTTTCGTGTTTCAGGAGATAACGAGAGATTGCAGTGGCAACTCAGGGATGTAGAGATGCAGCCCAGCAATACAAGTGCACAGGTGCACAGATCAGACAACGACAGAAACCGGTGTTTCGAGTGTGGAAAGATGGGACATTGGAGAAGAAGATGTCCGTATGTCAACAGGAAGACAAGGTCATGGGGCAAACCAAGATCAAGGGTACCAGTGCTTACCGGTACCTCAGACAATGATTAGGCCTTCATTGCTGCAAATCCCAAATGATGATTGGCCTCAACAGATTCGATTACTGGACAAACATGAATAACTGTCGATGATTCTTGTGTCTGAAAAGTTTTCAGAGCAAGAATGATTCATTTTTTCTTTTTGCTTGTTAAACAAATTAATAATTAATTGATCAAATGCCAAAATTGGATCTTCTATTTTGGGCACAGCAATTTTAAATTTACAAAGTTTGGAACAATTGCGTTGCAATTTTTTTGGCAAACCAAGTGACAAGAGTCACATGATGATCAGGTGGGAATTTCGGACTATTGTTCCGCACGATTGATAGGTCAATGGTCGACTGACATGCAAATGGGTGTGTAGTCAAAATTTGGATAGATTATTGTGAAGGCTGAAAGGGTAATTTCAATGTGACATCATAAGGGTTTTCTAAGAATGGACTTTTGGTTTATTTGTCTATAAGCATTTTGGATTTGACTGACAAATTTTATGAAATTGAAATAAAATTGACACCCATCTGATCTGTAAATAATGGTTCCAACGCAAACAAATATGCATAATGCATGTGTGTGTGTGTTTTTGTGTATCAATCTTACAAGATTGTTGACACCGACAGTGTGCCTGTCTGGAAATGGATAGTTTTATGTGGATGGGATTGGGATATGTGGATGGGATTGAATATCCAGAGAATCCGTAAAATAAAATAGAAATATAATTTGATTATGAACATTATCTCTTTTGTCAAGGGAAATGGAATATAAAAAATTTGATGTGCTGGGTTATGAGCAGCCATTAATTAATAGTAAAATTGTGAGTAATTTTGGGATTCCATTTTTTTGAATTTTTGAATTTTTGAATTTTATCAGCATATAAATTGTGCTGTATGTATGGATGTGTTTTAGGCATAGATGATATGGGAAAATAGTAAAGAAAATTTTGCTGGTTTGAACTATTGTGGGTTTTCAGTTCTGGAGTTTAAACAAAGTCACTGGTTAACAGATGAGAAAGGATAGTAAATAAATTATTCTCTGCTGGGCAAATTAAGTACGATATTACTAAGACTTATGAGAGCTATTGTTCCGCCTTACAGCAGTGGAAAATTATTGGGAAAAAATTAGATCCAACATAATGAATCTATAAAAGAATGTGATAGGGATAATATCCTCAATTTGTACTAATTATTTGATTGTGGGTAAAGGAATTAAGTCATCGTAGTGGATTGTTAACAGCAGCCTGAAAATGTCCTGAGAGTGTGCATCCATGTAATCAGAAATCCCAGATTTGTTTTTTACAAACAACATTTTGGTAGAGGTCTTGTGTGGAACACTTCCTTGGTAGATAAAAAACGGTACTGCATGCTGGCAGCCACTGTTGCGGCCAGTTAGGCCAAACAAATTGAGAGGAAATTGTAGTTAAATACGTAAGTTACACATGGCTATTTGTAAAAAAGGAAATTTGTTGAGATGGGAAACATTTTTTCGAAGGTTTATTAAGGTGTTATAATATGACATGTGGCAAGGCAAACTATTGGATGGGAAAATTAGATCTGGCTATAGAATAAATTTATTGACCCCTTGAAGTTAATTCTTCGAATCATTGTTTCACTGGCATTTTTTGTTCAAATTGGAAATAGTTTGGTAGAGCTTTGGTTAAAACCTTTGGTTGCGGTATCTTGGAACGAAATGACAAACCATAGGAGATTGATAAGAATAGAAAAAAAAAGATGGACCCAAAATAGAAAGTTGGATTCATGCCCCTCATTGCAAACAAGCACATGGGGCTAAGGTGGACGATCCCACAGAAAATGAGGCTGCACCTAGCAGCCCAGCAGAACATTCAGTGGTAGATAAATGATAGTAGTGATTTACAGTCATTTGAATTACATTTTAACACCCCTTGCATTGATAAACATTACATTTTCAACATGTGATATTCCTACTTGGGATAGTGACATTTATTTGCCTACATGACATACAATTACCTGCTAATATTAATACAACATGAGTGAAAAATGTATCACAACTACACTCATGATCAGGGGATTGAGTTCAACCCCGGGAGATAGGGGGATCAGGGTAAGACAAATAATCTGATTATGTTACATATTAAGGGATTTTCTTTATTTACCTTTTAGGAAGCTTGTTAGTTTGGTATATAATGTTAAATGTCATCGACATATAACTATGTCATAGGTATGAATATATACAAGGAGTAGCAGACTTGTTTGTTGGTTTAGTAGTTATATTGGCAATTATTTTAGTGGTGGCTTGCTTGAAAGCCTTAGTGACGGTGTGTTTGAATAAGGTAACCAACAACACGATGATAACGCATGAAGTGACAAATGAGGAAAGAAATGTGGAACCAGAAAAGGAAGACTTTTATGGCGACATAAACAGTAGAATTAAGATAATGGCATAACGACAATGTTATGAGTTGTGTCAATTACAATATCAATGAACTCATATCACCACGAGTGACACACTGTTAGAAAAAAAAAAAAAAAAAAAAAAAAAAAAAAAAGGAAAAGAAAAAGTGGAGAGGAATTATGGTAATACATTATGCTTAATTTGTTGGTTTGGGAAAATTGTTGTTGGGAATTAGGTATTCCCGTTTGTGATTGTAATCATATACAATGCTATTCTTAGTTTAGTAATAAAATACATACCTGATTGAATATTATTTGTGTGACGCATATAAATGAATATAACTTTTTGTGTTAAGGAAAAACAACAAATTGTTGAATGTGAAACTGTCGGAAGATATACATGATTATGCTGATTTCATGGTAAGATGTACCCTATCTGATTCAGTGTGTGTGGAAAGCAGATTCAGATGTGACTGAGCATAAGGATAAGACGAGATCACATTTTGAAGGGAGTGCTAACGGAATTGGGAAGAAGTTCGAGAAAGAAAATTTGTGGCTAAAAAATGAAGTTAATCGTGGCATACACCCTCTTTCTCAAAGAATGATGAAGACATTCTCCCGTGTAACTTGGAGATGAATGCTTACCTTCACCAAGGAAATTTATGTGACCATTTGCCTGGATCACACTGCAACATATGAAAGAAAGGCGATCACTTACTCTTGTTCGAAGACTTCGAACATTCACCACATCAGAAGTTGCAGGACAACGACATTTTACCTGCAACCTCTGTGAAATGCGGGGACATATGTTATTACTTCACCAACGTCCGGGGAACCAGCATGGAGCTGCAAAAAACGGCTGTGCCCTTGTCACAACAGCTGTGCACGATTCTGCTGGTTGCTCCTGGTAAGGACCATGAATGACCTGAACACCATGGTCCCAACATCATTGTGGATGCATCCGGCATCCCTGTTCCACATCTTGCTGGCCAATCAACGTCACACCAATACTTGCTGCCCACTCATAATGAGGGAAGAGGCAAGTCGACTACAACTGGGCGAAGGCCTTGTTCAAGGAATCATTATGGTTCACAGCAAAAAGTGGCAAGAATGCTACATGGAGAGAAGGGTCAGTCTATGACTCCGCAGTGTTACCACAACAGCGAAATCCTACACGAAGTAGTGCAGGAGCTATGAAGACATTAGGAGAAAATGTTTCATACCTGGATTCAAACACAAGTGATCAGCCCTTCCTTTCAAACAAAGTCAACATTTGTGTGGAGGCAAACGTTTTTGTGCCAGATGGTGCAGATGCTTTACAAAACTTGAAAATGAAGTGAAATTGTTGTATCTTGGTGATGGTGAAGTGTTGTTTTGAAAATATATTTGTGATGCAAATGCAATAGATTGAACGATATGGAAGAAGTCAATGACCAACGAAATGTTTTGTGATTCTTGCAGGATGACGGTGTATGCCTAAGGGAATTTGATAACCAAAGTGATTGATTATTTACTTATACTTGTAATGATGTTTACTAGTAGTGATTGATTATTTACTTATACTTGTAATGATGTTTACTAGTAGTGATTGATTGTTTACTTATATTGATGTTTAGATTAATGGTTAATATAAACAAAAACAAAAAGATGAGGGAATTGTGGAAGTGTAACTCAGTGTAACATATTGATTGGCCCTGGTAACTTATTAATTAACCTGGTAACAAAGCAGATACATTTTATGTGTATGAACAATGTAATCTCTTGAAACACCTGGTCAAGGCCCCAGGCTAGAGCACCCCCCCCTGCTGTGATTTCCATTTACACAGCAGGAGGGGAGCGAGCTGATGCCAGGACTCGGTGCGATGCATGACCCCGGGACATTAGCGGAGAGGAGATTAAGTCCAGTTTGGCGATATAACGAGAGCAAACGTTGAGTAAAGTACACTTGTCCTCAGAGGCCCTGCCCGACGGAACGATGGAATGAACGAGTACTTGCTACGTGAAGCGCTGACCGAACGGGAGTGTCGGATGGAGAGAAGGACCAGCGAAAAGAGCTAACCTGATCCATTATATTATGCGGTATCATTTTGGTAATTGGATGAAGTGAATACAGTTTAATAAACGAGACCTTTTGTAACCTGTGTCCGGTCTTTGGAGTCCTGTGAGTCCCCCAGTAAATTCCCTGACAACTACCCATCATCTGCCAATCATTACTGCCAATCATCAAATTTTGCCTTTTTCTAATTTTGGGTCCAAAACACTAACCTCATCATTACAGTCCACTTACTAATGCCTCTCGGTGCGCCAATTCACTTCTAAAGCTCGGCTTCGTACAGCCGAGCAATGAATGCGGGTTGTTTGGTGCCAGCGGCTGGATACGTCCCGCATTCGGTGCAGGGAAGGAGGTTTACCCGGGCCGAGGTCCCACGCACCATCTCGGCACGGAGCCATCCCATGGCCCGATCTCGACCTGCTGGAATGCCTCAACAAAACGTGGTCGCCATGACGACCCTTCCTATCGGGCTGCCCGCTCTGCCTAGTGGAGCACGGACGCGGCCGTTCCAAGCGAGGCCAGCGTGGATCGCGTACGGCGGTCCTTTCGAACCCGCCGTGGCTCGGATCCCCGCTGGTTCTCGCGGCACGCGAAGCTGCCCGACGCGCACCGAGGGCCCGATTCGGCTATAAGTCGTTCTAACCTCTAACCCGGTTACCGTCGATGCCTCACCTGCATGCTTACACGCATACGCTACCCCTTTCTTGCTCATACATCCAGCCGTTTCCCTGCTCTTGGTCATTGCACCTTCTCTTACACACCCAGGTACACTCATTCCGCTCACAGACTTGGTCACACACCTGACCACCGAACACCTTGGCACACATTCGTCGCTCGCACACCTCACCAACACACCTCTTCGTGCCCCCTCCTCGGTCACCTCCTCTGTGACGATCACAGGTGTGCTCTCACTCGCACACCCAACCACGTGCCTCACTACCAATTCCAGCGTGCATTCCCACACATGCTCTACCATTCCAGGTGTGCTTCCTTTCTCACCTGTCACAACCAACTCACGCTCCGTGTCACTCTTACTACTCTCACCTCCACTCTTGACAGCGCACTCACCCTTACTCTCGACAGCGCACTCTTTCCTCATGCACCCGTCCGTTACACACCTTGCTCGCACATCCTCTGTAACACTCACCACAGGCGTGCTTTCTTCCGTTACATCCTCTGTAACACTCCTCACTATGCGCTTCCATGTGCTCCCTCGCACACGCGCTACGACCGACTCACTCTCGACAGCACACTCACTCCTTGGCGCGCACTTTTTCCTCACACACCCCATAGTCGGACTTTCTCGCACACCTCCTTTTTCGCAAACCAGACCTGTCGCACACTTCACCAACGGCCTCTCACGAACACCCGGGTCCATCTCGACCCCCAAGCTTATTAAATCACCTGGCGCATCATACGCACGACCATATTGGTCACCACTTACACTGGGTCCTCTTTCTCTTCGCTTCTCCTCCATCACCTGCGAATCCCTCATCCGGTTAATGAGCACATCATCACGATCCGAACACAAACTTTGGACCAATTCTTTTACTTCCTCTTTGATCTCTTTCTTATCCCCTCTCCGTCGCTTCTTAATTTCGCTTACCCCTTCTTCCACTTCTTCTAATTTCTGCTTCACCTCTTTTATTTCCCGGTGCGTCTCCTCAAGTTCGTCCTCTAAGGCCACCTTGACCGTTTCTATGTGCGTCCTCACCTGCCGGTCTTTAACCTCCATCACCTCTACCACCTTGCTCATTTTCCTCGTCAGGTCCTCATGTACCGTCTGACACTCTTTTTTAATTACCCCTACGTCCTTTTTCATCTCCTTCTGTGTCGATTTTAAACCCTCTATTACCGCTGTGTTCTTCTTTACCTGGTCCCCCAACTCCTTTTGTCCCACTGTCAGTTGTTCTACTCCCAGCGTCAACTCCTCTATACCACCTTGCAATTTTACAGTCCCCTTTCTCACCTCCTTCTCCATGCGCTCCTCACAGTGCCTCACCTCCTCGCGCACTCCTCCGACCTCCTCACTCACACCTCTTCTGATCTCCTCTCCCATCACTTGCATCTCCTGCCCAGATGCCACCCTCATCTGCTCCATTTCCTCCCTGTGAGCATCCAATTTAGTTTCTACCCCCATTCTGACCCCCTCTATCTGCTGCCCCATTTTTTTAACTTCCCTTTCCGGTTGGTTCCTCATGTCCCTCAATTTGCCTTCCATACTGTTTTCTAACCCCTCTAACCCCTTTTTCATCCCTTCCATTTGATTCTCTTGAGCGGCCATTCTGTTTTCTACCCCCGTTAACCCCTCCTGTATTTCCCCTAATCTATTGTCTAATCCCTCAAATTTGTTGTCTAGTCCCTCAAATTTGTTTCCTAATCCCTCTATTCTACTCCCTAACCCTCCGATCTGGGCCCCCATGTCCTCCCTCAATTTCTCGCTATTGGACCCCATGTCCTCCCTCAATTTCTCGCTATTGGACCCCATTACCCCCATTTGCTCACTCTGAGCCTCTATACTGTTTTTCAAACCTCCAATTTGGTCTCCCATTTGTCCCATAAGGGCCCTCATTTGCAGGAAAAAAAAGGTTCGAATCCACCAGTGGCGCTGCTACGGTCGCGGGCGCGGTCGCCGTAGCCATGTGCGAGGCGCCATTTTGCGCGCCCGTAACCTCGTGCGCGAGGACGCCATTTTGCGAACCTGCCGCCCTCACTGCTTTGCTCTCCTCATGTCCCTCAATTTGGTCCTGGATCGACCCTGCCTCACTCTCCTCTACCGGAACCCAGCCGTCTTGATCTCCCATAGCGCGACTTTCAAAATTCGGGTTTTTTGTAAAACAAAATCAAATTTCGGTACTTTATAATTTTGACCAAATTTTTTCCTAGATGTTTTTTAAAAATTTGGTTCGGGCCTCGAATCCCACTCCTCGACACCAATTGTTACGGACGCGGTTTAGATGTTATTTACCGAGCGGTGGTATTGCCGCGACCGAACAGTTATTCCCCGACTAGACCCCGATTCCACCCAGACGTTGACCAAATCGCGCTATGCCAAATCAATGATAGAAAGGACACGACGACTGGGAAAGAGGAAACGACGCAAGGGGTACAGTTCTCAAGACCTCCGGAGGAGGGTATAATTACAGTGGTGGAGAAAAGGGGGTAGATTACACGGCAGAGTGAGGTAAAAGACACAGAAGAGATGGGCACTTAATTACCATCTTATCTTAGCCCAGACAGACCACAGACAAACGGAACAAGGCTGACTTACACAGGGATTGATGGCAGGAAGGGACAGCCAGTCGACAGCACAAAGTGCACCTTGGCTCGGGGACAGGATAAAGCACGGTCCAGTCCAGAGGATGCGGGGAGGCCTCACAGCGCTCAGAGGGTACGTCTTGCTTGCTCCAAGCTCAGCGCGCATCTGACGTCACCTCCCTCTTCCTGCGCATGTTCAGCGGGGAGTGACACGCCCTCGGCTGGTTGGCTCCGCCCCACTGGGGCCGGTCCGCCGCTTCCATTGGGTGCGGGGGTTACCGGGCTCCGCCCTTGACGAGGAGCTGACAGGGAGCCCCTATTTGGTAACCCCGTCGAGCACATGTTCGATGGCGGCTCGTTGGGAAGGCCTGATGCCCTCCCAACACCCCCTACCAACCAAGCCGGAGTGAGGACGCGCACTTCCCTCGCCCGCCGCTGCCGTTGCTGTTGTTGTTGTTGTTGTTGTTGAACCGTGAGGAAGAGCTGCGGGGAGGTATCGGGAGGTCCTAAACTTCCTAACGGTGCCATACAATCACATTCTGGTGCAACGAAGGGTCAGAATTAATGGAAACGAGTCCTTAACTGACATAGACTAAGAATAACTAGCAAGATGTCCTATAGTTGTCTTACATGAGATGCGGTGAACCTGGGCACGACATTTAATGGGGGAAATAGGGGGAGGTCGGGTCTACAGAGTGTTGTTTACAGAAAATGGGACTCGGGAATGGGGGATTGGGGATAGTTGGGAAGTATTGAGGAAATAGGGGAATATTTACAAGCGGATATGGATGGATGGAAATCCCATATCCGCAACAATATATATATATATATACATATATATATATATATATACATATATATATATATATACATATATATATATATATATATATACATATATATATATATATATATATATATATATATATATATATATATATATATATACATATACATATATATATATATATATATATATATATATATATATATATATATATATATATATATATATATATATATATATATACATATACATATATATATATATATATATACATATATATATACCGTATATATATATACACACATATATATATATATATATACATATATATATACCGTATATATATATATACACACATATATATATATATATATATACATATATATATATATATATATATATATATATATATATAATATTATATATATATAATATTATATATATATATATATATATATATATATATATATATATATATATATATATATATATATAATATTATATATATATATATATATATATATATATATATATATATATATATATATATATATATATATATATATATATTGTTACAGACGCGGCTTAAGATGTTATATTGACCGAGCGGTGGTGTATTTAACCGCGTCCGAACAGTTACTCCCCGATTAGAACCCGATTCCACCCGACGTTGACCAGATCGCCCCACAGATATTCAATCGGGAAATCTCTAAAGCGACCGAAAGAGAATGAAAAAGAAGAAGAAGAATACGGAGGAAGAACAGATTTATTATACACACACAAGCAATGGATGGAAGAAGCAGTAACACAGCGATTCGTTAACTTACACTATTCATTTTTACTTAGCCCCAAGACAACGAGCAGGACAGGACGTTCACACTTACACAGGGGATAATGCAGGCATGTAGGGCTTGAGGTGGATTGCTTGATAGGGAGGCAAAGTCGGGAGGCAGCAGCTCGCAATTCCTCGCGGTTTTGGCGGGAAAACCCTCCGTCGTGTATCCGCTGCGGTAGACGTCACGCGCTGGTTCGGCACACCTGCTCCTCTTCTTGTGGTGGAGCCGTCTCCCTCCTTTCAGCGCGTCTCTCCAAAGCTGGTTTCCTTGCCGAGTACCTCTCCTCTTTGGCTTGGGGCGTTTCGCATCTCACCGCTCCTCTTGGTGCCGCCTCTTTGCTCCTCCCAGGTCATCTCCCAAGGCGTCTGGTAAAGCAGTCCCTTACAGTCGCTTTTATCACCTCGGGCGAAATCAAGCCGCCGGCTCCGAGGGCACGCCTACCGGGTCGCTCACCGCGGTGTTGATTGGCTGTTAGGGCTGGTTCACTCCTTCCCTCTTATGACGAGGTGGAGACATGCCTTTCTTCCCCAAACCTACCTCGTGGCCAATGGTGGTTGAAGAAAACCGCCCAAAATGCGGAAGGCAATTGGAAGGGAGGTTTTGCGGAAATTGGAAGGGCCTACGCTTATTTTGTTTGATACAATGCAAAGTCAATCTAGTGGGAAACACATATTTAGCCTACATGGAATAAGGAAATACACTATTTAAAAGATATATCGTGACCTGCGTGTAAGTTTCATGGAATTAACTAGGACGGCTGCGACCATTATTTACATTACGAGGATGTTACCATACTTTTGTAACGTTCACATTGTAACGTTTCCACATTCGTTACACTGCACCCTCCTTTCTTCAGGCCCATGCTCGGGCCTACTAAACTTTAACTTAGTGTGACACGTAGGTGTAATTCCCTCTGCAATTAACCTGACCCTGAGCGTGACAATTTTAAAACACAAATAAGTATGTCCCCCTATTGCATTGCACCCTGTCTAACAGACTCAAGCCCACAGCTAACCGAATTACGGAATTATTCTCAAACTATACATTTACGGTGGGGAGCATTATTTACAATGATGTGATTTCTTATTTACAACGCAACCCAGGACCTGTGTTTTTTCTTTTTTTTTCTTTTTAGGGAACAAGAGAAAGAAATTCCTGTTGGGAGGGAGGAGACAGCACGCATTGCATCGATGCACCAGTACCAATACCACCAAAGCACCCAAGAGCACCAAAAGCACCAAAAGCACCACAAAGCACCAAGAGCACCACCCGGTGCGCAGTCACCATGGTTCATAATAAACACAACAAAACAACTGGTGGTGGTCTTCTCTTTCTCTGCTGGGCCGATGTTCTTCCCGACGTCTTCTGGCTTCATGCGGCCTAGTTGGAAATAATAAAAAGCACAACTTGTGTCCATTTTTATTTAGGGCCTCAGGGGCCAGCTAAGGGTGGTCCACCTGTTTGGCATAGGTGCCACCTTACCGAGGTCCGCAAGCAAGATTCCCTGGCCACTATGGCCGGTCTCCAACAGAGGTGCCCTGCCCCAGAACCTGGGGTCCATCAAGTGGTACTTGGCCGCAGAACAGCGGTCCATACAGTGGTACATCAACGCAATGCATGCTGGTTCTGGGAATCTCGGGCGCACAATGGCCACCTCACGCACGCTCCCATCGGCACCCAATGGCGCACAGGTCATGTGGGAGACAAAAGAAAGACAATTGAGCGAGGGGTAAGGTCACAAGGGTACACGTCAATAAGGCAATGCAAGGTGAAATGCGTACGGAGGGCGAAGTGAGAAAGCTCGTCCCTACCGTACGTCACCCCCCTGTCACCTACCTTACCCTTGCCCTTGCCCTTACCCCATATGTACAAAATCTACACATTACCAATTCGTCACTACTGTCACGTCTTCCCCATATTTCCCCTATACCAAATTCGTCACCACAATCCCTCTACTTCAAAATTTGCCATCACCAATTCATCATCAATCCTCATAAGGAGGGATAGATGGAATTACGCACAATGTCACACCCACGTCATGATGCGTCTCACAATCCAAACATTTGCATCATAAAAAATAATCAAAACATGGCATGGTGTGGAGTACCTGTCACCTCAGGTGAGTGGATGCAGATGGTGCGAGGAGATCCTTCATCCTAACTATTTTCTAAATGACTTTAACACACTTTACACTACCCCGGGGTCTTTCCCTGCCAATCCATTGGCCAACTTACACTATGGGTTCTAAAAACCAATTCCCATTGACCAAACTGTGGTGCTTCTCAATTTGGGGTCTCACTCCCCCGATTCATCTCCCGGTGCTCTCGCACAATTTCTGGGCTGCGACGTCTAGCTCTCCCAACAGGTCTACCCACCTGCACACCTCCACCACTGTAGTTGCCACCCGAGCTTACCTAGCTCCTCACCCTAACCTAACTAACTGGGGACAGCCCCTCTCCTGGCTCTGTCACCCCATGGTGCCCTCTGGCACTGGGCTACCCGGGTCTGTCCTCCGGATCCTCGGGCCCCATCCACAACAACTACTACCGGCTCCCAGAGCCCACCTGCGGCCTCACCTGGCCGACATCCTCACAGTGGTGGAGTGCCCAAACCAACTACACACACTAACAGGCTACACGCCCAGCCATTTCCACAACACTAATGCACCCATCGACATACCATTCTGCCACCCGCACCACAGATGCCAATATCCAACCACAATTTACCTGTACCCTCTACCTAACACTTACACTACCCGCCCCGGGTATCCGTGATGGGGGTCCACTCTTCCCCCATTCACACCTTCGCACCATCCACTCCACTCCACAATTTCCACCATTCTCACTCCACGACCATCCATTCCAATACTCCAGATATTCCACACTACCATTTATTCCACACAGCCACATACACCTATTGTTGCACACCTGTGCCCTCACACCTGGTGCCACCTGCACCCTCCTTTCTTCCTGGACCATTTGGTCAACACAACACGCAATCACCACTACTCCCTCATACACTGCTCCACACACCTGTTCAGTTGCACACCTGTGCAATCACACCTGTTCCATTCTCACCTGTTCAATCCTCACACACACGGCATCATCTCAGCTAACTACTCCCCTCTGAAACTTGCGCTTCCCAGTCGTCCCTTTAAACCATTGCGCTCCCACGTCATTATAATCCACACTAATCTACCTGCGTCCCCACTACAGGTATCAGTCACTAACTAAACTTAACGTTACCTAATGTCATCTTCGCTAGATCCCTACAATTATCCAAGCCCTCCCTGGCTCGGTTGTCATAGCCACCCCATAAACTATTGCGCATTTGCCCCCACGTCTGTGAGGGATGGTGGATTTGCCATCCCACCACATCGGGGGTCTCTCACTATCAATTTTGTTCGTCCAGATTCCAACCAATTCAAAAATTTTCCATTTACTGCCAATTCTACTCACTTTTCTAAATTTCGTTTTAAATCACTATCACTATCACTATCACCATCACCCGTCTACTTATTACATCCTCTCGGTGCGCCAATTCACGTCTACAGCCCGGCTTCGTACAGCCGAGCAATGAACGCGGATTCTTTTGTGCCGGCGGCTGGATGCGTCCCGCATTCGGGGCAGGGGCGGGGGCTTACCCGGGCCGAGATCCCACGCACCACCTCGGCGTGGAGCCATCCAATGTCCCGATCTCGACCTGCCGGCACGTCTCAACAAAACGTGGTCGCCATAACGACCCTTCCTATCCAGCTGCCCGCTCCGCCTAGTGGAGCTTGGACGCGGCCTTTCCAAGCGAGGCACAGCGTGGATCGCGTACGGCGGTTCTTTCGAAACCGCCGTGGTTCGGATCCCCGCTGGTCCTCGCGGCACGCGAAGCTGCCCGACGCGCACCGAGGGCCCGATTCGGCTATAAGTCGCCCTAACCGCTAAACCGGTTACCGTCGACGCTTCACCTGGACGCTTACATGCATACGCTACCCCTTTCTTGCTCATACATGCAGCCATCTCCCTGCTCTTGGTCGTACCTTCTCTAACACACCTCGGTACACTCATTCCGCTCACCGACTTGGTCACACACCTGACCACCGAACACCTTGGCACACATTCGTCGCTCGCACACCTCACCAACACACCTCTTCGCGCCCCTTTCTCGGTCACCTCCTTTGTGACAATCACAGGTGTGCTCTCACCCGCACACCCAACCGCGTGCCTCACGACCAACTCAAGTGTGCATCCCCACAAACGCTCTACCATTCGAGGTGTGCATCCTTCCATTCCAGGTGTACATCCTCGCTCACCTGTCACAACCAACTCACGCTCCGTTTCACTCTCACTACTCTCACCTCCACTCTTGACAACGCACTCACCCTTCCTCTCGACAGCGCACTCTTTCCTCATGCACCCGTCCGTTACACACCTCTCTCGTGCACACTTTTTCGTTACTTCCTCCGTAACACTCACCACACCGCGCTTCCATGTACCCCCTCGCACACGCGCTTCGACCAACTCACTCTTGACGGCACACTCACTCCTTGGCGTGCACTTTTTCCTCACACACCCCATGGTCGGACATTCTCGCACACCTCTTTTTTCACACACCAGACCTGTCGCACACTTCACCAACGGCCTTTCACGAACACCCGGATCCAAAGCAACCCCCAAGCCGACTGAAGCTTTCCTCACATCATATACATTGCCACTCACCTCCGTACTTCGTCGTCGCACCTCCTCTGCCACCTGCAAACTTTTTATTTGGTTAGTGAGCACCTCATCATGATTTGAACACAGACCTTGTACATATTCCATTACCTCCTCCTGGATTTCTCTCTTAGTTTCTGTCCGTCCCTTCTTAATTTCACTCACCTCTTCTTCCACTTCCTCTAGTTTTTGTTTAACCTCTTTTATTTCTCGGTGCGTCTCCTCAAGTTCGTCCTCTAAGGCTACCGTGACCGTCTCTATGTGCTTCCTCACCTGCCGGTCCTTTGTCTCCATTATCTCTGTCACCTCGTCCACCCTCATTGTCAGTTCCTCACGTACCATCTGACATTGCCTCTGTGTCGCTATCAAGTCATTTTTAATTTCTTTTTGTGTCGCCTTTAACCCTCCGAGTACTGCAGTGTTCCTTTGAACCTGCTCCACTAACTTCGTTTGTCCCTCTGTCAGCTGTTCCACCTCCTCCGTCAGATCTTCTATTCCCCCTTGTAACTTTGCCGTATTATTTCTCACTTCTTTCTCCATACGCTTCTCACCTCGCTTTACCTCCTCGCGTAGCCCCGAAACCTCCTCACTTACCCCTCGTCGTATTTCCTCCATCTCTTTTATAGATGCCACCCTCATCTGTCCCAATTCATCCCTCTGAGCATCCAGTTTGGTTTCTACCCCGATTTTCACCTCCTCTATCTGCTCTCCCATTTGTTTGATTTCCCTGGCAGATTGTTCCCCTATTTCCCGCAATTTGTCCTCCATCCTATTTTATAACCCCATTAACCCATTTTTCATCCCCTCTATCTGATTCTCCTGGGCAGCCATTCTGTTTTCTACCCCCGTTAACCCATTTTTCACCTCTTTTATCCCGTTGTCTAACCCCTCAAAATTATTGTCTAACTTCCCAAATTTCTTGTCTAACCCCTCACCGGTACTCCTCGCTTCGTCCCTCATTACCCCCATTTGGCCCTCCAATCGCTCACTATCAGCCCTCGCTCCGTCCCTCATTACCCCCATTTGGTTTCCCATTACCCCCAATTGGCCCTCCAATCGCTCACTCTGAGCATCCATCCGGTTCCCCATTACCCCCATTTGCTCACTCTGCAGTTTGAGGGACGCCTGCATTTGCGCCATAAATTGCTCCATGAGGGCCTGCATTTGGGCCATCCCTCCCACTTGTGCAGCGGGTGCGGCCGCCGTAGCTATGTGCGAGGCGCCATTTTGTGCGTCTGATACTCCCTCAACCGCCTCCTCATTGCTCCCCTCCATTTGATCCTGGGTTACTCCTAACCCCTCCTCTAGCTCACCCACAGGCATTCGATCGCCTTGATTGTCCATGGCGCGATCTCAAAATTCGGGTTTTGCTTTATAAAACAAAATAAATTTCGGCAGCTTGTAATGTTGAGCGCGTTAAGCGCGCTTCGGGTCCGATTTCGGGTCCGATCTCCCTCCTCGACACCAATTGTTACTCTAATAGTACAATTGGTGTTCCAAAATTTGGGCCTAACAAATTTAGTCCCAGGTCCGAATCCAACTCCTCGACACCAAATGTTACAGACGCGGCTTTAAATGTTATATTGACCGAGCGGTGGTGTATTTAACCGCGTCCGAACAGTTACTCCCCGATTAGAACCCGATTCCACCCGACGTTGACCAGATCGCCCCACAGATATTCAATCGGGAAATCTCTAAAGCGACCGAAAGAGAAGGAAAAGAAGAAGAAGAAGAATACGGAGGAAGAACAGATTTATTATACACACACAAGCAATGGATGGAAGAAGCAGTAACACAGCGAATCGTTAACTTACACTATTCATTTTTACTTAGCCCCAAGACAACGAGCAGGACAGGACGTTCACACTTACACAGGGGATAATGCAGGTATGTAGGGCTTGAGGTGGATTGCTTGATAGGGAGGCAAAGTCGGGAGGCAGCAGCTCGCAATTCCTCACGGTTTTGGCGGGAAAACCCTCCGTCGTGTATCCGCTGCGGTAGACGTCACGCGCTGGTTCGGCACACCTGCTCCTCTTCTTGTGGTGGAGCCGTCTCCCTCCTTTCAGCGCGTCTCTCCAAAGCTGGTTTCCTTGCCGAGTACCTCTCCTCTTTGGCTTGGAGCGTTTCGCATCTCACCGCTCCTCTTGGTGCCGCCTCTTTGCTCCTCCCAGGTCATCTCCCAAGGCCTCTGGTAAAGCAGTCCCTTACAGTCGCTTTTATCACCTCGGGCGAAATCAAGCCGCCGGCTCCGAGGGCACGCCTACCGGGTCGCTCACCGCGGTGTTGATTGGCTGTTAGGGCTGGTTCACTCCTTCCCTCTTATGACGAGGTGGAGACACGCCTTTCTTCCCCAACCCTACCTCGTGGCCAATGGTGGTTGAAGAAAACCGCCCAAAATGCGGAAGGCAATTGAAAGGGAGGTTTTGGGGAAATTGGAAGGGCCTACGCTTATTTTGTTTGATACAATGCAAAGTCAATCTAGTGGGAAACACATATTTAGCCTACATGGAATAAGGAAATACACTATTTAAAAGATATATCGTGACCTGCGTGTAAGTTTCATGGAATTAACTAGGACGGCTGCGACCATTATTTACATTACGAGGATGTTACCATACTTTTGTAACGTTCACATTGTAACGTTTCCACATTCGTTACAATATATATATATATATATATATATATATATATATATATATATACATATGTTGGAACCCATCTGTGGATCGGTCCCATCGGCCGATGGGTCTGACCCGTTTGCGGATCCGCAGATGGGTCGCCCGACCCATCTGTGGATGCACGAGAAATGACAATGCAGACCCATCGGCCGATGGGTCTGCGCCATCTGCGGATGTGTTGTTCACCTTGAAGGAATGTGTATGCATCAATGGTGGATGAGTATGCTTATTTGAACCTAAAAATAAGCAATTGATGTCAAACGGTTATCGACAAACCACATGTCACGGACTGCTTTATAAACATTTATGACATCAATTGCTTATTTTTAGGTTCAAATAAACATACTCATCCACCATTGATGCATACACATTCCTTCAAGGTGAACAACACATCCGCAGATGGCGCAGACCCATCGGCCGATGGGTCTGCATTGTCATTTCTCGTGCATCCACAGATGGGTCGGGCGACCCATCTGCGGATCCGCAAGCGGGTCAGACCCATCGGCGGATGGGACCGATCCACAGATGGGTTCCAACATATACATATATATACGCATATTTTTTTGACTGCATAAAACACATGGAAGGCCTTTGCTCCCGCTTACGAAACACAATACCAAACTCGGAACGAAAATCCATGAAATAATTTCCATCGGAGAAAAGTTGGGATAAAATCTTTCAACATGAGGGATGCCAAAAGATAATTTAAGGCAGTGATAACCAAAAGGGTTTGAAGTAGGTCTAAATGATGCATTGAATCAGGAAGCATGGCAAGCTGTCAAAGAAAATGGCTTTATCTCCCTCATTGCTTGATATCTCTGGCAGGAAGAGCTTGGCTAGGTTACCAGAAGACAGGCCGGAATGTTTTACGGATGCGCGCACATCTACTTCGGATAGACAGCAACCTGCTTGTGGTGACAACTATCTGTCCCAAAGCTGAGAATGCTAAACAACAGGAATCCTTGGCACAGCAGTAGGCCTTGAATTAAATATAAGAATGCCATCTATTTATTCATTCACATGGGAGGAAGGGTTGGAGGGTCCCAAAGAAAGAGAAATACAAAATATAAATGGATGCTGTGTCTTCAGTTTATACCATAAAGATTGTCACCGTAAGAGATTCCTTTAAAACGCAGGAATGTGGACAGTCACCACCATTAATGTTAACTTGAGATTCCTGTACTTCGGAGTAAACAAGCACATCCTCTGAAAAACATCTGCCTTCTGAGAGACTGTGTGCGCATTTCCCAGATAAATGCTCACATTTAGGGGAAACCGAAGGAGCCCGAAGAACGTTGCTCTCGACATCCCACTGGTGAGTGAGTTAGCGTTATGTACGTTCTAACCAAGTCGCACTGAATCATCCTGAGCACCTACAAAGCATCCGGTGTTGCTAAACATGCCCCGTGGGTTAAGCTCGGCTTGGCAAAAACCTAGGAGGAACTTGCACTTGGACAATAATGGCCGACACGGTTATTCTGATGCAACTTCCAGGCTGGAGACCCAAGGGCAGACCAAAAAGGTAATTGGCTGAATCTGGCTTTTGGCGAGTTTGTGGAGTCAATCGATCCAAGGCAATGCGTAATCCCAGAAACCACAAAAACAAACATGACCTTTGCTGTGGCACCCTGAGTTCTTCCTTGGAATGTAGACCAGGTTGTTGCCAAAAAGACTGCAGTGCATCAGTTCTCATGATTTGCAACTTTCGTCAAACTGATAATTCTCCAACCCGAAGCAGCAACGTCTTCGAACCGCAGACTCAACTGCACAGCGGCCACATGCGGAGGAACATCCAGGGCCAAGTTTTCACAAGCATCTTGCATCTGCAAACACATCTGGATTGCCCAAATCATTACGTCTCCTTGACTAAAAGGTCACTAGACTAGAAACCCAAGAACCTTCTCCCGCATCGAAAAGATGACGCCAATCCGTAGTTTCCACGGAATAATCGCCTTTAGAAGAAATAGAAGACACCACGGTGTAATTGAAACGGCCCTTGAACAATTCCCGTTTTGTTTGGGAAAACGATTGTCAAAGCAACAGGTCCTGTTGCTCCGCGACGCAAGACTTATGGCCGCCCGAGACGTCAGCGGTCGCATTTAAGTTTCACGAGATTGCAGTAATGGCTGATCAGTCATTACAAGTTTTTATTGAGGAAGAATCATTGTAACCCAAAAGGGGATAAAAACAACGGAAAATGATGCACAGACTCCAAAACGTGAGTTTTTCACGTATCACGGATGTTTTCATTATTTAATGATGGCAACATCACCAAATCAGGGAATGGTTTCTGATGATCATACATAAAGTAGAAGGTCTTATTACAACAACAATACGTAAATAAAGTTTCATCTTAAAAAACTTTAGAAACAACTTTTTTTTTCCGAAACTTTTGTTTAAGAAACTTTTCCTTTTGGAGTACAGAGGGATCACAATATATAGGGCTAAAGGCAGAGGATGTTCACCATCTTACTCATGACATCGTGCGGAATGAAGGCAAACGGGCAGAACCTGGGAACACAAACCATTCCAGGTCAAAAGCAATGGGAATAAAACCAAAGGTCATAAAAGTTCATTTTTGTGCTTTACAAAAATATCATTGGAACTTCCCTTTCTCCCTCTCATCGATCTTTTCTCATCTTATTTCCCCTGCCTCTCCACTCCTCTCTCCCTCCTTCGCACGTTATTCAGACATCATGCCTTTGACTACCCAATAATACACATGAGTCCTTGAATGTGTCCTTGGTTTGGTCATGCACTGATATAAGGAGCGCAAAAGGAACACCTTTACTGTCATTATGACTCCTCAATCGGATCGGAATAAACTCAATCAGATATAAACTCCTCAATCGGATCGGAATAAACTCAATCAGATATAAACTCCTCAATCGGATCGGAATAAACTCAATCAGATATAAACTCCTCAATCGGATCGGAATAAACTCAATCAGATATAAACTCCTCAATCGGATCGGAATAAACTCAATCAGATTTCAACTCCTCAATCGGATCGGAATAAACTCAATCAGATTTCAACTCCTCAATCGGATCGGAATAAACTCAATCAGATATAAACTCCTCAATCGGATCGGAATAAATTCAATCAGATATAAACTCCTCAATCGGATCGGAATAAACTCAATCAGATAAAAACTCCTCAATCGGATCGGAATAAACTCAATCAGATATAAACTCCTCAATCGGATCGGAATAAACTCAATCAGATATAAACTCCTCAATCGGATCGGAATAAACTCAATCAGATATAAACTCCTCAATCGGATCGGAATAAACTCAATCAGATATAAACTCCTCAATCGGATCGGAATAAACTCAATCAAATATAAACTCCTCAATCGGATCGGAATAAACTCAATCAGATATAAACTCCTCAATCAGATCGGAATAAACTCAATCAGATATAAACTCCTCAATTGGATCGGAATAAACTCAATCAGATAAAAATTCCTCAATCGGATCGGAATAAACTCAATCAGATATAAACTCCTCAATCGGATCGGAATAAACTCAATCAGATATAAATTCCTCAATCGGATCGGAATAAACTCAATCAAATATAAACTCCTCAATCGGATCAGAATAAACTCAATCAGATATAAACTCCTCAATCAGATCAGAATAAACTCAATCAGATATAAACTCCTCAATCGGATCAGAATAAACTCAATCAGATATAAACTCCTCAATCGGATTGGAATAAACTCAATCAGATATAAACTCCTCAATCGGATCAGAATAAACTCAATCAGATATAAACTCCTCAATCGGATTGGAATAAACTCAATCAGATATAAACTCCTCAATCGGATCGGAATAAACTCAATCAGATATAAACTCCTCAATCGGATCGGAATAAACTCAATCAGATATAAACTCCTCAATCGGATCGGAATAAACTCAATCAGATATAAACTCCTCAATCGGATTGGAATAAACTCAACCAGATATAAACACCTCAATCGGATCGGAATAAACTCAATCAGATATAAACTCCTCAATCGGATCGGAATAAACTCAATCAGATATAAACTCCTCAATCGGATCGGAATAAACTCAATCAGATATAAACTCCTCAATCGGATCGGAATAAACTCAATCAGATATAAACTCCTCAATCGGATCGGAATAAACTCAATCAGATATAAACTCCTCAATCGGATCGGAATAAACTCAATCAGATATAAACTCCTCAATTGGATCGGAATAAACTCAATCAGATATAAATTCCTCAATCGGATCGGAATAAACTCAATCAGATATAAACTCCTCAATCGGATCGGAATAAACTCAATCAGATATAAACTCCTCAATCGGATCAGAATAAACTCAATCAGATATAAATTCCTCAATCGGATCGGAATAAACTCAATCAGATAAAAACTCCTCAATCAGATCGGAATAAACTCAATCAGATATAAACTCCTCAATCGGATCGGAATAAACTCAATCAGATATAAACTCCTCAATCGGATCGGAATAAACTCAATCAGATATAAACTCCTCAATCGGATCGGAATAAACTCAATCAGATATAAACTCCTCAATCGGATCAGAATAAACTCAATCAGATATAAATTCCTCAATCGGATCGGAATAAACTCAATCAGATAAAAACTCCTCAATCGGATCGGAATAAACTCAATCAGATATAAACTCCTCAATCGGATCGGAATAAACTCATTCAGATATAAACTCCTCAATCGGATCGGAATAAACTCAATCAGATATAAACTCCTCAATCGGATCGGAATAAACTCAATCAGATAAAAACTCCTCAATCGGATCGGAATAAACTCAATCAGATATAAACTCCTCAATCGGATTGGAATAAACTCATTCAGATATAAACTCCTCAATCGGATCGGAATAAACTCAATCAGATATAAACTCCTCAATCGGATCGGAATAAACTCAATCAGATATAAATTCCTCAATCGGATCGGAATAAACTCAATCAGATATAAACTCCTCAATCGGATCGGAATAAACTCAATCAGATATAAATTCCTCAATCGGATCGGAATAAACTCAATCAGATATAAACTCCTCAATCGGATCAGAATAAACTCAATCAGATATAAACTCCTCAATCGGATCGGAATAAACTCAATCAGATATAAACTCCTCAATCGGATCGGAATAAACTCAATCAGATATAAACTCCTCAATCGGATCGGAATAAACTCAATCAGATATAAACTCCTCAATCGGATCAGAATAAACTCAATCAGATATAAATTCCTCAATCGGATCGGAATAAACTCAATCAGATAAAAACTCCTCAATCGGATCGGAATAAACTCAATCAGATATAAACTCCTCAATCGGATCAGAATAAACTCAATCAGATATAAACTCCTCAATCGGATCAGAATAAACTCAATCAGATATAAACTCCTCAATCGGATCGGAATAAACTCAATCAGATATAAACTCCTCAATCGGATCGGAATAAACTCAATCAGATATAAACTCCTCAATCGGATCAGAATAAACTCAATCAGATATAAATTCCTCAATCGGATCGGAATAAACTCAATCAGATAAAAACTCCTCAATCGGATCGGAATAAACTCAATCAGATATAAACTCCTCAATCGGATCGGAATAAACTCATTCAGATATAAACTCCTCAATCGGATCGGAATAAACTCAATCAGATATAAACTCCTCAATCGGATCGGAATAAACTCAATCAGATAAAAACTCCTCAATCGGATCGGAATAAACTCAGATATAAACTCCTCAATCGGATCGGAATAAACTCAATCAGATATAAACTCCTCAATCGGATCGGAATAAACTCAATCAGATATAAATTCCTCAATCGGATCGGAATAAACTCAATCAGATATAAACTCCTCAATCGGATCGGAATAAACTCAATCAGATATAAATTCCTCAATCGGATCGGAATAAACTCAATCAGATATAAACTCCTCAATCGGATCGGAATAAACTCAATCAGATATAAACTCCTCAATCGGATCGGAATAAACTCAATCAGATATAAACTCCTCAATCGGATCGGAATAAACTCAATCAGATATAAACTCCTCAATCGGATCAGAATAAACTCAATCAGATATAAATTCCTCAATCGGATCGGAATAAACTCAATCAGATAAAAACTCCTCAATCGGATCGGAATAAACTCATTCAGATATAAACTCCTCAATCGGATCGGAATAAACTCATTCAGATATAAACTCCTCAATCGGATCGGAATAAACTCATTCAGATATAAATTCCTCAATCGGATCGGAATAAACTCAATCAGCTAAAAACTCCTCAATCGGATCGGAATAAACTCATTCAGATATAAACTCCTCAATCGGATCGGAATAAACTCAATCAGATATAAATTCCTCAATCGGATCGGAATAAACTCAATCAGATATAAACTCCTCAATCGGATCGGAATAAACTCAATCAGATATAAACTCCTCAATCGGAAGTCCTCCCGTTGACTAAGAGTGTGTTGTAACACCGTCTGTCTGTCTGTGAGCACAATATGTCAAAAAGTTGTGGACTGTTGCAAGAGGAAGAGGAAACCTGCACATGGATCACGTTCTGAGAGGGTTCAACGCTCTCATCTGCTGTCAAGGAATACCATGAGAAGACAAGACAGCACTTGATAGCCGCGGCTATAAACAAGGACTTGGTGTTTATACAGGTAACCACCGACGATAGAACTTGTCTTCTTTTTACGAAAGACACCATGGGATCTATAAGGTCCACCGGATAATGATCTTCACCTTGTATTGGAGGCAAAAATGAAGGACGAGAGCAGCAAAACGAAAGATGCGAAAGGAATCGAAATCATACTACCGGAAATGAATGTATTTATCAAAACGCAATTCTGTAATTATATATATATATATACACACACACACACACACATAAATATGTATGTGTATGTGTATGTATGAGGATGTATGTGGTCATAAAGTATAACATAACATTCTCTTTGCTAAATCCCCCACTTGACTTTCTCTCTCTCTCCATCCCCCTCCTGCCTTCCTAATAAAGTGCAGCACTCTCCTCCCACACCTCTCTGTCGCGCTCTCCCCTCCTCTCTCTAACCCTTCCTCTTTCTCTAATTCTCACCCCCTCCCGCACAGAGTTTATAGTAACGCGTGGTGAGGCGTCGCTCTCCAACCACCCCCTTCCTTGCTCACCCTCCCCCTCTACTCCTTCCTCGCTCACTCATCCTCCTCCCCCGTCCACTTCCTCGCTCACCCCCTTCACCCCTCCTCTCTCTCCTCCTCCTCTCCACCTCTTTCCTCCTCCCCCTCCCCTCTCTCCCCTCTCTCCTTCCCCCTCTCCCTCCACCCTCTCCTCCCCCACTCTCCCTCCCCTTTCTCTCCCACCTTCTCCCTCCCTCTTTCTCTCACCCATCCTCTTCCTCTGAATAAGATATGTTAATGATGTCATCGGTGCCTTCGTTGTGACGTCATAATTCGACAAATACAACACATCCATCCGATCGCTATTTTAAAATTTCAGCGACTGTTGGTCTGATGGACACTAAATTTTCACCATCGGAGCGCCTCATCCTTTAGAATATTTTCTTGATAATCATGACGTCATAGGTCATGTGGTACAGGCGCAATCTTGGAAAAAAAACAAAAAATGTTGCACCTCTATATCTCCAAAACCGCTGCACGGAAAAAATTGAAACATGGCTCATTGTAAAGAACTCCATATGGAGAAAAGGTGTTGTTAACGATGACGTCATTGGTGCCATAATGATGACGTCATAATTGGACAGGGACAACGCTTAGTTTGAAAAGTATTGAGCGTGATCGATACAACAATTATCTATCTATAATTCCACTAATCTCTGTGTGTATGTTTGTTTGTATGTTTGTATGTTTGTATGTTTGTATGTTTGTCTGTGACCGCTGTTTCTCGACAACTACCGGTCCGATATACTTGAAACTTGCCAGGTATATTGCTGGGGACCCGAGGATGTGCCTTTTCAAGGTTTTAAATTAATCGCAGAAGTAGTTACCGAGCTATGTCCAAAAAACGATTCAACCAATCAGAGAGCAGCGAGCTATCACGTGTGCCAAACGTGGCGAACAGACTCTGCCTCGGATGGCACATTTGAGAGCGTATTCATTTATTTCCCGTCGGCAAACTATGTTGCCGTTAAACTATGTTTTAAAACTAATAAAAACTAATTTGCGATTCATCGTATTCATCGCTTCACATTTGCGACAGTGAAGACTTCACTTCCGGCAGCCAATCACAGGACGCGTTGTTGCGAGCCCGAGAGCCTGCGCCATTACGGTTCGTAATTCGATTTCTTCTGGAGAAAATAATAATTTCTCGATTTCTTATGCGCATTATTTCTCCCAATTCAGTCAGAGCGAAGGGCGGAAGCGAAGAGCGTTGTTTTTTTTGTTTACGGGCGTACGGGCGGGGTAGAGCGTACGGGTAGCGTTTTTTTTTTTTTTTGGCAAGGAACGGGCACCCACGTACGGGCGAGCTATGGCGATTTAGCCGTTCGCCGTTCGCTTTGGCGTTGCGAATGGGCCAAACCATTTCATGTAAATAGAGGGGGGGGTTCTGTGGTCGTTGCGAATGGACCAAACCATTTCATGTAAATAGAGTGGGGGGGGGGATATAATTTTAGATATATATATAGTACGGGCATATATATAGTACGGGCATGCCCTAGTATTAGAAAATACCAGCAACGGTACCCGCTCTATGGGCGGGGCTTCAATTGGAAGGCTCAAATGAAAAGGCAAAATATCAGAAATTGAAGGCTTTTTTCATTTAAACGATTCATATAAACATCAGTTGAATCCTATCACACGCAAATCATCAAAATCTAAACAGTACATGGCGCCCATTTTGAAAAAAGATTGAATTCTGTAACACGGAAGCGGCCGCTACACCTGTTTCTCAGTCGCTTTGCACACGCTTCCATGTTACTTCGGAGCCGCACGTTTATATAGGAAGAGTTCGTCAGGAGTCGATCTACTCTCCTGGTACGTAGAATAAACAGTATTTGTAGAATTTCAACAAAAGCCACATCACTGTTCATATCGGTAAATATTATTCCATCGTGTTTGGAAAAACTGGAAAATTGGAAAACTTGGAAAAACAATATAGCCTATTTTACTCCCAGGGGACCCAGGAATACCCACCCAAAATATCGTTGCGATCGGTTGAGCCGTTTTTGCGGTACCTTCAAACGGACGGACGGACATTTGGTGAATTAGAGTAAAGATAAATTTATGATGTCATCACTCACGTGGCCATATTGGATCAAATTTTTTTAAATGTTCAAAAACAGAAGAGTTGGCTCACAACAAGTTGACTGTGCAGGGTAAATATTCCATGAATACCATCGAGTTAAAAAGTGTACAGAGTGAAACCTTCTCAAGCCCATCATATGTCAAGTTTCCTTCAATAGTTTCATTCCTTGTCATGAAGCCATGTCGAATCCAGACAATCGTTCAGAGTTTCTATGTGCCCAATCTTTCCTTCCGGTCGAGTCCTTCATCAAAACAGATGTTTTTAATCACCATTAATGAATGAATCCTTCTCATCAACAGGGCCTGACTGGTTCTCACTCCAGTAGCAAAACCAACGAGCAATAAAAGCACAACAAAAGAGTGACCAGCTCCAAGTTAAACAATAAAACAGTACATGTTTAATATGGAACACGCAGTTCCAAAAGATAACATGGAGACGTTATTGTTATGTAATCCTGTGTGTGATATGAGGTCACAAACACCGAGGGAACCATTTGTACATTCATGTCGTTTACACTTTCTCATATTGCGTCATCATGTGCAAGAGCAGACAATGTTCCAAAATATCAAACCAAATAAGTGCAACGTCACACTCTCCTCCAAGATGTCCAGCCTGGGTTTGAATCCCGACCCAGATATAAACTGTCATCCAGGTAATTCACAGGTTAGGATGATCCACCGATGTGTGGGGTGTCGCTCTGGTGGACGTTAAAATGTCGTCGATCTGTCAGTATTATCTGGTGGACGTTAAAATGTCGTCGATCTGTCAGTATTATCTGGTGGACATTAAAATGTCGGCGATCTGTCAGTATTATCTGGTGGACGTTAAAATGTCGTCGATCTGTCAGTATTATCTGGTGGATGTTAAAATGGCGTCCTATCTGTCAACATTATCTGGTGGACATTAAAATGGCCTCCCATCTGTCAGCATTATCTGGTGGACGTCAAAATGGCGTCCTATCTGTCAGCATTATCTGGTGGACGTAAAAAATGGCGTCCTTTCTGTCAGCATTATCTGGTGGTCGTCAAAATGGCATCCTATCTGTCAGCATTATCTGGTGGTCATTAAAATGGCATCCTATCTGTTAGCATTAGCTGGAGGACGTAAAAATGGCGTCCTATCTGTCAGCATTATCTGGTGGATGTTAAAATGGCGTCCTATCCGTCAGCATTATCTGGTGGACATTAAAATGGCGTCCTATCTGTCAGCATTATCTGGTGGATGTTAAAATGGCGTCCTATCTGTCAGCATTATCTGCTGGACGTTAAAAATGGCGTCCTTTCTGTCAGCATTATCTGGTGGTCGTCAAAATGGCATCCTATTTGTCAGCATTATCTGGTGGTCATTAAAATGGCGTCTTATCTGTTAGCATTAGCTGGAGGACGTTAAAATGGCGTCCTATCTGTCAGCATTATCTGATGTATGTTAGAAATTGCGTCCTATCTGTCAGCATTATCTGGTGGACGTTAAAATAACGTCCTATCTGTCAGCATTAGCTGGTGGACGTTAAAATGGCGTCCTATCTGTCAGCATTATCTGGTGGACGTTAAAATAATGTCCTGTCTGTCAGCATTATCTGGTGGACGTTAAAATGGCGTCCTGTCTGTCAGCATTAGCTGGTGGACGTTACAATGACGCCCTATCTGTCAGCATTATCTGGTGGACGTTAAAATGGCGTCCTATCTGTCAGCATTATCTGCTGGACGTTAAAATGGCGTCTTATCTGTCAGCATTATCTGGTGGACGTTAAAATGGCGTCCTATCTGTCAGCATTATCTGGTGGACGTTAACATGGCGCCCGATCTGTCAGCATTAGCTGGTGGTCATTAAAATGGCGTCCTATCTGTCAGCATTATCTGGTGGATGTTACAATGGCGTCCTATCTGTCAGCATTATCTGGTGGACGTTAAAATGGCACCCTATCTGTCAGCATTAGCTGGTGGTCATTAAAATGGCGTCCTATCTCTCAGCATTATCTGGTGGATGTTAAAATGGCGTCCTATCTGTTAGCATTAGCTGGAGGACGTTAAAATGGCGTCCTATCTGTCAGCATTATCTGATGTATGTTAGAAATTGCGTCCTATCTGTCAGCATTATCTGGTGGACGTTAAAATGGCGTCCTATCTTTCAGCATTAGCTGGTGGTCGTTAAAATGGCGTCCGATCTGTCAGCATTATCTGGTGGACGTTAAAATGGTGTCCTGTCTGTCAGCATTAGCTGGTGGACGTTACAATGGCGCCCTATCTGTCAGCATTATCTGGTGGACGTTAAAATGGCGTCCTATCTGTCAGCATTATCTGGTGGACATTAAAATGGAGTCCTATCTGTCAGCATTATCTGGTGGACGTTAAAATGGCGTCCGATCTGTCATCATTATCTGGTGGATGTTAAAATGGCATCCTGTCTGACAGCATTATCTGTTGGAAGTTAAAATGGCATCCAATCTGTCAGCATTAGCTGGTGGTCGTTAAAATGGCGTCCTATCTGTCAGCATTATCTGGTGGACGTTAAAATGGCGTCCTGTAAGCATTATCTGGTGGTCGTTAAAATGGCGTCCTGTCAGCATTATCTGGTGGACATTAAAACGGCGTCCTATCTGTCAGCATTATCTGGTGGACGTTAAAATGGCGTCCTATCTGTCAGCATTATCTGGTGGATGTTAAAATGGCGTCCTATCTGTCAGCATTATCTCGTGGATGTTAAAATGGCGTCCTATCTGTCAGCATTATCTGGTGGATGTTAAAATGGCGTCCTGTCTGTCAGCATTATCTGGTGGACGTTAAAATGGCGTCCTGTCTGACAGCATTATCTGGTGGATCTTAAAATGGCATCCTGTCTGTCAGGATTAGCTGGTGGATGTTAAAATGGCGTCCTATCTGTCAGCATTATCTGGTGGTCGTTAAAATGGCGTTCTGTCTGTCAGCATTATCTGGTGGATGTGAAAATGGCGTCCTATCTTTCAGCATTATCTGGTGGTCATTAAAATAACGTCCTATCTGTCAGCATTATCTGGTGGAGGTTAAAATGCCGTCCTATCTGTCAGCATTATCTGGTGGGCGTTAAAATGCCGTCCTATCTGTCAGCATTAACTGGTGGATGTTAAAATGGCGTCCTATCTGTCAGCATTATCTGGTGGATGTTAAAATGGCGTCCTATCTGTCAGCATTATCTGGTGGATGTCAAAGTGGCGTCCTATCTGTCAGTATTAGCTGGTGGATGTTAAAATGGCGTCCTATCTGTCAGCATTATCTGGTGGATGTTAAAATGGCGTCCCATCTGTTGGCATTATCTGGTGGATGTTAAAATGGCGTCCTATCTGTCAGCATTATCTGGTGGACGTTAAAATGGCGTCCAATCTGTCAGTATTATCTGGTGGGCGTTAAAATGGCGTCCTGTCTGTCAGCATTATCTGGTGGTCGGTAAAATGGCGTCATATCTGTCAGCATTAGCTGGTGGTCATTAAAATGGCGTCCTGTCTGTCAGCATTATCTGGTGGACGTTAAAATGGCGTCCTATCTGTCAGCATTATCTGGTGGATGTTAAAATGGCGTCCTATCTGTCAGCATTTTCTGGTGGATGTTAAAATGGCGTCCTATCTGTCAGCATTATCTGGTTGACGTTCAAATGGCATCCTGTCTGTCAGCCTTATCTGGTGGAAGTTAAAATGGCGTCCTGTCTGTCAGCTTTAGCTGGTGGACGTTAAAATGGCGTCCAATGTCAGCATTATCTGTTGGACGTTAAAATGGCGTGCTGTCAGCATTATCTGGTGGACGTTAAAATGACGTCCTATATGTCAGCATTATCTGGTGGACGTTAAAATGGCGTCCTATCTGTCAGCATTAGCTGGTGGACGTTAAAATTCCATCCAATCTGTCAGCATTATCTAGTGGACGTTAAAATGGTGTCCTATATGTCAGCATTAGCTAGTGGTCATTAAAATGGCGTCCTATCCGTCAGCATTATCTGGTGGACGTTAAAATGGCGTCCTATCTGTCAGCATTATCTGGTGGACGTTAAAATAGCGTCCTATCTGTCAGCATTATCTGGTGGATGATAAAATGGCATCCTGTCTGTCAGCATTATCTGTTGGACGTTAAAATGGCGTCCTATCTGTCAGCATTAGATGGTGGACGTTAAAATGGCGTCCAATGTCAGCATTATCTGGTGGACGTTAAAATGGCGTCCTATATGTCAGCATTATCTGGTGGACGATAAAATGGCGTCCTATCTGTCAGCATTAGCTGGTGGATGTTAAAAATGGCGTCCTTTCTATCAGCATTATCTGGTGGTCGTCAAAATGCCATCCTATCTGTTAGCATTAGCTGGAGGACGTTAAAATGGCGTCCTATCTGTCAGCATTATCTGATGTATGTTAGAAATTGCGTCCTTTCTGTCAGCATTATCTGGTGGACGTTAAAATGGCGTCCTATCTGTCAGCATTAGCTGGTGGTCGTTAAAATGGCGTCCGATCTGTCAGCATTATCTGGTGGAAGTTAAAATGGCGTCCTGTCTGTCAGCATTAGCTGGTGGACGTTACAATGGCGCCCTATCTGTCAGCATTATCTGGTGGACGTTAAAATGGCGTCCTATCTGTCAACATTATCTGGTGGACGTTAAAATGGCGTCCTAACTGTCAGCATTATCTGGTGGACATTAAAATGGCGTCCTATCTGTCACCATTATCTGGTGGACGTTAAAATGGCGCCCTATCTGTCAGCATTAGCTGGTGGTCATTAAAATGGCGTCCTATCTGTCAGCATTATCTGGTGGATGTTAAAATGGCGTCCTGTCTGTCAGCATTATCTGGTGGACTTTAAAATGGCGCCCTATCTGTCAGCATTAGCTGGTGGTCATTAAAATGGCGTCCTATCTGTCAGCATTATCTGGTGGATGTTAAAATGGCGTCCTATCTGTCAGCATTATCTGGTGGATGTTAAAATGGCGTCCTATCTGTCAGCATTAGCTGGTGGTCGTTAAAGTGGCGTCCTATCTGTCAGCATCATCTGGTGGACGTTAAAATGGCGTCCTGTCAGCATTATCTGGTGGACATTAAAATGGCGTCCTATCTGTCAGCATTATCTGGTGGACGTTAAAATAGCGTCCTATCTGTCAGCATTATCTGGTGGAAGTTAAAATGGCGTCCTATCTGTCAGAATTATCTGGTGGATGTTAAAATGGCGTCCTGTCTGTCAGCATTATCTGGTGGACATTAAAATGGCGTCCTGTCTGACAGCATTATCTGGTGGATTTTAAAATGGCGTCCTGTCTGTCAGTATTACTGGTGGATGTTAAAATGGCGTCCTATCTGTCAGCATTATCTGGTGGATGTTAAAATGGCGTCCTATCTGTCAGCATTATCTGGTGGATGTTAAAATGGCGTCCTATCTGTCAGAATTATCTGGTGGACGTTAAAATGGCGTCCTATCTGTCAGCATTATCTGCTGGATGTTAAAATGGTGTCCTATCTATCAGCATTATCTGGTGGACGTTAAAATGGCGTCCTGTCAGCATTATCTGGTGTCCGTTAAAATGGCGTCCTGTAAGCATTATCTGGTGGTCGTTAAAATGGCGTCCTGTCAGCATTATCTGGTGGACGTTAAAATGGCGTCCTATCTGTCAGCATTAGCTGGTGGTCGTTAAAATGGCGTCCTATCCATCAGCATTATCTCGTGGACGTTAAAATGGCATCCTATCTGTCAGCATTATCTGGTGGATGTTAAAATGGCGTCCTATCTGTCAGCATTATCTGCTAGATGTTAAAATGGCGTCCTATCTGTCAGCATTATCTGGTGGATGTTAAAATGGCGTCCTATCTGTCAGCATTATCTGGTGGATGTTAAAATGGCGTCCTATCTGTCAGCATTATCTGGTGGAAGTTAAAATGTCGTCGATCTGTCAGTATTATCTGGTGGACGTTAAAATAGCGTCTGATCTGTCAGCATTAGCTGGTGGACGTTAAAAATCCCAGTGTCCTTCAGGAAGTTATCAGCGCCCCCCTGAACAAATCACAAATTTCGATTAGTCACCAGCTTTACCTCACCATTTGAAGGACAGTGTGCTCGGAGAAACAGCGTTACCTTCTGTCACTGCATGCAATCAGACCCGTCGCGTCGAACCCTGACTGAGGAACTATAAATGGTGAGCACGCTATCAAATTGATGAACTATCCTGCTAATTCCAAAATCATGACCTAGAACCGAACACGAATTTGTGTTCCTTTGAAAATTGCTTCAGGACCTCAGCTTATAACACATCAGCGGTGTATCCATCCACCTTTCATAAGAGAGTAGGCTACCGGTAGTTGTGGCAAAGGAAGTTTCACAGCAAGAAATACACAAGTGATGTTGGAAGTTAGGTAAAACTTGCACATGTGAGCACATGGGGTTTTGTTCTCTTCCCCCCTTTTAAATAATTCTCTATTTCTTCCATCAACAGATGCTCGCAGACCGTTAACGCGATCACCTTACATGGACACGGTTGTGGGGCAATCGGGACAGGTACAGCAAGTGCTGAATACTTCTGGTAAATTTGATCGAGTCCCCACTCCGCAGGCTGCTGGGGTATAAAATACAATAGAGCAGTGAATCTCCTCTCTCTCTCTCCTGAAGGCTGCCTTAGAACAGGGAGTCAGAGAGATGCTGCCCATGACCTTTCCCCGCTCGAAGTCGGAATTCATGTCCGTATCTCTTTTGCTTTCTTTTCGCATCTCAAGTCTGTCTCATTTTACACCCCCGTTTCAACATCTACCCCTCCTCAGACCAAAATGCTTCTTCTGCATCGTCATTTTACCTCACGCTGGCTCCAGCGGCTGCCTCAACATGACACGCCATTTTCAGCACCCAGGCAAGGTCTGCCTTACCGACACCAACACCCATCACGTCAGGCAGACGAGTCCTCAGAAGCCCTGTAAAGCATCATGTGGGTCAGACGGGGCAGCAGTGGTGTTGCCCAACATCACAACGCTCCCGACCAAGAGGAGGGAGGAAAGAAGCGCGAAGAGTGGATGCAGGTGGCTGGGCTGTGGTAACGGTCACTTATGCTGGGGGAAATCGCAGATTTTCTAAGGTGCATTCTAGACCCCATACCCTTTCTCTACCCTCATCCTCTACATTCACTCTTTACCTCAACCCCAAACTATCTGTGTCCTTCATGCGGGTGTCAGGATCGGTTTCGATGTAAGTGAATGCTGTACGTGTTGCCATGTGGTAATATTCATGGACTTCATTGTTCCTTCTGACATTTCCCACTCTTTCACTTCATTGCTGTGTTTGTAATAAATGAATGAAAGTGTTGATTCGTGCCTTGATTTATCCTGCTTGGGGTTGGTCTGAAATAGCGTTCCCGGGGGCAATTGGTCCGAGTTTGTAATTGTAATGGTAGCTCACATAATGTAGCACACGACATTTGTTTGCTAAACTAATTAATTACCCACCGCGTAGTTGCTGGCATTTTGCCTCATTTCACTCACCGGCATGGTAAACCGACCTTAGGTAAAACTCAAACATCACCTCTCTGCCAATAACCTGTATGAAACATTCCAATCCGGCTTCCGCTCCAACCACAGTACTGAAACTGCTCTCCTCAAAATCACCAACGACCTTCTCCTCTCCTCTGACGCTGGCAACCTCAACATTCTCATCCTCCTCGACCTCAGCGCCGCCTTTGACACCATCGATCACACCATCCTCCTCACCCGACTTGAAACCACCTTTAACATTACCGGCACTGCCCTCTCTTGGATTAAATCATACCTCTCTGACAGACGTCAGTTCATCTCCATCAATAACTGCAAATCCCCTACTGCTCCCCTCCCCCAAGGTTCAGTTCTTGGCCCCCTCCTCTTCATCCTTTACTTGTCCCCCCTCGGTCACTTAATCCGCCGTCATGGTCTCCAATTCCACTGCTTCGCCGATGACATCCAGCTTTTCATCTCCACCAAGTCCATCTCCACCGCCACCCACTCTATCCTGACAAACTGCATCACTGAAATAAAATCCTGGCTTCAAATCAACTTCCTCAAACTTAACTGTGATAAATCTGAAATAATCATCATTGGCCCAAAAACGCTCACCAAGTCCACCCATAACTTTGCCCTCAACATCAATGTTTTCCCAGTATCCACCTCCCCTCACATCCGGAATCTTGGCATCATCTTTGACCAAACCCTCTCCTTCGACAAATACACTAAACAGATCACAAAGACAGCCTTCTTTCACCTGAAAAACATCGCCCGTCTCCGTCCATCCCTCTCCTCCGTGGCTGCAGAAACCCTCATCCACGCCTTCATCACTTCCCGTCTGGACTACTGCAATAGCCTCCTTTATGGTTCACCCTCAACAATCACCAATAAACTCCAATACATTCAGAACTCCGCTGCCCGTCTACTCACCCATTCCCGGACCCGTGACCACATCACCCCCGTCCTTTACAAGCTTCACTGGCTCCCCATCTCCCAGAGAATCCAGTACAAAATCCTCCTCTTGACCTACAAAGCCCTCCATAACCTGGCCCCATCCTACCTGGCTGACCTCCTCTCCAGACACACTCCCACCCGCAACCTCCGCTCTGCTGGTACCAACCTCCTGACCCCCCCCCATCCGGACCAAATTTAGATCCTGGGGGGACAGGGCCTTCTCCATCGCTGCTCCCACCCTCTGGAACTCGCTACCTCACACCATCAGAGACTCCTCCTCACTCACCACATTCAAAACATCACTCAAGACCCACCTGTTCAACACTGCATTCAACATTTAACCCACAGCATCTAACCCCTGACTATCTCCTCTCCTTCTCCCTCCTTTGTGCTTTGAATATTTCCCTATTGATTCTTCTTTTTTTGCAATTGTTTTTATGTTTTGCTATGCATTATGTTTTGCACTCTGTCAAAGCGTCTTTGGGCTTCCTGAAAAGCGCTATATAAAATAAATGCATTATTATTATTATTATTAGGCACGGAGATCTAACCAGAGTTGAGAGTTGCAAATGGCGGCCATGGTCTCTCGTAGGCATTCCCTCCTCTTGGAGTTATCCAGAAAGGTGACGTTGGTAACAATGAGCTATTCCCTTCTCAACAGTGCACAGGCCTGGGAGTGTGCGTGAGTGTATCAATTTCAGGCTGGCCAGACCGGTCAAGTCCATTGTCGAATGTCAACCATTGGACACAGCTTAATGCATCGCTGGAGGTTCTTTGTCAGTCCTTTGGTTGACTGGGGTGGCCACTGCTGGAAGGTGTAGTATACTTGTGTAGCACTTCATGGGGCAGTAGCATACTTGTAAAGAGCTTCATGGGAAATATCCAGCATTCCATCTGTTTTTCCCCATACAAAACACATCTATTGAACAGAGAGATGAGAGAGATCACCTTTAGAGGCGATTTTTCCCCGCAGAGCAGGGGTTGGCCTTTTTTGGGCACCGTGGTCCCCTTTTTTGAAGCAATGTTTTATGGCCGGATGCCCTTCCTGCCGCCAACCCTGATAGTCACCTTTTTGTGACACAGGGAATTACCAGTGAACTGGTACTCAATTTGCCTACCTCGGAAGGATGACAGGCTGAGTCAACCAGCCTGGCGTTAATTCAGCAATCGACCGGGATTCAAACCCAGGATCGTAGGATCCCAAGCCGGCACCCTAACCACTAAGCCAACACCAGCCAACACCATCTGTTTTTCCCATACAGAATACAACTCTTGAACCTGTATCAAAATTTGTTAAAGCCACAGTCAAGTCACTATGACAGGTGCTTGTTGTGTGCCAATGACCTACTACCACAGGTGGTTGTTGTGTGACAATGACCTACTACCACAGGTGCTTGTTGTGTAACAATGTGGTGGAACTCACATATGTTAAACACACTCATACTGCCTTCATGATGCAACAACTCCTTATTGCCACCCTGGTACATGTTGAATGATCACAGGCATAAACTAGATGGTATTTATAGAATAATTACCCCACACAGTCAACTTGGTGTGAGCCAACTCTTCTGTTTATTAAAGGTTTTTTATTTCTTTGATCCAACATGGCTACCATACCACGTGACCAATGACATCATACATTTACATTCTCTAATATAATTGTTACGTAGATCATGCTCATTAACTTTCAAACTGATCGACCAAGCGTTGTACTTGTCGAAGTAAGGCACCAATGACGTCATCGTTAACAACACTTATTCCCCGTGGGGAGTACGTGACAATGAACCATGTTTCAATTTTTTCCATTGAGTGGTTTCGTAGATATAGAGGTGCAACGTTTTTACAAGATGGCGTCCATACCATGTGACATATGACGTCATAATTATCACTAAAAATTATACAGGAGGAGGAGCTCCTATTTGTGTCAATTGGACCAACATTTGCTGAGAAAATGAATTTTAAAAATGCAGGCACGTACATACGCCACACGTACACACCCAACCCATTACTTAACCCCGCTTTTCGCTTTGCGAGCGCAGGGTAATAAAGCCCGATGGGAATAGCCAAGGTTTTTCTGGCCATGTGTATTTTTTGAAGAAGAAATGTATTTTTATAGAATTTTTTTTTTGAAACGTTTGTTCACCAAGTTTTAAGCTTCTAAGCACGATCTGCACACATGGGTGCATGTGCAACTGGTAAGCCCTACTGTGGTTATAACCCAGAAAGAAAACTTTGAGGCCTCGAGGGTCTGTTAAAACCACGCAAACGAAAAGGAAAGCCAAGGCCTAGTCAGCAGACAGCTGTGTGAGTTGGGCCTTTGTCCAACACTGGCCTGGGAGGGAAATTGCAGCCGTTACCTTTCCCGACATATTCCCTTCCATAACAAGTGGTGTGAAAATGTGTATTTTTGTTTAATTTTAATAGAGAAGAAAATTACAAAATTGCACTTCCAAAAATATGGTCAAAAATCGTATAGAAATTAAATCCATCTACTAAATTGTGATGAAGAAGATCGAACAAGGACATTTTCCATTGGACGCATCAATGGTAGCTTGTTGAAGCATCACAAACCTTTGAATAGTACATGTTGCACATCATGGGGATGAGGTAACTACAAGTAAGAGAGCCAGAATTAGCCAAACTGAGCAAAAATATTTTGATTTATAAGAATATGCAAGGAAACGTGGACAACGACAACGTTAAATTAATCCATCACCAATTCACTTGTTTCTTTTGAACTTAATTAGCCCGTGCTCTGCAGGAGATGGGGTTTTGCAATCACTTCTGTGTGTCTCTGAGTGTCTGTCTGTTTGTCTGTCTGTCCGTCCGTCGGTCCAGACGGTAACTTTCTTTTTACCATTTCACCAAATTTTCACCAAAACTTTATTATGGTAATACGGAGAAGGCAAATTAATAATTTCCTCAAAAGGTCAAAGGTCAGCATCATATAAAATCATCAATTTTTATCCAATTGACCTGAAATTGAAATTTACCATTTGCGTTTTTCATCAAATTTTCAACAAAGCTTTATTATGAGAATATGGAGAGGGCAAAATAATAAATTGGTCAAAAGGTCAAAAGTCAGCATCACATAAAATCGTTAATTTTCATCCGATTGCCGTGAAATTTTAAGAATCTGCATATTTGGTTACTGAATTAGTTCACCAATCAAAAGCTAGAAGCCGATTGGGGTTTTTTTTCGATCTAAAGGTCAACGGTCGAGGTTGTGTAAAATCAATTTTCACCCGATGGACCTGGAATTCAAAGAAATTGCATACCAGGTCACTGAATTGGGTAGGAGTTGATTTATAAATAAATAAATAAAAAAATAAAAAAGGGCAAGGGTCAATGTTCCATAAAATCATAAATTTTCATCCAATTGAACTGAAATTAAGAATTTGCATATTGGGTCACAGAATTGGTTCACCAATCAAAAGCCAGGTTTTTTTTTTTTTTTTTTTTTAGCTCTAAAGCTCAAAGGTCAAGACTGCATAAAATCATCAATTTTCATTTTGTATTAAAAACAAAACAAAAACGTATTCGTTATTTTGAGCATACGGAAGAAGGCAAAGACGTCTGAATACAAACGGATGCAGACGGGCATTGCATTTTCAGATGCTTTCTCGTTTCTTTGAATTCAATAAACTTTTTTTGCTTAAGTCGGAGACCAGCACCCAATGTCCTATTCTTGTGAACGTCACTCTGTAGAATGTCCTAGTGGCAAACGCTGCCCCCTCCATTGACGACAGGCTCAATACAACACCCTGTGCCTGCAAAGCACCAGAACGGCAGCTTATAGTCAGTTATGTAAGCGAAGCAAGTTAGACGAATCAAAAAACAAACAAAAAAAAAAACCGAGTGATTAGAGACAACACTGTCTGACATTGGGCCAGCATGCCTTGACATTAGGAAGCAAAACAACACCAGCTGCAGGCCATTACAGTAAAGCACAACACATAGCAATGACCATCTGTATACTCAAGACCCATTGCACCAATGGCAGTCTTCTAATCATTTGGGCCTGCCAAAACGGTTCCCTGGAGTGTCTGGAAAGAGCGTGGCAATCCATTGTGGAACAAGCCATGGTGTCCAAGATGCTCCATGACCCACGGATCAACGTACAGGGGATAGTTTGGCAGGCACTCGTTTCAATATTTGTGGTTTCCTTCTGCATTCATGGTCTGGTGGAGTCTGTACCAGCCTCTCCCACCCAACCACAATGTGATTGCAAAGCAGAAGAATGGCCTGCTTGCAACACAATACCATATTATCAGACATCAAGGCTGGTGATTACGCAATAGGTGGCAGACACAGACAACCACAGAGCAGCTGCAAAACTAAACTTGGACCCAGAATACATTTTACATCCATCCACATCTCTGGCATGTGTTAACAAGAGCATCCATGTCCATTTGGATGATTAGAAGGAAGTCCAGATCACTGGAGAACTCAAAATGCATGTTCACGCTAAGTCAGTTCCTGGGGTTTGTCATCAAGTGACTGTTACTTACATGTGAAGTGTTCCATTGGGTCCACAGCAGCTGGTATCTTTGGTTTTTCTGCAATTTCAAATGGAATTGACCGTTTTCAACTGAGATTATATAATTAACTGTTATAGTGATGGCAGCAATTCCTGGAAGAGGACCAATAGATCGAGTAAGAGTAGTCATGGAAGCAAAAGCCACAGTCGACGATGGGATGATCGAGACTTTTTAATGATTGCTGTCTACATGGTTTACAAAGTCCAGTTACCTCCTGATAATTATCTACCGGATACATTTTATATACACAGATATGTTAATTAATTAATTAATTTTAGCCTTTCCTCTTGTGTGTTCATTATATTCATTTATCAAGTTCTGTGGAGGAGGTAACAGAACTTTGTAAATACCCTGTATATTAAAAGGCTGAATTATTATTTGACTTTAGCCGCTTCTTAAGGTGGAGTGTTTCCGGACATCACTGCCGCATGCAAACTACTGCGGCCACCCAATGTGATTTAATAGACACTGATGGTAATAACCTGGAACGGTTGAACAACCTCGAGTTGGTGTTTATACAGAGGAAGCATTTTGTTAGACACAGTCATTTTTGGAAACATGGAGTAAAAGATCACATTCTCCACTTAGGATGCTTGTCACCCACTGTCCATAAACTCCAAGAGGTGTGTGTGTTTTGTGCGGTGTGTATGTGTATATGTGTATATGTGTATATGTGTATATGTGTATATGTGTATATGTGTATATGTGTATATGTGTATATATGTGTGTGTGTGTGTGTGTGTGTGTGTGTGTGTGTGTGTGTGTGTGTGTGTGTGTGTGTGTGTGTGTGTGTGTGTGTGTGTGTGAATGGGGGGGAGGCACTTTCCCCTTCCTCTTCTCACCGTTTCATTCAGCTTGTTCCTTTCCATTCTGCTGTCAGCTGATTCCCGATCCTCACCCATGCTACTATATTAATTAGAGTATTTATCCTACCCTACCCCTGCCTCCCTCACCCCCAGACGTATGATGAAGGTGATTTGTGTTCTGCAGTTTTGCAGTTCTGCAGTTCTGATGATGAAGATGCAGATGAAGTTCTGCAGTCTCAAATAGAGATTTAAAGAGCTTTGAAGACAAATTAATTCCAGGTTTTACTGCCATTTCACTCAGCGTCCATTACGTCACCCGATCTATCACATCACATTAGTTATTCGTGCCTGAAGTTATTTTCAATTTTGTTTAACTGCTAGGCAGGCAGACCGAGTAAAAATATTATCTCACTCTGCGCACGTGCAATCAGGACGAACTCAGTGCCAAGGTATGGCAAAACATCAAACTTTTCTTCATATTCATATTCTTGTTTAAAATATAACATTTAATTTAAATAATAAATCATGCAGTTTCGGCGTCTAAATTATTTTCTCGAAGTCAATTCTGCATTTTAGGTGTCTAAATTCAGGGAAGTTTCATGGTATTATATAAAGCATTAATTTCAATAAAATTAACATGTTCAAGAGCAAAAAATATTGTTTCGATTTAAAAGTGAATAATCCTGTGAGCAGGCATAAATTGCTCTTGTGCTCTCACTCACACTGCCATCACAAATAACCAGGAATAATTTGGACACCTAAAATATGGTGTCCTAAAATATGGTGTAACTAAAATATACAAAATATCTAAAATATAGTACTTAAAATATACCAAAAATATGCAAATACACAAAATATATAAAATATAGCATATAAAATATCCCACAAATATGCAGATGTGTTAACTAAAATATACAAAATATATAATATATAGTATATAAAATATCCCAAAAATATGCAGATATATTAACTAAATTCTTGTATACAAAATTTATAAAATATTTTATTTAAAATATACCTAAAATATGCAAATACACATTTTTGAAAATATAGTATATGAAATATACCAAAGATTTGCAGATATAATTTGGACACCTAAAATATGCAGATATAATAACTAAATATACAAAATATTGTATTTAAAATATACCTAAAATATGCAAGTACACAAAATATATAAAATACAGTACAGTGCATAAAATATCCCAAAAATATGCAAATATATCAACTAAAACAGACAAAATGTATAACATATAGTGTATAAAATATCCCAAAAATATGCAGATATAATAACTAAAATATACAAAATATAGTACTTAAAACTTACACTACATGACCAAAAGTATGTGGACACCCGAACATCTCATTACAAAATCATGGGCATTAATATGGAGTTGGTCCCCCCCTTTGCTGCTACAACAGCCTCCACTCTTCTGGAAAGGCTTTCCACTAAATCATCGATTCCCAACCGTTTTCTGATCGAGTACCACTTGGAGGTCCCGTACCGTCGCCGCGTACCACCTGGTTCCAGAAAAACTCAATCCGCGTACCACCTGGTTCCAGAAAAACTCAATTCGATAAGATATCAGGCTTATTTCAATTTAATGCGAGGGCTGCATCTGTTTCTTCTCCAACAGCTGGTCGATGCGGGGCATAACTTTGCTCACAGCACATCGGAAATCATGAAATATATCAGAAATCAGAAATAAAAAAATTATCAGGCCAAATCATTTTCTTTAAAGGTTGAGTCGCGAACCACCTGGAAGGCCCTCGCGTACCACTAGTGGTACACGTACCACAGGTTGGGAACCATTGCACTAAATGTTGGAACATTGCTGTGGGGATTTGCTTCTATTCAGCCACAAGAGCACGAGTGAGGTCGGGCAATGATGTTGGGCGATTAGGCCTGGCTCGCAGTCAGCGTTACAATTCATCCCAAAGGTGTTCGATGGGGTTGAGGTGAGGGCTCTGTGCAGGCCAGTCAAGTTCTTCCACACCAATCTCTACAAACCATTTCTGTCTTGCAGGAAACAGGAAAGGGCTTTCCCCAAACTGTTGCCATAAAGTTGGAAGCACACAATCGTCTAGAATGTCAGTGTATGCTGTAGCATTAAGATTTCCCATCACTGAAACTGAGGGGCCCAGCCCGAACAATGAAAATCAGCCCCAGACCATTAACCCTCCTCCACCAAACTTTACAGTTGGCACTATGCATTCGGGTAGGCAGCATTCTCCTGGCATCCACCAAACGCATGTCAGTCCGTTGGACTGCCAGATGGTGAAGCATGATTCATCACTCCAGAGAACGCGTTTCCACTGCTCCAGAGTCCAATGGCGGCGAGCTTTACACCACTCCAGCCGATGCTTGGCATTGCGCATGGTGATCGCATGGTGATCTTAGGATTGTGCGGCTGCTCGGCCATGGAAACCCATTTCATAAAGCTCCCGACAGTTGTTCAGTTGTTCTGCTGACGTTGCTTCCAGAGGCAGTTTGGAACTCGGTAGTGAGTGTTGCAATCAAGGACAGACAATTTGTGCATGCTACGCGCTTCAGCACTCGGTGGTCCCGTTCTTTGAGCTTGTGTGGCCAACACTTCACGGCTGAGCTGTTGTTGCTCCTAGATGTTTCCACTTCACAATAACCGCACTTACAATTGACCGGGGCAGCTCTAGCAGGGCAGAAATTTAACAAACTGACTTGTTGGAAAGGTGGCACCCGATGACGGTGCCACGTTGAAAGTCACTGAGCACTTGAGTATGGCCCATTCTACTGCCAATGTTTGTCTACGGAGATTGCATGGCTGTGCGCTTGCTTATATATATACCTGTCAGCAATGGGTGTGGCTGAAACAGCCGAATCCACTAATTAGAAGGGGTGTCCGCATACTTTTGGTCATGTAGTGTACCTAAGATGCAGAAATAATTTGGATACCTAAACTATGCAGATATAACTAAAATACACAAAATATATAAAATATAGCACATAAAAATATCCCTAAAATATGCAGATATAATTTCTAAAACACACAAAATACCAACATTCCTCTATTTACACTCATTCGTTTCACACATTTTCGGTTTAACGCCATGGAAGAATTAGGGAACACTTCGATTTATTCCTCCTATACTCTGTTTAACACCTATTAATGCCATTTACCACCTTTAATATTTACATTTAAATTAATGTGAAAAAACATTCGTTTTACGCCTTTTCGCTTTACACCCCGATTTGCAAGAACGCACCCTGGAAGTAAATAGAGGAATACCTATATATAAAATATCCCAAAAATATGCAGACATGACAACTAAAATATACAAAATATATAAAATATCGTACTTACGAATAAAATATACCTAATATAAGCAGAAATAATTTAGACACCAAAAATGCAAGATTGGCTAAATAAGTAGTTCCTCGTTCAAAAACTGATAAGATGGACAAACGGACAGAAACAAACCAATTGCTCAACTCTACTTTTTGCTTTGCGCGCGTGGGGCAACTCAGGGACCAGGAAGTGTCATTGAGGCAGAAATAAGCACCTTGGTTTCTGAAGATCTTGGGTACGAGTTGTACATCCCATGTAGGTGGCCTCTACCTGCTGCCCCATTCAGCAGTGGCTACATTGGCCTCAACCCAACTATATGCCCACTTTCACAAAAGATCTTCCACAGATCTCCAGATGTTTAAAAGTTTGATCCAAAGCACAGAGGCGACAGATGGCTTTACACTCCCGTTGAAAGATGCTGTGCTTCATGATGCGCCCTACTGGATCAGGTCTCAATTTTTCCAGCACGCACAAACACCTCTGAGTTCATGGACAGTGCATGACGAGTATCCTGAATGAATAAACGGGATCATTACTCCATGTTCACAAACGATTTTTTTTGAAGGTAATAGTGTACCTTCAGGCCCATCGACACCCTGCGGCTTCAGCCGTGAATTTTTTGGCAAGGGACATGCAAGGCAAGTTTTATGGCAGCTTTTGAACAGGTTACACATCTTCAAAAACTCTGACGTCAGCCATTGTGAGATGTGAGTGCGGCTTAGAAGAAAAAAAACAAAAACAAAGAAAACAAAACAAAACAGGTGAGCATGTGCTGAAGATCATATGACCAAGTATAATGGATCTTGCAGCAACTTGCCGAAATGAAAACAAAAATATAGAATAAAAATAAATCGCTGCAAGATGGCTTTTTGGCACAGCTGTAAAGCATTTGCAGGAAAAGAGATTGCCAAAGAAAGTAACGCCCCAGCAATAGTTGCAGGAAAGAGGATGCAGGGCAGGGTCTTGGACATAGAGTATACTGTTGTACAAGATAACTGTTTGTGAATGGATCTGGTTTCATTCAAAACATCATCCCTCACTTCATTAAATGGGAAAAAGGAAGAAGGTGGAGGATGCATTCCAAACAGTCGTTGGGTTTGGGCCCAAACACAATTTCATTTTTCCACCAGCTTGAGCTTGCCTTGGTTTTAAATATTCAATATATTTGGATCCCAAAGTACAATTCATCTTCAAGTCAGATATGTACATGAAGGATAAAATTCAATTGTAAATCAGAGAATACTTTTACGTTTGTCGGGGGTAGGCAGCGATGACTTTAGACCAGGTAGATTTGTATAGATTAGTGTGCGCCGATTGTCACGAAGGAGGACAACCACCATGTAATAAGTAGGGGTTTTGTTTAGCCGTTTGTCGCGTAAGAGTGAACAATTGTGGCCATACGAGGATGGCCCTTGTGTTAACTAGTTGTAGGGATTATGTTAACTACTACCTTGTTTGTCAAACCTCTAATTTACATCCCTTGTCCCTTATGGCACCGCATTAGACACGTAGAGCAGGAACTCTCCATTAACTGCTTTAAATAACAATAAAAACCAACCGGAAGCCGGTTCTGAGCACTGCCGATGGCACGGCAACCAGCTACATCACCACAGGATCAGGCAGGCCGAAAGCTACACCTCGACGAGACACAATTGGTCAGGGTTGTGATTGACAGGCAGACTGCGTCACGAAGGCGGACTGCGTGTTGAGTGGTGGTGAGCTGAGCCTGTGGTGTCGACCTACGGGGATTGGAGAAGCACCGATGACATGAGAAGTTGGCCGAGAAAAGAACGAGCTGATGGACTTTTGGCCCACTTGGTACTAGACTTTGGTGGGAGACGGCTGTGCGGACATTTCTCTCTTCATTGGGCTTCATCGCAGCAGCCGTGTTCAGGGACCTTGCTGGTGGTCGTAAAGAGGCAGAGCGCCAAGAACGAAGAGCCACGGTTGATGTGCCGAATTTGTGTGGACAGGCAAGGCTGGGGAGCAGGCTGCACGCCTGCTTGTTCGCCTCGTGTGGGAGGCCTTCATCGATGCCTAGTGGACAAGGGCGCATCGAGGCCTTCTTCCCGCCAAGGCAGAAGCGGCGTTGGGCCTGCACGCTCGGGGCCTGACATTACTGACAAGACACCGATCCGAGTTAAGTCATCACCATTAAATTACACCATTATTTTCCAGTTCTTTTTTTACATTCCCCTTTGTTCGTGTTTAAGTCTGGTGTGGAGGATCCCATAGGAATTTAGTTGTACCATCGCGCTTTCTTGTTGATCAGAAATTTTATTTTAATAAATCATTGTCATTTTTTTGTACATTTTAAAGCTGTTTTTGTTTGAGTTTATTTATGGCAGGTTTGAGGACTGCCGGTGGGATCCGTGCAGGTAAGCGCTCTTCAACATCCTCCTCATCCTCCTCCCCACGTGTTTTAACTCCGCCACATTTGAAGAACGCCTTGGGGTAACAGCTTGTTCGGCTATCCGTTCCTTGGAAAGATTTTAAATCACCAGGAACGCGATAATGCTATATAAATAAATATGTACATACATATGTATATAGATATGTATGTATGTATGTAACTATGTATGTATGTATGTATGTATGTATGTATGTATGTATGTATGTATGTATGTATGTATGTATGTAACTATGTACGTAGTGTGTTCAAAAAGTATCCGACCTTTGTTCATAAAAGATACTCGCATCCAGATAAAAACATCTTTTATAATCTCGTTCAAAGTAGTCCCCTTGGGCTGCCACACACTTCTCCCAACGGTTCTGCCACTGTCGGAAGCAGCGCTGGAACGCCTCTTTTGGGATGGCGCGCAGCTGGTCCGTCGCATTCCGCATGAAGTCTTCTCTGGAGTCGAAGAAGACGGTCAGCATGACTTTGACATTGCTGCGGACCTGCCTTGCTTTTATTGGCCTCGGGGATGTTGGATGCTTCCATTGTGACGACTGCAACTTGGTTTCTGGGTCGTACCCATAAACCCAGGACTCAACGCCAGTGATCACTGTGTTGAGGAAGCTGGGATCGCTGTTCACAGTCTCCAGCATGTCCTGTGCGATCTCCAAACGGAGTTGCTTCTGCTCAATCGTTAGCAGCTTTGGTACGAACTTCGCTGAGATTCTCCTGAAGCCCAAATCCTCCTTCATAATGGAATGAACGGTGTTGAATCTTGCGGATCGTTTCCACTTGGGAATCGCCAAGCTTTACACAAAATTTGATGCAGTAGCGTTGTTCAAGTTTTTCCGTCATTTTGTCAAAAACGAAAATCCGACGGCGCTCAATTACACTTCCTCACTCATCGGCGGTCTGCCGTCGAATGACAGCTTCTGCAGGTGGGAAAAAATTCACCCGTGCGCATTAGGATCACCTACATACGTGCACCAATCAACGCCTCCCTAGCTTCTTTTTTTTACGCACGAAAAATAAAGGTCGGATACTTTTTGAACACAGTAGTATATATACATATATATACATATATATACATATATATACATATACATACATATATATACATATATATATATATATATATATTGTTACGGACCACGGATAAGATGTTAATTTGCCGAGCGGATGGCGCCGCGGCCCGAACCGTTTTTACAATGACTAGACCCGATCCTGAAACGTTGGCCAAATCGTGCCACAGATGTTCAATTGGGAAAAGACAAAGACGACACGGATGTGAAGAAGAGGAAGACGAAGGCAAAAAGGTTTGAAATACGATTATTATTTATTACTATTTACAGGATTGAAAGAAACCAAGGAAGAAGGAAGGACAACAAAATAAAGACAGAAAGAGGGACGGACCAGAAGGACACAGTGAAAACTTAGCTTACCTATTCAGTCTTACTTAACCCAGGACAGAACAAACAAAAGACGACTCACACGAATGGGGAATGGAGGCAGGAGTGAATGGCTGGACCGGGAGGAAGGTTCAGCTCGGACCAGAGGACGGCCGGGCCGGGAGGGAGCAGCCGCCACCCTTCCTCAACAGCAACCTGCCGTCAACGCTCAAGCTGCGGCGGTCAAAGCTGCGATGGTTCAAAGCTGCTGTGGTTCAAGCTCCGGTGGTTCAAGCTGCTGTGGTTCAAACTCCTGTGGTTCAAGCTCCGGTGGTTCAAACTGCTGCCGTGGGGACGTCGTGTGCTTTCTCAGGACTCCTGTTCATCACTCCTGTGCACTTGTGTCAAAGGCTTCCCCCGCGCTTCTTTCGCGCACTTGTGTCAAAGGCTTCCCCCGCGCACTTGTGTCAAAGGCTTCCCCCGCGCTTCTTGTCAACCGCTTCCACGTGCCCTTTTTATAACGCCGCGGGCGATCAAGCCGCCCGCCGCTAGAACACGCCCATCGGTGAGCTCGCCTCGGCCCTGATTGGTCGGCACGGCCCTCTGGCTCCACCCTTGATGACGATGGGCGGGCACGCCCAGGATTCGGCAGCTCCTCCCCCTTCTTCTCCGAGCCTACCTTGTGGCTAATGGAGTCGCGGTGAATGCAGTTGGCAATTGAGGCTTGATCCAGTTGGCAATTGGCAATGCAGTTGGCAATTGATCCACGATCACAAATCCTTAGCCTAATACACAGAATAAGGAAATAACTGTCAACAAGGAGGAAATCTATGATTGGCTAACGTGAGTGCTTATGAAATAACTACGGAACGACCTTTGACCTTTATACACAGACTGGAGGCAGGAGGGTCCAGAATAAAACAATCAAAAAAAACACAATCCTCATATCCACAACAATATATATATATATATATATATATAAAAAGCTCGCAGTGTTAGTGTGAGAAATCTCTGAGGATATCCCAGAGACTCAATAGCTCAGTGGGCTGTCACCGCGTAAGTGATGAGGGTCCCGGGTTGTGTCAGAATTTTTTCACGCTAGCCCCACGCAGGAATTTACTTCCTGTTTCTCATATATATATATATATATATATATATATATATATATATATATATATATATATATATATATATATATATATATATATATATATATATATATATATACACATGACATTAATTGGACATTCCTTGGAGTTGTGAAAACACAAACACCATGTCTATTCTTTTTAAAGGCCATTTTGGAGCAAAGCATTTGTTTTGTTTGTCAAACTGAACAGATACCGAAGGGTGACGACGCCACACCGTGGGTAACGGAGGTGTTACAACCAACGCGTTTTCTCCATCGTGGGAAACACGGAATCATCATCCTCTCATTTCCAGAACCTTATTGCACATTTTTTGTGTTATACATATTACATACATACAAGGCAATTTTTAATCCCCATCTTGCCACCTGCCATTTTTTCACAACAGCTGTCCAAATTAGATCAATACATGACATCATAGTTTGGCTTCATAATATATTATATTACTGCAATATTAAGACTTTTCAGTAAAAATACTTTGATGTACTCGTACAGGTGTGTTTATTATTTTTATTTTCTATTAAAATCTCTTCATAATTCAAATTTTTCTCCCGTGTGCCTACCACTTGAACATGTGACAGCTGAACAGTTAAAAATAAGAAATAAATTATGCCAGCAGATATCGCCCTTAACTCATATGACAAAGTTTTACGTCGACATACCGACATTGTTCTTGAATGGTAGATTTTATTCAAGGGTTGAAGTATTACGGATAACGCGGCGTTTGTCATATTGAGCATTGCAGAGATTCATCACATTCCGAGCTCATTCCATAAACACCTTAGTCAGTGGGAGGGAAATTGAATAACTTTAGTCTCAAATTGAGATAATTGGTTTAACATTTATTTTTGAATATGACGGTCTAATTATACATTCTTGGCAAAGTTGACGTCAACACCAACAAAAAACGTTGAAAGGAGCCTTTGGTATACAAAACGGTATTTCTTTGATTCCATTTGAAACTTCACCTCATAGCCACCGTACAAAGAGAAATGAGATGAAACGTAATGCCTCCGATGACCTTTGTCAGCGGAGGCATAAAAAGTTTATCAAAAGGTGAAAACTGATTGTGGTGTCTTGAAACGTGTGATGGTAAGAATTCAAAACTCTCAATTAAGTAACGATGATCTCATCACATCAAAAATACCTTTATTTTCCGAAAATCCACCCACCCCTCCCCAACCGCAATAATACAAATAATCATGGCATTTCCAATAATAAGAAGGCATTATGGTGAACCTCTGTCAAAACCCTGTTCAATCTGTTAATGCTTTACCTTCATATATCTCTTACAAACTGTCTGGGGGGAAAAAAACTTTTACAGCTAGTCACAGGGTTGAAAGTCATGAGAGCCATGGTCCGTTTTGTTACATTGTACTGCATGCTTGTGCGAGTAAAGTGGCCGTTATTTCACCAAAACTTCCATTATACATCAACAACAACAAAAAAATACAAACATCCAATCCATACGTACCAAAGGGAACAAATTCACCACTCGCATGCTTTGCATCAATTCAGCGATACATTTTTTTTTAAATTGCACATAATATTTCCAGGAGTAACAAAATGGTGGAATATCAGATGGCATTCATGCATCATATAATTTGGTTAGAGTGTATGTATATATATATATATATATATATATATATATATATATATATATATATATATATATATATATATATATATATATATATATATATATATATGGCATGTTTGTTTGGTGCTGTGGATTCTGGATGTGTTGTTGTTGTTGTTCGCACTGGCTGGGGGTGGGGGTATGTACGCATCCAGGTGCAGTTGCTGCATGTGGATGTGGATGTGCCCCTGCTGGCCCACCTTAGCTGACCGTATCGAGGTTGAAGGGCCGAAACTGGATGATGCTGGGGACCTCGACTGAGGACCCGGTCAGTGCGGCACACTTGTGACCAGGTGTGTTTTGAACTTATATATATATATATACAGTCACGTGAAAAAGTAAGTACACCCCATGTATAGTTTTGACTTTTTCCACATATTTCAACATACAGCTATTTGATCTTCATTTCAACAATATTGACAGATAAAGGTGATATCATATAACAAATATCATGAAACATTTACATTTTGTAGTCCATTGTATAATTTAAATAAACATAAATGTAAATTTCGAATGTGGAAAAAGTAAGTACACCCCTACATTTATCACTACTTCAAATACCTAAAATTAGAATCAGGTGCACCAGCTCAGGTGCAAATGATTAGAACATTGTTGGAGAGGATCTTGGAGGAACCTGTGTTATTTAAACCTCAGACATTTAGTTTGATTTGCTCTTTGTTGTTGAAGTGTGCGGCGTCACCATGTCTAGATCAAAAGAGCTCTCTGAGGCCTTCAGAAAGAAGGTCATAGATGCCTACGAGTCTGGGAAGGGATTAAAAAAGATCTCCAAACAATTTGAAATCAATCATTCGACTGTCCGGAAGATCATCTACAAGTGGAGAACATTCCAAACAACTGCCAACTTGTTCAGGCCAGGCCGCCCCAGCAAGTTCAGCCCGAGAGCAGACCGCAAGATGCTGAAAGAAGTCTCCAAGAACCCCAGAATGTCATGACGGGACCAACAGGTAGCTCTTGCCACTGTTGATGTCAAAGTGCACGAGTCTACCATTAGAAAGAGGCTGCACAAATTTGATCTACATGGAAGGTGTGCCAGGAGGAAACCATTACTGTCCAGAAAGAACATCAGGGCAAGACTAAAGTTTGCCAATGAACACCTTGGCAAAGACCAGCACTTCTGGAACAATGTGCTCTGGACAGATGAGTCAAAGGTAGAGCTATTTGGGCACAGTACCAGAAGACATGTTTGGCGAAAATCAAAGACAGCATTTCACCACATGAACCTGACACCAACTGTAAAGCATGGTGGTGGAAATATTATGGTTTGGGGCAGCTTTGCTGCATCAGGGCCTGGGCAGCTCACCATTATATAATCCACTATGAATTCTTCATTGTACCAGAGGGTGCTTGAGGATAATGTGAGGCCACCTGTCGGAAAGTTGAAGCTCAACCGAAGATGGACCTTGCAACATGACAATGACCCTAAACAAACCAGTAAATCCACCAAGGAATGGCTGAAAAGAAAGAAATGGAGGGTGCTGGAATGGCCAAGTCAAAGCCCGGATCTAAATCCCATCGAGATGTTGTGGGGGGGTTTGAAACGAGCTGTGCATGCAAGAAACCCTCAAACATCGCACAGCTGAAAGAATTCTGCATGGAGGAGTGGGCAAAAATTTCTCCCAGTTGATGTCAGAGACTGGTAGACAGTTATAAGAAACGCTTACGTGAGGTTGTATCTGCCAAAGGGGGCAATACCACCTATTAGAGCCAAGGGTGTACTTACTTTTTCCACATGTGAAATTTGCATTTATGTTTATTTAAATTACACAATGGACTGAATGAATGAATGAATGAATGAATATGAATGAATGATCGTTTTTAAGGCCATTTTCCCCGCTAGAGCGGGGGTTAGCCTCACGGGCCCCATGACAATCATGGTTCCCTGTTTGAGGCAATGTTTTTATGGCCGGATGCCCTTCCTGACGCCAACCCTTGGTCGCCTCTTACGATGCGCAGGGATATGCTGTACCTATTCTAAACCGGGGTACACACCGGGATCATTCATCCCAGCAAGCTGGTACTCAATTTGCCGACCTCGGAAGGATGACAGGCTGAGTCAACCCCCCTGGCGTTAATTCAGCGATCGATCGGGATTCGAACCCAGGATCCGAGGATCCCAAGCCAGCACCCTAACCGCTAAGCCAACACCAGGCTAAATTATACAATGGACTACAAAATGTAAATGTTTCATGATATTTGTTGTATTATATCACCTTTATCTCTCAATATTGTTGAAATGAAGATCAAATAGCTGTATGTTGAAACAAGTTGAAAAAGTCAAAACTTTACATGGGGTATACTTATTTTTTCACGTGACTGCATATATATATATATACATACATACATATACATACATATATACATACATATATATACATATATATATATATATATATATATATATATATATATATATATATATATATACATACATATATATATATATATATATATATATATATACATACATATATATATATATACATACATATACATACATATATATATATATACATACATATATATATATATATATATATATATATATATATATATATATATATATATATATATATATATATACATATATATATACATATATACATATACATATACATATATTATATATATATATATACATATATACATATATATATATATACATATATATATATACATATACATATACATATATATATATATACATATATATATATACATATACATATACATATATATATATATACATATATATATATACATATATATATATATATATATATATATATATATATATATATATACATATATATATATACATATACATATACATATATATATATATATATATATATATATATATATATATATATATATATAGTATTTTCACTGAGAAAACTAAAACAGCTGGATAATGGGAAAGGATATGCATTAGACAAGAGTAACTTCGAAGTTATCCATGTCTTTTACTGTCTTCTGTGTTTGGGAATCTGAAGTCATGGCCTCTGTGACATCTTTTGGAGCCTGTGCTGGCCCCTGGCAGTGACTGTTAACTTTGTTCGTCAAATACCTACCTGAGTTTTCCTTCAATCCTTTTGGCCTGCAAGGCTCTGTACTCTGAGATAGCTCTCCCTTTCTGCCAACAGTGGGTTCTTGACTTTTGGACGTCGGACTAGGTGGTGTAGTTAAGTGAGACACGGGAGGACTTTGTCAGAAGGACTCGAAACCTTTTCCTTCACTCCCCCTCCATTCGGTTTCTGTGGAACACAGTTTTTTTGACAGAATTTAAACAAAACAAGTGAAAAGTTGTAAAAAAAAAAATTCAATGTAAAAATCTGGTGAAATTGAATATAACAATATGTTATATTCCCCGTGTGAGGCCTCAGCCACATAACCTCTGTTACCCCATCCCTTCACACACAAAGTTGCATTTGTACCCATTCAGGAGTTTGTAGCTTAAAAGATGTGGCCGTGCATAGAACACACACACACACACACACACACACACACACACACACACACACACACACACACACACACACACACACACACACACACACACACACACACACACACACACACACACACACACACACACACACACCTACAGAGACAGACAGAGAGACAGAGATTTTTGCCGTGTGTATGTGTATATATATGTATATATATATATATATATATATATATATATATATTATACAGTGGGGAGCACAAGTATTTGATACACTGCCGATTTTGCAGGTTTTCCCACTTACAAAGCACGACAAGGTCTGTAATTTTTATCATAGGTACACTTCAACTGTGGAAGACGGAATCTAAAACAAAAATCCTGAAAATCACATTGTATGATTTTTAAGTAATTAATTTGCATTTTACTGCATGAAATAAGTATTTGATACATCAGAAAAACAGAACTTAATATTTGGTACAGAAACCTTTGTTTGCAATTACAGAGATCAGACGTTTCCTGTAGTTCTTAACCAGGTTTGCACACACTGCAGCAGGGATTTTGGCCCACTCCTCCATACAGATCTTCACCAGATCCTTCAGGTTTCGGGGCTGTCGCTGCGCAACACAGACTTTCAGCTCCCTCCAAAGATTTTCTATTGGGTTCAGGTCTGGAGACTGGCTAGGCCACTCCAGGACCTTGAGATGCTTCGTACGGAGCCACTCCTTAGTTGCCCTGGCTGTGTGTTTCGGGTCGTTGTCATGCTGGAAGACCCAGCCACGCCCCATCTTCAATGCTCTTATTGAGGGAAGGAGATTGTTGGCCAAGATCTCGCGATACATGGCCCCATCCATCCTCCCCTCAATACGGTGCAGTCGTCCTGTCCCCTTTGCAGAAAAGCATCCCCAAAGAATGATGTTTCCACCTCCATGCTTCACGGTTGGGATGGTGTTCTTGGGGTTGTACTCATCCTTCTTCTTCCTCCAAACACGGCGAGTGGAGTTTAAACCAAAAAGCTCTATTTTGGTCTCATCAGACCACATGACCTTCTCCCATTCCTCCTCTGGATCATCCAGATGGTCATTGGCAAACTTCAGACGGGCCTGGACATGCGCTGGCTTGAGCAGAGGGACCTTGCGTGCGCTGCAGGATTTTAATCCATGACGGCATAGTGTGTTACTTATGGTTTTCTTTGATACTGTGGTCCCAGCTCTCTTCAGGTCATTGACCAGGTCCTGCCGTGTAGTTCTGGGCTGATCCCTCACCTTTCTCATGATCATTGAGGCTCCACGAGGTGAGATCTTGCATGGAGCCCCAGACCGAGGGAGATTGACTGTCATCTTGAACTTCTTCCATTTTCTAATAATTGCGCCAACAGTTGTTGCCTTCTCACCAAGCTGCTTGCCTATTGTCCTGTAGCCCATCCCAGCCTTGTGCAAGTCTACAAATTTGTCCCTGATGTCCTTAGACAGCTCTCTGGTCTTGCCCATTGTGGAGAGGTTGGAGTCTGATTGAGTGTGGACAGGTCTGGAGACGGCTTTGCGGTCGGTCTTTGCGGTCTTTGTGGTCGGAGACGGTCTGGAGACGTCTTTTATGCAGATAACGAGTTCAAACAGGTGCAGTTAATACAGGTAATGAGTGGAGAATGGGAGGGCTTCTTAAAGAAAAAACTAACAGGTCTGTGAGAGCCGGAATTCTTACTGGTTGGTAGGTGATCAAATACTTATTTCATGCAATAAAATGCAAATTAATTACTTAAAAATCATACAATGTGATTTTCAGGATTTTTGTTTTAGATTCCGTCTTCCACAGTTGAAGTGTACCTATGATAAAAATTACAGACCTTTACGTGCTTTGTAAGTGGGAAAACCTGCAAAATCGGCAGTGTATCAAATACTTGTTCTCCCCACTGTATATATATATATATATATATATATATATATACACACACAAGTAGAGGTACCCGCACCTTGTGCGAAGGAGGAGGGATGGGAAGAGATGAGGAAGGTAAGGGTGGTGAAGGTAAGGGTGGTGAAGGGGAGGGTGGTGAAGGGGAGGGGGAAGTGTGGGGAGGGGTGGGGAGAGGGAGGGAAGGAGGGAATTGGGGAAGGAGGTGGGAGGAGGGAGGGGAAGGGATGGGAGTGAAGGGAAGGCATTAGGTGGAAGTCTGGAGCGGGGTAGGGTGGAAGTCTGAAGGGGGTGGGGTGGGAGGAGGCAGGCGGAGGGTGGGATGAGGGAGGGGAAGGGGTAGGAGGGGGGACCTGGCGTTGCCCGGCAATGCTGGATACCTTTGCAAGTGAAAAATAAAACAGGCAATTTTCTTTGGATTATGTTCTATTTTTAAGCGGTGAAGCTGCTTCAATATTTGGATATGCCCATCCATCAATAATGAAGAAGAACCTTTCTAACCCACCATGTAATTCTAAAGGATTCTAAAGGGTAATTCTAAAGAGTAAATCTAAAGGGTATTTCTAAAAGGTTCTAAAGGGTAATAGTAGGGGAAGGCGGGGCAAGTTGAGCATAGGGGTAAGTTGAGCCACCACCTCCCAGCCAGTTATGAATGAGTCAGACTTTGTGGTGGCGCCATCTATAGATGCCCCATTGCATAACTCCAAATTCTGCCATATTGTTTTCTAAATTGAAACAGAAACCAGTGTTGCAGAGGGAAAAATCCAATTTTCAGCCATAAAAGTAAAAAGGTGGAAAACAGGTAAGTTCACGTTTCTTCCATATGCAGCATAGATATAATATGGATATCAGATGACAATTGTTAGTCCAGGTATGTCTCCATTCTTGTCATAGATTTTAATACGATGGATGCATAGAATATGTGTGTATGTGGAGACATCTCAGAAAGTTCAGACTGGGGTAAGTTGAGCCAGACCCTATGGGGCAAGTTGAGCCATGGCTCAGCTTGCCCCATAGGGTCTGGCTCAACTTGCCAACTTATGTTGGTGGAGATAATAATAATTAGCATTTATAATGCGCTTTTCCCCAAAGGCTCAAAGCGCTTACAGAATACAATATTATTACCCCGGTCATTGGATACATTGCGAGCCTGCACCACACTGGGTGTACCATCTCCACTCCCCGGGGAGCATTCCTTGCCGTGCTGCCATTTCAAGCGCTCTGAGCAAAGCTCGGGCAAATGTGCTGGCAAATCAAGATTTGTGCATTACATTGCTCGGGTTGATGTACTGAATGGAGAGGAATTTCAGTTTGAAGGTGTCTTCCTGCAGAAGGTTGCTGGAAAAGTTGGATCTGACAACCCAGTGTTTGTTCCAATACTGGTGAAATTACACATACTGGTGAAATACTGGTGAAATACTGGTGAAATACCCAATACTGGTGAAATAATGACCAAAGGATGAAGCAGGATTTGAACTGGAAGACATCGTGCATAAGCTGCCACAGCCTAAGTGCATTGGCAGTTCTGCCCGTTGTTCTGGACAGCTTGTGTTCAATTGTGACTTGTCAGTTTGGCAGCTTAATTGACTTGATTTCTGACATGTTTTACTTTTAGTTGCAGATCCAAATGATGAAGCTGGCATTGATGAGCAAGATATTGTGCCTTAATTGCCACAGTCTGACTGTTGGCCTTTCTGGGTGTATTTGGGACACTTTTGTTTTATTGTGACTTAAAACTGTGGCAGCAGTTTTCAACTCAATCCAGCTGCCACATTGAATTATAACCATGAACACAAGGCACATGTAAATATTTCGTTGTGTTGTAACAAGTACATTCAATATTTTTCAGGCAGACCAATTTTTATACTTCAGTTATCTTTATTTGGGGCAATGATCAACTATTTGGGATACTTTTTGTTTAATTGTGACTTGAAACTGTGACAGGTGGATTGAGTTGACTTTTCTTACCACAGTTGACAATCTTGTTTTTCTATGAGAGTGACTCAATTTGTTCGTAACTGATTACTATAACCATGAACACAAGGTAATCATTTCGTTCAGTGTTGTAGAACTTTACAACATTAAATATTTTTCTGGCAAAACAATGGTTTTCTACTTTAGTTATCTTTATTTGGGGCAATGATCAACTTACCCCTATGTGGTACAACTTACCCCAGAGGTTGGATCAACTTACCCCTCAGGCGGGGCAAGTTGAGCCATTTGGCCTCCGTTTTTTCAAAGGTCACAGTGACTTTCAGTGTGGGGATAGAAAGTAAGAACTAGCTACAAAATGTTTCCCAAGGATTAAATTAGAAGGCAAGATACTCATTTGTGCAAGATCATCAGTAAGTTCAGTCCTAACATTCCAAGAACAAAAACTGGCTCAACTTGCCCCGCCTTCCCCTTGTGTTTAATTCTAAAGGGTGATTCCAAAGGGTAATTAATGCTAAAGGATTCTAAAGCATTCTAAAGGGTAATTCTAGATGGCTCGAAAGGGTCATTTTAATGGGTTTCATTCATTTCTAAGCTTTGCCTATTTCATATAAAAAATAGGACCGTGGGTCCAGAAGCTCACCTGGATCAGGAGCAACATTCACTCTAACCCTCCACAGACCTCCTTAGACCCTGATATTTTTAATGCCCTGAACAAACTTTGGTACATCATGGGCGAAGGTGGTTGTGATCAAGTTTCATTGAAATCATGTGTATTTTCGGAGAAGAGAGCAAATACCTATTTTGAGGGGTTAAAATATCCCGTAGAACCCCTTAATGAGCGCAGACGTTAATGTGGTCAATACCCATCATTCGGCATCAGATGTGAAGCTTACAGCCAGGTTTCATCAAAAATGTGTGTGTGGTTTCGAAGAAGAGAGCAAATACCTCTTTTGGGACGGTCAAACCATCCCTCCCCTGTAAAACCCCTTTCATGAACGCAGATTTTGATGGTCGATACACCTTCGTTATGTATCAGATATGCAGCTTCTGGCCAAGTTTCATCAAAATAGTGACATTGGTTCCAGCGATAATGACTGAAGTGTTTACAGTCACTGACTGACGTACCTACCTACAGACACTGCTCGTTCGCAAGAGCTCACCGGACTAAAATCCAGTTGAGCTAAAAATGCCAAACTGAAGCGCTTCCTTCAGACACGAGTGTGATTTTTACCTGGGTTATTGGCTGAGATTCCTTTTATTTTAGCCAAGTTAGTTAAAAAGACACCACAGTATCTTGCAGATACATCCATAAGTTGGTGCGGATGAGGAATAAAAAGCCCACTAATGCAGCACCCCCTGCTGTCATCGGAAGCTGATGGCAATTTTAAAATTTGGGTTGTCTCGATCTGGATTAAATTCATGGTCAAAACGAATCAGAAGCCAGCCATCAGGAGGCCTTTGTGTCTGCAAATCACCGGACCTGAAATGTGCAGGCAAGTGACCATTCTTCGAACCAAATGCAGGTGAAGGGTCAGATTTCTGAACCAAATGCATGATGACTACATAGAAAAAATAGTACAAAGTAGAACGACACTAGGTAGAGCACATACCTCCAATAAGCTGAACAGTTTACGTTTTGTATTCCATTGATAGGCAGGATCTGCATCTCCACCTTAAACAAAAACGAATCGGCTAGTTATATATATATATATATATATATATATATATATATATATATATATATATATATATACACAAAGAATTAAGTTAAGCACCCCCCCCCCCCGTTTTTTTACAACCTCGCACATTACAAGTTTGTTGTCGTCAAAACAGTGTAATATACCCATGTTATTGCTATATTTTCTGGAGAAGTGATATTATGGTCACATAAAAACATAACAATCATGCCGTTTTCAATATTTTAGTCTGAATAATTTAAGGTGAAATTTTTTGGGAATTTTAGGCATATTTTCACCTCAATTTAAGTATGGAGCTATAGGTCCATCACGGACAGTGTGGATGACGTTTATGTTTTCTAACGTACAGTCATTGTTCTGAGAAGACCTCTAGCGATCTTTGCGTCAATAACGTGTGTAGGACCCATGTGATCGGATCACTGACTCAACCCTACGTCTCATAGACCCTGTAAGCCGTCGTATGCGTTGCTGTGGCAGGTTGTTCCCTTCCCGATGTAATGCACGTTCCAATTCATCCAGATTGGCTATTGGAGGGACCATCTTCGCAATTTGTCGTCCCAACATGTCCCGAACGTGCATTACATCGGGAATGGAACAACCTGCCACAGCAACGCATACGACGGCTTACAGGGTCTATGAGACGTAGGGTTTAGTCAGTGATCCGATCACGTGGGTCCTACACACGTTATTGACGCAAAGATCGCTAGAGGTCTTCTCAGAACAATGACTGTACGTTAGAAAACATAAACGTCATCCACACTGTCCGTGATGGACCTATAGCTCCATACTTAAATTGAGGTGAAAATATGCCTAAAATTCCCAAAAAATTTCACCTTAAATTATTCAGAATAAAATATTGAAAACGGCATGATTGTTATGTTTTTATGTGACCATAATATCACTTCTCCAGGAAATATAGCAATAACATGGGTATATTACACTGTTTTGACGACAACAAACTTGTAATGTGCGAGGTTGTAAAAAAACGGGGGGGGGGGGGGTGCTTAACTTAATTCTTTGTGTATATATATATATACACACATATATATATATATACACATATATATATACACATATATATATATATACACACACATATATATATATATACACATATATATACACACACACACACACACACACACACACACACACACACACACACACACACACACACACACACACACACACACACACACACACACACACACACACACACACACACACACACACACACACACACACACACACACACACACACACACGGCCAAAAGTATGTGGAGACCCGAACATCTCAGCCTTATGTGCTTGTCGAACAACTCATTCCAAAATCATGTGCATTCATATGGAGTTGGTCCCCACTTTGCTGCTATAACAGCCTCCACTCTTCTGGGAAGGCTTTCCACTGGATGTTGGAACATTGCTGCGGAGATTTTCTTCCATTCAGCCACAAAAGCATTAGTGAGGTCGGGCACTGATGTTGGGCGATGAGGCCTGGCTCACAGTCGACGTGAGCCCAAAGGTGTTCGATGGGGTTGAGGTCAGGGCTCTGTGCTGGCCAGTCAAGTTCTTCCACACCGATCTCGACAAACCATTTCTGTATGACTGTGCATGGGGGCATTGTCATGCTGAGAAAGGAAAGGGCCTTTCCCAAACTGTTGCCACAAAGTTGGAAATACACTATCGTCTAGAATGTCATTGTATGCTGTCGCGTTAATATTTCCTTTCACTGGAACTAAGGGGCCTAGACTGAACAATGAAGAACATCCCCAGACCATAATTCCTCCTCCACAAAACTTTGCAGTTGGCACTATGCATTCGGGTAGGTAGCGTTCTTCTGGTAAGAATTCCTCATGGCTAAGGCTGCCAAACCCAGATTCGTCCGTCGGACTGCCAGATGGTGAAGCGTGATTCATCACTCGAGATAACGCGTTTCCACTGCTCCAGAGTCCAATGGCGGCGAGCTATACACCACTCCAGCCGACGCTTGGCATTGCACATGGTGATCTTGAGCTTGTGTGCGGCTGCTCGGCCATGGAAACCCATTTCATGAAGCTTCCGAACAGTTTTTGTGCTGACGCTGCTTCCAGAGACAGTTTGGAACTCGGTAGTATGTTGCAACCGAGGACAGACTATTTTTACACACTACGCACTTCAGCACTTGGCGGTCCCATTTTGTGAGCTTGTGTGGCCTACCACTTCGCGGATGATCTATTTTTTCTCCTAAATGTTTCCACTTCACAATAACATGACTTGTAGTCAAGCAGCTTAGCAAATGGATGTGGCCGTTCTGGACAAAAGCACTAAATTTTCCCCACATGCTACCCATAGCTCTAGCTTTCACTTTTTGGTAGGAACCACTTCCTCCGAATACATTATGGTGGCAATCTTGAATTTTCAAAATGGCCGCCTTGTAAAAACTTATATCTATCAATATCTTAGCTTCTAAGCCACTTAGGATCATAATTTTGTCATCTAAACATACATTTTCAGGGTCACGGAATACAACTATACCATTTAAGATAGTGTCACATTGGTTATTTGATCAAAAATAAAACAAGGCTTGGTTATTTTCAGGCGGAAATGTTCCATCATCATAGAGGAAAGAAAAATAAGTAAAACAGATGGAGAAGTTAAGTGACATGTTTTATAGGATGAATATTTCATAAGAAATTAATAATTTCATTTATTTTCAGGTTGACTAGCATGATGGATTAGAGCATGTGCTTGATCTGTTAAGAAAAGACTACAGAGCTTCTGAAATCCCCACTCAATGCACAAAGAAGCGGGGAAAGGTCAGAACCATACAGCTCCTTCGTGAATAACGTTCTTTCAGAGCCCTGGGCACATTGCCAGTGGTGCTAAAATTTGGAGAAGACATGACTGTAGGTGAACTGGTCCTAAACCAGGGTGCATGGCACAAATCTTGCTATGTCAAGTTCAGCAAAGAGAAGTTGGAGAGAGGTACCAAAAAGCATGACAAGGATGATGCTGCAGAGAGCAGCACTTCTGGGGTTAAATGGCCTCGGCACCAGTCGATTGACAAAATGGTCTGTCTGTTTTGTCATCGAGAGGATGGACACCTACATTAATTTAGAACACTTGGAGCTGATGAGACCATAAGAGAGATGGCTACTGAGCTGCAAGAAACAGAGATAATGGTTAGAATACAAGGTGGCGATCTCATAGCACTCAAAGCTAAATATCATCTGCAGTGCTTAACAGAACTACGGAATCGCTACAGATCACTGATGTGGCAAAATGAGCAGGAATCGGGAGGCTCTTCTGAGGAAAAGAAGATAAAGGCAAGAGCACTTGTGGAGCTCTTTACTTATGCAGAAAACTGTGTGGAAGATGGGACCTTCTACTTCAAATTTTCGGTCTTGCATCAGCTGTATGAAAACTGCGTACAATACTTTGGTGTTGATAGGGAGACGAACAGAACCCGATTCAAGGAAAAAGTTCTAGCATACTTCCCACAAGCACAAGAGCAAAGTGATGGCAAAAATAAGATTCTGGAATTTGAACATGGTATGCAGCAAATGCTAAAGCAAGCCATGGCAAGCGATTATGAAGTTGATGCACTACTGCTGGCTAAGGCTGCCAAGATAGTGTGCAAAGATATTGTCAGCTACAAAGGTTTCCACTTTGATGCCAAATTTCCTTCTGGTTGTCAACAAGGAACAGTGCCATCTACTCTCAAGACCCTTATGTCTATGCTGTTGAATGGTGCTGACCTGAAAGACCAAGATTCCACAGATTCGCAGGCAAACCTCAGTCTCTCAGACCATTCTCTTCAACTTCAAGAAACATGCATTGACTTCTGCCAAGTGTCGGCATTCCCTGGATAGGGAACCACCATTGCCGCTGTACATCGGAATGAAGATTCACACAAAGCAGGTTGAAAAAGATCATCACACAGCTATATGACTTGGGTCTCAGTGTAAGCTATGACAGAGTTCTTCAGTTTGAGAGCCAGCTTGCAACTGCTGTCTGTGAGAACTTTCAGGACAAAGGAGCTGTGGTTTCTGCTCTGCTGCGGCGTGGACTGTTTACTGTTGATGCACTTGACAACTTGGATCACAATCCTTCAAGTACAACTGCTAAGGGGTCATTTCATGGCACAGGCATCAGTCTGTTTCAGTTTCCCACTTCGTCTAATTTGGGAGAGAAGCAGAATGACATCAGACTGCCTTTGGCTGATACCAAGAAAAATCACCAGCTGCCAGACAGCTTCACCACAGTGCCAGCTGTGGCTTTGAAGACAGCAAAAGTGTCAGTCCCACAACTGTCAAATGCATCAGCACCAAAAGACTGACAACTCGTAAGCGCACAATTGAAGAAGAAGAGCTGGCTGGAGCATGCTAGACAACAGATGGAGAAAGATGAAGTTGAAAAAGGTGACTATTACCTGGTCAGCATTCCATGCCCCCATGCAAGATGCATCAGCAAATCAGCACACCACCCTTACACAGCTCTTGCCCCTTTTCTATGAGAAGGCAGCTACTGCAGCTATGATCAAGCATGGAATTAAAGTGCTGCATTGGGCTACAGAATTTCTCAATCCTGGACAGATATCAGTTATAGCCTTTGATGCACCACTCTACGCTCTTGCCAAGTTCACTCAGTGGAACTGGCCTGACACACACGGAGAGGATAAGTTCACAGCAATGTTTGGTGGCCTGCACATAGAGATGGCGATGTGGAAAACGTATGGTGACAACTTGGAGGGATCCGGATGGACCAATGCACTGACACAAACTGCCATTGCATCATCAGGCACCGCCGACTCATTTCTCAAGGCTTCACATCTGACCAGAACAAGGCACACTCACCAGATGACTGATTTGGCACTGGCAAAGCTCCAGGAGGATGCTTTTCTGCACACTGAGGGAACACACATTGATGAAGCCAAGGAGGCATGGAGGCAGGAAATGGTACAGAAGAGTCCAACATTCAAGTACAGGGATACTGTTCTCAACTTGGAACTCCTGGGACTCATCTTCATCAGATCACACCATGAGGGGAAATTTCCTCTGTATGTTGAAAGCCTCAAGGCCTTGATTCCATGGTTTTTCGCTCTAAACCACCACAATTATGCACAGTGGATTCCCCCTGGCTGAGCTTCAGAGATAATGTGTGGAGATGGGAGAAACTTCCAGAAGGACAACCATCACTGCAACACTCCACCGATCTGGGATTTATGGAAAAGTGGCCAGACGGAAGCCTCTCCTCAGTGAAAGATACATGAAAGCCCACAGAATCTCGTTTCTCAGTCTGAGAGTCCTTTAGGTGCTTTTTTGCAAACTCCAAGCGGGCTTTCATGTGTCTTTCACTGAGGAGAGGCTTCCGTCTGGCCACTCTGCAATAAAGCCCAGATCGGTGGAGTGTTGCAGTGATGGTTGTCTTTCTGGAAGTTTCTCCCATCTCCACACAAGATCTCTGGAGCTCAGCCAGTGACCACGGGGTTCTTGGTCACCTCTCTTACCAAGGCCCTTCTCTCCCGATTGCTCAGTTTGGCTGGGTGACCAGCTCTAGGAAGAGTCCTGGTTGTTCCAAACTTGTTCCATTTAAGAATTATGGAGGCCACTGTGCTCTTGGGAACCTTCAATGTAGCAGATTTTTTTTTGTAGGCTTCCCCAAATGTGTGCCTCGACACAATGCTGTCTCAGCTCTGCAGGTAGTTCCTTCGACCTCATGGCTTGGTTTTTCTCAGATATGCATTGTCAGCTGTGAGACCTTATATAGACAGGTGTGTGCCTTTCCAAATCATGTCCAATCAATTGAATTTACCACTGCTAGACTCCAATCAAGGTGGAGAAACATCTCAAAGATGATGAAGAGAAATGGGAGGCACCTGAGCTAAATTTCAAGTGTCATAGCAAAGGGTCTGAATACTTATGTAAATGTGATATTTCAGTTTTTTATTTTTAATAAACTTGCAAAAATTTCTAAAATCCTGTTTTCTCTTTGTCATTATGCGGAATTGAGAGTGGATTGATGAGGGAAAAAATGAATTTAAACGATTTCAGCATAAGGCTGCAACATAACTGTAGTGAAATCGTATTCGTACTGAACCCGGGGTGATGCTCGCTGCTCGTTGACACCGCTAGGGGCGTGACTATAAGACCCGCTGCTGCGAACGGTGCTCCGAGACTTCTCCTGTGACATGTTACATCTGGTAGACTCGCTAACGGTACGCCTGCATAGATTATCCAGCTTGCTTGCATTGAATGATATGAATGGACCCATGAGATGTCACATCGTATACTTATTGTATTTTCTACTTTACAGGATGATGTTATGATCTAAATGCAATTAAATCAACCCGTTGGACTAAAGTTGTGTGGACCTGATTGGTTTTACACAACAATAACAAAATGTGAAAAAAGTGAAGGGGTCTGAATACTTTCTGGATGCTATCTCTCTCTATATATATATATATCTCTCTATATATCTCTCTATATATCTATCTATCTATCTATCTATCTATCTCTCTCTCTCTCTCTCTCTCTCTCTCTCTCTCTCTCTCTCTCTCTCTCTCTCACTCTATATATATATATATATATAGTTACGGGCGCGGTTTAGATGTTATTTACCGAGCGGTGGTATTGCCGCGACCGAACAGTTATTCCCCGAACTAGACCCCGATTCCACCCAGACGTTGACCAAATCGCGCTATGCCAAATCAATGATAGAAAGGACACGACGACTGGGAAAGAGGAAACGACGCAAGGGGTACAGTTCTCAAGACCTCCGGAGGAGGGTATAATTACAGTGGTGGAGAAAAGGGGGTAGATTACAAGGCAGTGAGGTAAAGACACAGAAGGGATGGGCACTTAATTACCATCTTATCTTATCCCAGACAGACCACAGGCAAACGGAACAAGGCTGACTTACACAGGGATTGATGGCAGGAAGGGACAGGTAGTTTAGTGTGGATTATAATGACGTGGGAGCGCTGAGTGTAAGGGAAGACGGAGGAGCGCGAGTTTTAGAAGGGAGTAGACAGAGCAGATGATGCAGTGTGAATGGAATGCTACCACTCACTACCACTACCACTTGACTATGGGTGCACTGTAGTGCACTACAGTGATATGTCACTATGGGTGATACCACTTGACTATGGGTGACAAGAGTTAAGTAAGAGACTTGGTACCTGTAGTGGGGACGTAGTAGCTTAGGGTTTGATAATGACGTGGGAGCGCTGAGTGTAAGGGAAGACGGAGGAGCGCGAGTTTTAGAAGGGAGTAGACAGAGCAGATGATGCAGTGTGAATGGAAGTGCTGGTGAGCGGCATCGGTGAGGCAATGCTCCGAGGTGTGTGTGAGTGTACAAGTGATGAATGAGAGAGCATTGCGGATGAGTGTCATGGTGAGTAGTGAGTGTTGTGGATCAGCGCGAATGCGCTTGGGGGAGAGAAGGGTGCAGGCAGCACCAAGTATGAGAGCACAGGTGTGCAAGTACAGGTGTGTGGAATATATGGAGCAGAGAATGAGTGGTGTGGAGAGAGTTGGAGTAAGTGGTACAGAGTGGTGTGCGTGGTGCGAAGGTGTGGATGGGGGAAGAGTGGACCCCCATCACGGATACCCGGGGCGGGTAGTGTAAGTGTTAGGTAGAGGGTATAGGTAAATTGTGGTTGGATATTGGCATCTGTGGTGCGGGTGGAAGAATGATGATTGGATGGGTGCATTAGTGTTGTGGAAATGGCTGGGCGTGTAGCCTGTTAGTGTGTGTAGTTGGTTTGGGCACTCCGCCACTGTTAGATGTTGGCCAGGTGAGGCCGCAGGTGGGCTCTGGGAGCCGGTAGTAGTTGTTGTGGATGGGGCCCGAGGAGCCGGAGGACGGACCCGGGTAGTCCAGTGCCAGAGGGCACCAAGGGGTGACAGAGCCAGGAGGGGCCTTCCCCAGTAGATAGGTTAGGTTAAGGAGCAGGTAAGCTCGGGTGGCAACTGCAGTGGTGGAGGTGTGCAGGTGGGTAGACCTGCTGGGAGAGCTACACGCCCCAGCCCAGAAATTGTGCAAGGGCACCGGGAGATGAATCGGGGGAGTGAGACCCCAAATTGAGAAGCACCACAGTTTGGTCAATGGGAATTGGTTTTTAGAACCCATAGTGTAAGTTGGCCAATGGATTGGCAGGGAAAGACCCCGGGTAATGTAAAGTTGTTAAAGTCATTTAGGAAATAGTTAGGATTGATGAACCTGTCGCACCATACGCAGCCACTTACCTGAGGTGATGCTGATGACTCCACACCTGTGTTTTCTTTGTTTTGTGTTGCAGGAAAGGGAGAATTGCTGTTTGGATTTGTGAGACGCATCACGACGTGGATGAGACATTGGGGTGATTCCATCTCTCCCTCCTTAGGAGGGACTGATGATGAATTGGTGATGGCAGATTTTGATGTTGAGTTGGAGATGGCAGATTTTGATGAGAGTTGGAAATGGCAAGATCAATGGCAAGATCAATGTTTCAATCAATGATCAATGATCAATGGCAAGTTTCAATGGCAAGAAATGGCATCTATGTCACCCATAGTAGTACATCGCACTACAGTGCAGACTACCCTTGCCCTTGAAGGGGTGTTTAACATCCGCACCCCTTCTAGCTTACCCCACTAGCGACGGGACATTTACCCTGGACACGGATGCGAGCCAGGAAGGATTGGGCGCAGTTTTGTCCCAGACACAGGAGGGCGTGGAGAGAGTGATTGGTTATTATAGTCGGGCCTTAAGTAGGCCCGAGCGAAATTATTGTGTCACTCGCAAAGAGTTATTGGCTATGCTGGCTGCCATGAACCATTTCCACCCGTACCTGTATGGGCGGAAATTTTTGGTTCGAACTGACCATTCCTCCTTGCAATGGCTCCTTCGGTTCAAGGAACCGGAGGGCCAAATTGCAAGGTGGTTGGAAAAGTTGCAGCAGTACGATTTTGATGTGACCCATCGGGCCGGGAAGGCCCATGGTAATGCAGACGCACTCTCTCGGCGTCCTTGTCTGGGGGGAAACTGTAAATTTTGTGCGAGACACGAGGAGAGGGAGCAATTGGGCGATTCTGCCCCGATTCTCGTCGTCCGGGCAACCCGGGTGAGAGGGCCAATTTTGCCACTAACCGCGGACGAGGAATTTGGAGAGTTGGCTTGGAGCACGGCCCAGCAGGAGGATCCTGTTCTGGGGCCGGTGTTCCAATGGGTCAAATTGGGGCAAAGACCAAAGGGGGAAGAGGTCACCCCCCTCGGGGCGCAAACAAAGGCGTATTGGGCTCAGTGGCAGACCCTGGAGTTGAAAGGCAACATCTTATATCGCAAGTGGGTGGAGGTTCCCTCTGATAGAACTTCCTGGCTGGTGATAGTCCCTGACAAATTCAAGAACGTCATATTACAACAGGTGCATGGAACCCGCTCCGGCGGCCATTTGGGCAGGACAAAGACAATATCTCGAGTCCGCCGGAGGTTCTATTGGGTGAATATGGGGCGCGACGTACAGGACTGGTGTCGGAGATGCGACGCCTGTTCTGCCAAAAAGGGACCAGCACGGAGGATGAGGGCCCCCCCTTCAATTACATCAGGTGGGGGCCCCCCTTGAGCGGGTGGCTATGGATATTCTAGGACCGCTGCCCCGCACCCGCCAAGGTAATAAGTATATCCTCGTTGTAATGGACTATTTCACCAAGTGGCCGGAGGCCTACGCCCTCCCCAACCAAGAAGCCGGGGTTGTGGCGCAGGCCTTCGTAGAAGGATTTGTATGTCGGCACGGGATTCCACAGGAGCTGCACACCGATCAGGGTCGAAATTTTGAAAGTCAATTGCTAAAAGATGTGTGTAGACTCCTGTCAATTCGAAAAACCAGGACCAAGCCCTTGCGGCCACAATCTGACGGGATGGTGGAAAGGTTCAATCGAACATTGATCCAACAACTGGCATTGTTCACCACCACCCATCAGGATGACTGGGACGAACATCTCCCGTACCTGTTGATGGCCTACCGAACTAGCCAGCACAGGGCCACCGCATGCAGTCCAGCGTTGCTTATGTATGGGCGGGAGTTACGGGCTCCCGCCGACTTGCTGTGCGGTCCCGTGCCAGACACCACGGATACACCGCCGAGGGAGGGTTATGCACGTCACTTGGAGGAAGGCATGGAGCGGGTCCATGCCTTCGCCCGCCGCCAGCTCCATCTGGCGGGGGCCAAGATGAAGCGCAGGTATGACGACCGGAGCCAGGGGAGTCAATACGCTCCGGATATGAAGATTTGGTTCTTTAATCCCCGGAGGCGAAAGGGCAGGTGCCCAAAACTCACCTCCCCCTGGCAAGGCCCGGGAGTCGTCCTGTCGCAAATCTGTGACGTGGTCATTAAGATCAAAATGGGGCCACGGGCCCCCCCTCGGATCGTCCATGCCGACCGGATAAGACCTTATGCCGGCGAGCAGGCGCCCTCATGGATCGCCTCGGCTCTAGATGCCGAGGCAGGACCCAGTACCTCTTGCGACGGGGGCTCGTAGCGTCAGAGGACTGGGGGGATGGTAGTGGAACCCCCCGCTGTGGTGGGATGGCAACGCTGTCCTCCCTTACAGAAAGGGGGGGCAAAGGAGCACTAGCTTATGGGGTTGATGGCAGTGAAAACTAGCCCGGGTGGGTTAGGATATTGTGTGTAGGGCCCTAGAAGATGACATTAGGTAACGGTAAGATTAGTTAGTGACAATGACACCTGTAGTGGGGACGCAGGTAGATTAGAGTGGATGATAATGACGTGGTATGTGCTTAGTTTAAAGGGAAGACGGGGAGCACTAAGTTAGCAGGGCAACAGGTAGTACAGATGATGCCGTGTGTTTGAGGATTGAACAGGTGAGATTGAACAGGTGCGATTAAACAGGTGTGATTGCACAGGTGTGCAACTGGACAGGTGTGTGGAGCAGTGTATGAGTAGGAGTGTTAGTGATAAGTTGTGCTGACCAAATGGTCCAGGGAGAAGGAGGGTGCAGGTGGCACCAGGTGTGATTGCACAGGTGTGCAACTAAAGGTGAATGGAGAACAGGTGTGTGGAATAAATGGTATGGAGTATATGGAGGATTGGAATGGATGGTCGTGGAGTGAGTATGATGGAAATTGTGGAGTGGAGCGGATGGTGCGGAGGTGTGAATGGGGGAAGAGTGGACCCCCATCACGAATACCCGGGGCGGGTAGTGTAAGTGTAGGTAGAGGGTATAGGTAAGTTGTGGTTGGATATTGGCACCTGTGGTGCGGGTGGAAGAATGGTGATTGGATGGGTGCATTAGTGTTGTGGAAATGGCTGGGCGTGTAGCCTGTTAGTGTGTGTAGTTGGTTTGGGCACTCCACCACTGTGAGGATGTCGGCCAGGTGAGGCCGCAGGTGGGCTCTGGGAGCCGGTAGAGTTGTTGTGGATGCGGTCCGAGGATCCGGAGGATGGACCCGGGTAGCCCAGTGCCAGAGGGCACCGAGTGGGGTGACAGAGCCAGGAGGGGCCTTCCCCAGCTAGATAGGTTAGGGTGAGGAGCTAGGTAAGCTCGGGTGGCAACTGCAGTGGTGGAGGTGTGCAGGTGGGTAGACCTGCTGGGAGAGCTACACGTCGCAGCCCAGAAATTGTGCGAGGGCACCGGGAGATGAATCGGGGGAGTGAGACCCCAAATTGAGAAGCACCACAGTTTGGTCAATGGGAATTGGTTTTTAGAACCCATAGTGTAAGATGGCCAATGGATTGGCAGGGAGAGACCCCGGGTAGTGTAAAGTGTGTTAATGTCATTTAGAGGATAGTTAGGATTGGAGTCTCCTCGCACCATCTGCATCCACTCACCTGAGGTGACAGGTACTCCACACCATGCCATGTTTTGATTATTTTTTACTGTGCAAATGTTTGGATTGTGAGACGCATCATGACGTGGGTGTGACATTGTGCTTTGTTTTTCCATCTCTTCCTGCTTATGAGGATTGATGATGAATTGGGTGATGGCAAATTTTGGTTAGAGGGATTGTGGTGACGAATTTGGTATTGGAGAAATATGGGGAGACGAGACATTAGCGACGAATTTGTAAAGGTGTAAATTTTGTACATATGGGGTAAGGGCAAGGGTAGTGTAGGTGACAGGGGGGTGACGTACGGTAGGGACGAGCTTTCTCATTTCGCTCTCCGTACGCATTTCGCCTTGCATTGCCTTATTGACGTGTACCCTTGTGACCTTACCCCTCGCTCATTTCTCTTGTCCCCCTTTTGTCTCCCACATGACCTGTGCGCCATTGGGCGCCGAGGGGAGCGTGCGTGAGTCGGCCATTGTGTGCCCGGAACTCTCAGAACCAGCTGTCTGCATCGATGCACCACATTATGGACCACATGTCTGTGGCCGAGCACCACTTATGGACCCCATGGGTTGGGGCATGGCCCCTCTGCTGGAACCGGCCATGAGGGCCCGAAATCTTGCTGGCGGACCTTGGCCACAGGGCACCGATGCCCCACAGGTGAACCACACGTAGTAGGCCCTGTGGGCCATAAATAAAATAAATAAAATGGACACGTTTAGGCAAGCTTTATTGCAAATAGGCCGCCAGTAAGAAAATGAAAGAAAGACAACAACTGGAAGACAATAATAATAGCCAGCAGAGGGAGCCGAAGAGCAAGAGACACCTGCAGGGTTTAGGTTTGTTGGTTTTATTTTATTGATGAACAGTGGTGACTGCACTGATTGGTGCTTGAGAATGTATTGGTGCGTTTTGGGTGTTTTCATGGTGCGTCGATGCAGAGCAGACTGTCTCCCCCCAGAAAGAACAATCGCAGGTCCTGGGTTAGTTTTGTAAATAAAGTAAATAATGCTCCCCACCGTCAATGTATAGTTTGAAGACCATTCCGCGATTCGGTTATCCTGTGGGTATGTTTCTGTTAGGAGAAGGGTGCAACGTCGCAGGGGGACATATTTACTCATTTGTGAATATCTGTAAAACTGTCGCACTCAGGGTTGAGTTAATAGTAGAGGGAACTACATCTGAGTGCCACACTAAAGTAGGTAAAAATTTATCGGGTCGGTGCGCCCCGAGGTAGAGAAGGGTGCAGTGTTGCGGATATGGGATTTACATCCATCCATATCCGCTTGTAAATATTCCCCTATTTCCTCAATACTCCCCAACTCTCCCCAATCCCTCAATCCCTAGTCCCACTTTCTGTAATCAACACTCTGTAGACCCGACCTCCCCCTATTTCCCCCCATTAAATGTCGCATCCAGGTCCACCGCATCTCACGTAGACAACTATAGGACATCTTGCTAGTTATTCTTAGTCTATGTCAGTTAAGGATTCGTTTCCATTTATTCTGACCCTTCGTTGCACCAGAATGTGATTGTATGGCACCGTTAGGAAGTTTAGGACCTCCCAATACCTCCCCCGCAGCTCTTCCTCACAGTTCTCAGTAACAACAACAACAACAACAACAACAACCACGAGTGCGGGGAGTGCGCGTCCTCACTCCGGCTTGGTTGGCTTGGTTTGGTTGGCCATATGCTCGACGGGGTTAACAAACAGGGGCTCCCTGTCGGCCCCTCGTCAAGGGCGGAGCCCGGTAATCCCCGCACCCAATGGAAGCGGCGGACACCGGCCCCCAGTTGGGGCGGAACCAACCAGCCGAGGGCGTGTGACTCCCCGTTGAGCATGCGCAAGAGAGGGAGTGGTGACGTCAGATGCGCGCAGAGCTGAAGGAGAAAGGACGCACCCTCCGAGCGCCGAGAGACCTCTGCCATTAAGAAAGACCTCCCAAAGACTGAGCTGTATCCTGTCCCCGAGCCAAGGTGCACCTTGTGCCATCGGTCTACCTGCCATCAATCCCTGTGTGAGTCAGCCTTGTCCGTTTGTCCGTGGTCTGTCTGGGCCTAAGTAAGCCAGTTAGATAAGCTAATCTTTGCACTGTGTCACCTGCTGTAAATAACCTTGACTGCTCCTTTTCGTTTGTGTGGTATAAATAATAAATCTGTTCCTCTTCTGTACGTCTTCGTCCTCTTCTTCCTCTTTCCATTCGATCGCTTTAGAGTTTTCCCCAATTGAATGTCTGTGACCGCGATTTGGCCAACGTTTGGGGTAATCGGGTTAACTGTACGAACACGGTGGCCATTCCGCTCGGTCAAGCAACATCTTTAGCCGTGTCCGTAACAATTTGGTGTCCAAAATTTGGGCTAAATAAATTTAGTCCCAGGTTCGAATCCCACTCCTGACACCAAAATTGTTACAGACACGGCTAAAGATGTTGCTTGACCGAGCGGAATGGCCGCCGTGTTCGTACAGTTAACCCGATTACCCCAAACGTTGGCCAAATCGCGTCACAGACATTCAATTGGGGGAAAACTCTAAAGCGATCGAATGGAAAGAGGAAGAAGAGGACGAAGACGTACAGAAGAGGAACAGGATTTATTATTTATACCACACAAACGAAAAGGAGCAGTCAAGGTTATTTACAGCAGGTGACACAGTGCAAAGATTAGCTTATCTAACTGGCTTACTTAGGCCCAGACAGACCACGGACAAACGGACAAGGCTGACTCACACAGGGATTGATGGCAGGTAGACCGATGGCACAAGGTGCACCTTGGCTCGGGGACAGGATACAAGCTCAGTCTTTGGGAGGTCTTTCTTAATGGCAGAGGTCTCTCGGCGCTCGGAGGGTGCGTCCTTTCTCCTTCAGCTCTGCGCGCATCTGACGTCACCACTCCCTCTCTTGCGCATGCTCAACGGGGAGTCACACGCCCTCGGCTGGTTGGTTCCGCCCCAACTGGGGGCCGGTCCGCCACTTCCATTGGGTGCGGGGATTACCGGGCTCGCCCCTTGACGAGGGGCCGACAGGGAGCCCCTGTTTGTTAACCCCGTCGAGCACATGGCCAACCAAACCAAGCCAACCAAGCCGGAGTGAGGACGCGCACTCCCCGCGCTCGTGGGTGTTGTTGTTGTTGTTGTTGTTACTGAGAACTGTGAGGAAGAGCCGCGGGGAGGTATTGGGAGGTCCTAAACTTCCTAACGGTGCCATACAATCACATTCTGGTGCAACGAAGGGTCAGAATAAATGGAAACGAATCCTTAACTGACATAGACTAAGAATAACTAGCAAGATGTCCTATAGTTGTCTACGTGAGATGCGGTGGACCTGGATGCGACATTTAATGGGGGGAAATAGGGGGAGGTCGGGTCTACAGAGTGTTGGTTACAGAAAGTGGGACTAGGGATTGAGGGATTGGGGAGAGTTGGGGAGTATTGAGGAAATAGGGGAATATTTACAAGCGGATATGGATGGATGTAAATCCCATATCCGCAACAATATATATATATATACAGTGGAACCTTGACTTACGAGTTTAGTTCGTTCTGTGACCGAGCTCGTAACTCAAATTGCTCATTTCTCAAATCAAATTTCCCCATTAAAATGCATTGAAATGCTATTAATCCGTTCCAGCCCGCCAAAAACCACACCAATTTTTTTTTAAATATACAGTATATATAAAAATATCTCGCGCTTTATATTTCACCTGTATGCAGCATACAAGTTGGCAGGATGGCCTGGACTGGAGGTACGCACACTTGACTCTAAAGTCTAAACTGTCCAGCCTGGGTTTGAATCCCGACCCAGCTATAACCTGTCATGGGTGAATCACAGGCAGGGTGATTCATCAATGTGTGTACCACTAAACTGGGCGCCCCGTTTGCGTCCCATTAGTTGTTGGATGTTAAGGATCTCACCGTGTTTTCCACAAAGAGAAGGCGAGCTATCGCCGGCACTCTGAACAAGTTGTGGCCTGGCATGCTCTTCTCCTCTGCGTTACTGTATATACGTCCTCCTCGGCATCTTTTTCCAGAAGAGCCCTGTCTCGTCACAGTTGAAGATTTGCTGGGGGATGTATCGTTCGGCTTCTATCAGTTCGGCAAAAGTTATAATAAAATCTTCAGCTGCCTTCACATCCGCCTCACCAAGTCGACAACACGCACACCTCGCTCATGTTTTTCGACGATTGCGTGTTTTATATCCAAGCACATCATCCTCTGCTTCTTCTCAGTTATAATAAAATCTTCAGCTGCCTTCACATCCGCCTCACCAAGTCGACAACACGCACACCTCGCTCATGTTTTTCGACGATTGCGTGTTTTATATCCAAGCACATCATCCTCTTCTTCTTCTCAGTACCGTGTTTTCCACAAAGAGAAGGCGAGCTATCGCCGGCACTCTGAACAAGTTGACGGCAGAGATACTGTACTTGCACGGCAAGATAACCACGTGACCACAACCCACCTGGTGGCGTAAACTCAAAATAACCAACATGCGAAAACAAAAATGCAGCGCTATACGACAGAGATACTGTACTTGCACGGCAAGATAACCACGTGACCAGAACCCACCTGGTGGCGTAAACTCAAAATAACCAACATGCGAAAACAAAAATGCAGCGCTATACGACAGAGATACTGTACTTGCACGGCAAGATAACCACGTGACCGGGTGGCGAAAGCTCGTAACTCAGATCTCGGCTCGCATCTCAAAGCAATAAACCATATAAAGGAGTGTGTGTGTGTGTGTGTGTGTGTGTGTGTGTGTGTGTGTGTGTGTGTGTGTGTGTGTGTGTGTGTGTGTGTGTGTGTGTGTATGTGTGTCTGTCTGGATGTCCGCTTAAAACACAAGAACTACACATCGGAGAAAAGTTTAGACACAGATTCGGAATCAGCATAAAATCCCAGTGGTTTTAGGCTATGTTTTATTTTAATATCAATGGTTTAAAAAAACCGCGCCAGCTGCAATTCCATGGTGTAGTTTGTGGCGGCGCTAGACGTTCGGGGTGTATTGCAATGGTTTGTCGGGTTTGGCTGTGGGTCCAGAATAGCTCCAATTTCCTTTTGTGCTTCTACATTTATTTTGATTCTTCTGTTACAACGCCTTCCTTATCTACCTTAGATCCCCCCGACGAGGCCTCTACATAATTTCATGCGGCAGAATTTCGTGCATTTTGAGTGAAAGAAGTGAGACGAAGTTGAAGGAGGAAGAAGAGGCGCGATCACTCTGGAGGCCTTGATCGTGAGTGTAAATGGCGGGAATTGCGTTTGTATCGCAAAGTAAAGGATCTGCATTCATTTCTGAACTTGCATTGGTGGATTGTTATACATCTGCATTATTTTTCATAAAAAAACTATGTTGAACTTGAAGGCTCCAAGCACAGACTATATAATTATATAGCCCTCATTGAGGTAAAAATAAAAGTAAAAATCCTGCTATCGCTTGCCAAGCTAGCCGTTCCCCTCTCCCCCTCCCCTAGCCTCCTCCCCTCCCTCCTCTTCTCCCCTCTCCTCCCCCTCCCTCCTCTTCTCCCCTCCCCCCTCTTCTCCCCTCCTCCCCCCGTTCCCCTCCCCTCCCCATCCTCCTCCCCTCCCTTCCCCCGCCCGGCAATGCCGGTTACTTCCCATGGCCAGCTGTACGTGGCTGCTCGAGGGTTGGAATACCAAGCAATCTTTATGTCTTGGCACCAAGTAAGAAAACCAGAAATGTATACCAAGAGGTTTTGAGAAATTGAAAATTGACAAAACGTCATGGAGGAAATGTACTGTGATATTGCTCTAAAATATACATGTTCTTTTCATCATATATTTGTATTATTCTTATTCAACCCGGGCGAAGCCCCTCCTCTCCCCCTCCCCCTCCCCTCCCCTCCCCTCTCCCCTCACCTCCCCCTCCCCCTTCCCCCTCCTCCCTCCTCCTCCCCTCCCTCCTCTTCTCCCCTCCCCCCCTCTTCTCCCCTGCCCCCCTCCCCTCCCCTCCCCACCCTCTCCTCCCCTCCTCCCCCATTCCCCTCCCCTCCCCAGCCTCCTCCCTTCCCCCCCTCTTCTCCCCTGCCCCCCTCTTCTCCCCTCCCCACCCTCTCCTCCCCTCCTCCCCCGTTCCCCTCCCCTCCCGTTCCCCTCCCCTCCCCATCCTCCTCCCCTCCCTTGCCCCGCCCGGCAATGCGGGTACTTCCCATGGCCAGCTGTACGTGGGCTGCTCGAGGGTTGGAAAACCAAGCAATCTTTATGTCTTGGCACCAAGTAAGAAAACCAGAAATGTTGTACACCAAGAGGTTTTGAGAAATTGAAAATTGACAAAACATCATGTAGGAAATGTACTGTGATATTGCTCTAAAATATACATGTTCTTTTCATCATATATTTGTATTATTCTTATTCAACCCGGGCGAAGCCCCCCCTCCCCCCCCTCCCACTCCCCTCACCCATCCCCCTCCCCTCCCCCTCACCCCCTCCCACTCCCCCTCCCCCTCACACTCCCCCCTTCCCCTCCACTCCCCCCTCCCCCTCCACTCCCCCCTCCCCCCCTCCCCCTCCACTTCCCCCTCCCCTCACCCCTCCACCCCTCACCTCCCCCCTCCCCTCCGCTCCCCCCTCCCCCCTCACCTCACCCCCTCCCCCTCCCCTCCCACCTCCCCTCCCCTCTCCCCCTTCTCCTCCCCCTCCCTTCTCCCCTCCCCACCCTCTCCTCCCCTCCCCCTCCATTCCCCTCCCCCCCCCCGTTCCCCTCCCCTCCCCTTCCTCCTCCCCTCCCTTCCCCCGCCCGGCAATGCCGGGTACTTCCCATGGCCAGCTGTACGTGGGCTGCTCGAGGGTTGGAAAACCAAGCAATCTTTATGTCTTGGCACCAAGTAAGAAAACCAGAAATGTTGTATACCAAGAGGTTTTGAGAAATTGAAAATTGACAAACGTCATGTAGGAAATGTACTGTGATATTGCTCTAAAATATACATGTTCTTTTCATCATATATTTGTCTTATTCTTATTCAACCCGGGCGAAGCCGGGTACCTCAGCTAGTGTATATATATATATATATATACATACATACACATACATACATACATACATACATACATACTGTCGCGTGACTACCCTTGGTGAACACCGTAGGGTAACACGGATGACCGATTGCGAGACTTTACACTCCCGAGGCGAAAACTCAATGGCGGATTCAAGCTCAACACAAAGTTAAACGCGCGGGAGGCCAGACGCAACGAGCTCCACAGCCTTATCTATTAAAATGACACACCCAGGAAACTGCGTTCAAATATGTACAGAAAATAATATAAGGATTTATTATTGCAAAGTAATAACAGTGAAAAAAACACGCGCCGGTAATACTAATAACTAAATCGGGACGTCCCCACACGACTGATATCAAACACAAAACGAGGGAGATTAATTACGAAAAGAACACGTCACGTCGTTCAAAATGTACGCGGATTCGGGCTTATCTGGTCTTTCGTCGTCTTTGTGGCTGCCGTCCAACACCGCTCCTTTCGGCCCGATCGCACACCTCGCTCCAAGTTCCACGGCCCTCTGCGTCCGCCACCAGGCCTCGTCGGTCCAACGGCCCACACACACCACGAGCTCCTTTGCTGCAACGGTCCACCGCAGGGCTGCACGAAGCAACCAAAACCAAGTGCCAACTGCCAACTGCAACGAGCTGTGGGCACGAATGTTCAACGAACCGTGTCCTGTGCCAACTCCGACGAACTGTGCAACGAACCGTGTCCTGTGCCAACTGCCACGAACTCTGGTACGGAACTGTAACAACGAACTCTGCGACTCAACTCTCTCAACTCTGGACTCCACTCGAACTCTCCAACGAACTCTGGACTCCACTCGAACTCCGAAATGGCGTCCGACCGTCGCCTATATTGGTGGCCGATGACGTCACATTGGCGCGCTCCTCAGCCAATCATAGCCTCCCAACTCGCCCAGGTCACGCCCTCTGCGGCATGCGACTCCTGACATCTCCCGTCCGTGACCCCGCGGTCCTGGTGTAACACGTGCCAGCGAGGTTGGTAGGCCTTTGAGGTGCGCAGGCGAGGTTTGTAGGCCTTGGAGGTGTAAACGGTGGCGGTGTATTGTGGCGGTGTTCTTGGCCTGGTGGTGCCCATTTATTACGAAGTCAATGTCAGGGAAAGGGAATTATTTAATGTTGCACTAAGGACCTAACTAATGTTTATGTGGTTTGCAGTGCCATAAAGGACAAAGGTTTGATTACTAGGTGATACTCACAGGGGCGTTACCTTTAATCCCTCACTATTTAACACTCGGACCTCCAGGTAGATCCACAATCATACATCTTACCCCGACAACCGCCTGAACATCAATAACTTATTACATGTAGAGTCCCTGTCACGACAGCCGAATACCTACCTATTCAGATCTACCTAGCTCTAGATGTTGCATTACCAAATTCATAACACAGCCCCCCCACTGGAACCGTAGCTCCTGCAAGGTTCACCGCAGGGCTACCATTCCAGCCTTAACACTTACTGTCACACACTTAATTAACCTATGAAATAAATCAGGAAGGGCTGTGGGAAGTGAGTCGGACTACCTACCTACACTTCCTTAACATGCTGAACCCCTTAACCATCATGCAAGTATGTACATCTTCTTCGTTGTTCCTGTGGAGGGAGGAAACAACAACACACAACACTAACTTAACCACAAAACTTAACCATCTTTCCAAAACTCAAAACTCTAACCTTTGTACATACCCCGGTCTACAGACCGCGTCCCCCGGTGGATGCCACAAGACTCAACCTTACCTGCGGGGCCATCCCCAATGCATCCCCCTAAATTCCCTCGGGCCCTGTCCAGATGTTACAGGTGAGTGACACGGCTCGGTGGATTTAGCCCACATTCATGCTACACAGACCCCTTAACCACTCATTCTCATTCCATAGGTCATCAAGGCATTTCAAAAATCAATAAGGTTCTTCTTCAATACACCCCCCTGCAGGACCATGGCATTGATGTCATTCACGTGTGTGTGCATTCCTCAACTAGGCAGCGGGGAGGTACCGCACAAAAAGATTGTGGGGGCGCATCAGGCTGTGGTGCCCGCAGTCCCAAAAACAAGTCAACCGACTTACAAATTCATTGCCCCCCCCCCCCCTTTACCTCTTGGCCCCGTGACAGCCCAACAGCCCCTTTCCGCCGTTACCTCGCCGGTGAGGGTCTCCACACACACCAGGCTCCTTTGCCTCCTGCTTTCGCGCAGCAACACGGGTCACCGGGGGACTTCCTCACCCCGCGGCGCCCAACCAGACCCTCCACCGACGAGCTCCAATTTCCAGTTACCACCGGCTGCCAGGGGTAATTGCCGCAGAGGGGGGCCCGCAGGCATCGCTCCTCAGAGCTTGCTCTGTACCTGCGGACACACACACCTTCCCCACCCATGGTCCCCAAAACACACTTCCTCCCCCGCTGCCATTCAATTCTCCACACAACTCAGCACAATTCAGTACAATTCATAGATGGTGTAAAAGGTGTTACAAGGCTTGCCATGGCCTGCCAATGTGAAATCCCATTCACAGTTCGAATCATTAAATCCTTACACCTTTCCATTAGCACATTTCCAAAAAGCACAATTTATCGCCCCTCATTATCTCCAATAATCATCACTCACTCTCCAGGTTCCACTCTCACGACCACATCAAAACACCTAACCACAACACAAAAACATACGCCACCCACAAGACACTGTGGCTCCCATTCCATCCCCTCACCGGCCATGTCATCACTCGCTCTCACCTCCCAACTCCAAATTACATGTCCCCAATTTCCCAAAGCAAATCCTGAAGCCTGGGACAGTACTCCTCAAAACACTCACCTCAAGTGCAGGTAGTTGCAGGTTGGTCAGGTTCAAAGGTGCCATCCACCCATACAATTCCCAAAATTTCACATTGGGCCAACCAAATACTTCCAAATTTCTCTTTTGTCCCCACTACACTGGCAGGTATGTGGATCCGCATCCAACGGTGATCATCACTACACTACCTGTGGCCACGACAGCTCTGCACCTCTACCGTGCAAGGGTCACCGGGACAAGGTGAGCAGTCAAAACGCCAACATGGCCCATGAGTGTCCATAAGGGCGCGACCCACCATCCATCCTTCGGCCCCCCTGCGAGGAACACAGCTGCAGCAGCCCCAGCTGGCCAATGTGGTGAGCACTTGCTGCCACAACACACACTACCGCACACACAACCTCGGCCCTGGGGGGCACGGTCGCAGTGCGTGGCATCCCTACAGCCACGTCCCCTGCACCTCCCCATCATCCCCCAGTCCGACTACAGAACTGCAGCCCCCCAGTGCTCACCCACACTTGACCACACCAAGGTTCAGTCAACAGCCATGCTCCACCAGGAGACCCACCCAGAAGACATGGTCCACACACCTCGGACACGCACAGCACCACGTTGACCCTCAGGCTACACAACTACATCCCCATCATCCCGCGTCCCAAATATCAGCACAGTTGCCCCCGCAACCAGTTGAAAGCTGTGTCTTGCTACCCTATTAATTTCATCACAGCCTCCAACACTTTGGTCTACACACCTGGATCAATAATGGCGTCACTGTACAGTGTCCACCATGGCATTTCAAAATCCACCCTTAAATTTCCATCTAACCCACAGATTACCCATGCCAACCATTTGTCACATTTCACTAACCTCACCAAAGAAGGATGCTTTGCCATACACATGCCAGCCGAGCATGGCCCATATGCTCGGCACGTTACACATCTCCCGATTCACATCCCCATGGCTCTCTTCCCAACCCGAGAGTCCATAAATCACAACGGAGCATCTGTGGAAGGTCACTCACACCATCACGTTCCACAGATGCCCCAATGGTTGTCCGGCAGGCTATCTCCATCCCTGTCCATTCGATTTGACCCGCGTCCATAGACCAACCACCATGCCAGGTCACCACATGCTGGTTGTCCCAGAGTCCCTGGAGGAGAGTGCCAGGCCGCATGCCCGGGTGGTCACCACATCAGTCCCAAGTTGGCCGTCCGCAGTGCCACCACCAAAGCGCGACCCACAACACCTCCCCCTAGTGGTCCTCAATAAATGCCAACCCAGACTTGAGAAACCACCTCGGACCCCTCTGGAGGTCTTAACCCCCACCAGGGTCCGGTGACCCTGCCGGCCCGAGCCACCAGCTCGGACGGCGCCCCGACGGACAAGGGACGCCACACTCCACCAGACCCCCCGTGGGACCCAGGTCGTACCTCGACACCCAAGGCTGGACCCCACGTCCAAATCTCGCCATCACAGCCCCCCAGCTGGCTGGCATACCCAAATTTTGAAAGGGGCAACTTTTGCCCGAGGCCATCACCCATGACCTCTCCATATCCAGATCCCGCAGCCCGGGGACCAATCCAAACCATGGCTGCTCCAAATCAATTTCCCATTGTAATTTTATTTTACAAATTTTCATTCCCACTGCCATTCCGCAGCTGCAGGGAACAACCTCTACCACCGGTTGTTCTGCCCCTCCCTGCAGTTGATCCAAATTCCCTACAGGGACCAAATCTCCAGAAGCTCTATCTCCCGATCCTCCAAGATCCAAATCCAGCCCGGAGCCAACACACTCCCCCAACTGGTTGTCCAATTTTGGAGCCTCTGTTTCCAAATAGCAGTGTACAGTGAGCGTCCCCTCGGTCATTCCAACCACCTCCTTGGACCAACTCACCTCTTCCCCCAGACTCCTTTGGGCCTGAACAAGCTCTACCTCCATGGGACTGTCACAGGTCTCCAGCCGCTGGATCAACTCATCCTCATCATTACAAATCATTCCTGGCCCCGCCAGGCTTTGATCAATATCCCCAATAAATACTCGGTCCGGCTCCATTGCACGGACCCCCAAAAACTCTACCCCCTCTTGCTCCGCACCACCGCCCTGGTGCTGCACAATTCCAAATTCATCCCCCGGTTGGGGTGTTGTGACATCCACACGGTCCCGATAAACAACCAGGCCAGAATGTGGGAAACATTCCCCATTACAACTCTCACATTCCAAATTTCCTTCCCCGCTCACCTGTGGACACTCCACGTTTACCTGCAGGCCTTCCCCATTTACTTCAATTGCCATTCCCTGTGCAATTCCCAATTTTGCCATTCCCGGTGCAATTCCCTGCTCGTGAGCAACATGCACATCTGCATGGGCCGTACTCTCTCCTGTTCCCAATCTAGCTTCCCCCCGTTCCGATTCAATTTTATCACTCTGGGCATTCAGTTCCCCTTTTAACCCATCAATTTTATTTCCCATTCCTTCAATGTGTCCCTCCAATCGATCACTCATTCCCTTCATTCCTTCCCTCCATTCCTTCCCCTGTGACTTCATTTGTTCATTCAATTCCCGACTGGCTCGCTCTCTCTGTGCGTACATGTCTCCCATCTGCTTTCCCAATCGCTCACTGTTCTTTTCCATCTCTTCAATTTGTTCCTCCAATCGATCACTCATTCCCTTCATTCCTTCCCTACATTCCTTCCCCTGGGACTCCATTTTTCGAAGCAATTGACCCAACATCTGGTCGGTTGTCGGGGCCGTTCCTACTACTCCCGACTCCCCGGTGGGGGAGGGGGATAAGTTGGTGCTCGGGACGAGGGAGGTTCCAAGGCTCACCTCTGCATCTAATTCCCCTATTTCCGTCTCACTCCCGACGCTGACGGAGGCCTCGCTGCGTACTTCCATCTCATCAATTTCCGACATCCGCTTTCCGGAAGATTGTTTCCCGCGCGCGTATTTATTTTAATAATTCCTGAAACAATTTAAATTTGACGAAGACACGATATCGCGCTCCGTTTGCCCGATTGATTATTAAATTTCTCCGCCTCGACTATAAAAATTTTGCGTTCGAACGTCGGGCGCAATGTACGCCCGACCGTGTCGATGTCTCCCCGCGGACAAAAAAATTTGTCCGACCGTGTCGATGTCTCGCCGCGGACAAAAAAATTTGTCCGACGGGTTCAAATCCTCCACTCCTGACACCACTTGTCGCGTGACTACCCTTGGTGAACACCGTAGGGTAACACGGATGACCGATTGCGAGACTTTACACTCCCGAGGCGAAAACTCAATGGCGGATTCAAGCTCAACACAAAGTTAAACGCGCGGGAGGCCAGACGCAACGAGCTCCACAGCCTTATCTATTAAAATGACACACCCAGGAAACTGCGTTCAAATATGTACAGAAAATAATATAAGGATTTATTATTGCAAAGTAATAACAGTGAAAAAAACACGCGCCGGTAATACTAATAACTAAATCGGGACGTCCCCACACGACTGATATCAAACACAAAACGAGGGAGATTAATTACGAAAAGAACACGTCACGTCGTTCAAAATGTACGCGGATTCGGGCTTATCTGGTCTTTCGTCGTCTTTGTGGCTGCCGTCCAACACCGCTCCTTTCGGCCCGATCGCACACCTCGCTCCAAGTTCCACGGCCCTCTGCGTCCGCCTCCAAGCGCCACCAGGCCTCGTCGGTCCAACGGCCCACACACACCACGAGCTCCTTTGCTCCAACGGTCCACCGCAGGGCTGCACGAAGCAACCAAAACCAAGTGCCAACTGCCAACTGCAACGAGCTGTGGGCACGAATGTTCAACGAACCGTGTCCTGTGCCAACTCCGACGAACTGTGCAACGAACCGTGTCCTGTGCCAACTGCCACGAACTCTGGTACGGAACTGTAACAACGAACTCTGCGACTCAACTCTCTCAACTCTGGACTCCACTCGAACTCTCCAACGAACTCTGGACTCCACTCGAACTCCGAAATGGCGTCCGACCGTCGCCTATATTGGTGGCCGATGACGTCACATTGGCGCGCTCCTCAGCCAATCATAGCCTCCCAACTCGCCCAGGTCACGCCCTCTGCGGCATGCGACTCCTGACATCTCCCGTCCGTGACCCCGCGGTCCTGGTGTAACACGTGCCAGCGAGGTTGGTAGGCCTTTGAGGTGCGCAGGCGAGGTTTGTAGGCCTTGGAGGTGTAAACGGTGGCGGTGTATTGTGGCGGTGTTCTTGGCCTGGTGGTGCCCATTTATTACGAAGTCAATGTCAGGGAAAGGGAATTATTTAATGTTGCACTAAGGACCTAACTAATGTTTATGTGGTTTGCAGTGCCATAAAGGACAAAGGTTTGATTACTAGGTGATACTCACAGGGGCGTTACCTTTAATCCCTCACTATTTAACACTCGGACCTCCAGGTAGATCCACAATCATACATCTTACCCCGACAACCGCCTGAACATCAATAACTTATTACATGTAGAGTCCCTGTCACGACAGCCGAATACCTACCTATTCAGATCTACCTAGCTCTAGATGTTGCATTACCAAATTCATAACAATACATACATACATACATACATACATACATACATACATACATACATATATATATATATATATATATATATATATATATATATATATATATATATATATATATATATATATATATATATATATATATATATATACTGTATATGTATATATATATATATGTATATACACTGTAGATACAAGATGATTTGTAATACTGACTACCACCAGGTGTCGCTATACGATACACATTTACATAGAGAGAGCTGGTACCTTCCCTACACCTTGTGCAGGTTTGGCCAAAAATATTGGCACCCTTGCACTTTTTGCTAGTAACGCAACATTTCTTCCAGAAAATTGTTGAATTTAAAAAATATTTTGGTATCCACATATGTATTTCCTTGGTTTGCAGTGGAACAAACCAAAAAAAATCTGAAAAAATTACGAAATCTTAGCTTATTCCACACAGAAATCCTAACATGGCCCAGACAATATTATTGGCATCTTTTAGAAGTTGTTAGAATTCAAGCAGGTGATTCTGCTTGGGCCCAAGTTTGTATAACGAGGTAAAGATGAACCGATTAGATTTTGGGGTCAAAAGGTCAAAGATCAAAGTCTGTAATCGGTTTATAACTTGAGAACCGCTAATGTGATCCAATTCAAACTTGGTACAGGCATGTTTAATGCTGTAAAGATTAAGTGATTAGATTTTGGGGTCAAAGGTCAAATCTGTAATAGGTCTATAACTTGACAACTTGACAGAAAGCAAAAAGCAAATATCTATTTTGGCGGTCAAACCTGGACCCACTTTGACCCCCCCCCCCACCCCACACCCCTTTCCCCACCCCCATAGACCCTCAAAGGGGCAAAAAAAAATTAATGCCGTGAACAAACTTTGGTACATCACGGGTGATAAAGGTTGTGGTCAAGTTTCATCGAAATAGTGTGTAGTTTCAGAGAGAAAAGCTAATTCCTATTTTGGGGGAGGGGGAGGGGGTCAAGTCTAGATCCACTTTGACCCCCGGTGGACCGCCTTAGACCCCGATTTTTTTTTAATGCCGTGAACAAACTTTAGTCACAACACAACAATTACCATTTGTGCCAAATTTGGTCGCTATCCCATCACCGGTTTCATCGAAGAAGTTTCAAGTGTTTTTTGGACGGACCACTGATGGACGGACTGACGACGCGCCATCGCATAAGCTCCCCTGAACTTCATTCCAGGTGAGCTAAAAATTAGTCAAAGGTCAAGGTCAATAGCATCCAAAACATATAAAACACCTATTAGGCCCAATTAAAAAATGTATCAACCAAGTTTGTTATGCTCAACATTCCATCATGTAAAACACTTGATAGGTCAAAATTTTCCAAACTACCAAATTGCTGTTTCCATGGCAACTATTGTTAATTTGGATTTCACAAGCATCATGCTGTGCATGATATCTTTCCTGTTTGTCTGCTCTCCTATTTGTGAGCAGGATATTTCAAAGTTATGGACTGATTTGGACAAAACTTGTTCGACAGGTTGGGTGTATGACAAGTACAAGCTGACAAGATTTTGGTTAATGCCCGGATGCAGATCCAGGCTATCAGTGGGATACAAAACTGTAAACTGTTCAGCCTGGCAGAGGAATGCGCTCTATCGAGGTTCTCCAAATTCTCATAATAAATGTTTGTTGAAAAGTTGATGACAAAAGCTTAAATTGCACAAAGTTATGGCTTGGATAGACACTGAAGCTTAATGGTAAATAAATAAAGAAACATAGAAGCGATTACAAAATCCGGCTGTCTCGCGCAGCACAGCGACAGAAAGGCTGATAAGGCATATTTCTGCTCACTGTGACTGCTCTTTAACATTTTACCCAATGATTTCATAATTAAATATGTTTAATTAGCTTTTTCCATATTCTCAATAATAAAGGTTTGTTCAAAATTTTGTCAAAATCTCAAACAGCAAAAAATAAATAAATAAACTACAATGGCACTCTTCGACATCACGATATCGACTGATATGCCTCCGCCCACATTATTACATTATAATACTTGTATCAAGTTTGATTTCAATCCATTCAGCTGTGCCTAAGTTAGCACATTTTTACTTGACATGACCTCTGACCTTTGACCCCAAAATTTAATCAGTTCATGTTTACATTATAATACATACCTGCACCAAGTTTTAATTTCAATCCCTTCAGCTGTTCACAAGTTCTCACATTTTTACCTGACATTACCTCTGACCTTTGGCCTTTGACCTCAGGATCACAAAAATCGAATCATTTAATCTTTACATCATTATACATACCTGTACAAAGTTTGAATTAGATCACTTCAGCCATTCTCGAGTTAAAGACCTATTACAGACTTCGATCTTTGACCTTTGACCTCTTGACCCCAAAATATAATAAGTTAATCTTTACCTCATTATACATACCTGTGCCAAGTTTGACTAAGATCCCTTTGGCCATTCTCGAGTTATCGCGGAAACGAAAACCTATCATGGACGGACAACCTGAAAACGTAATGTCTCCGGCACCTTCATCGGCGGAGCCATAAAAAAAAAAAAAGGAGTGGCCGAAGGAAACGGTTCAGTTTGGCATTTTTCATACGAGGTAGGCAAAGCCTAGAAACGAATGATACCCTAAATAATTACTCTTTAGAACCATATAATTACCCTTTAGAACCCATTAGAATTACCACCCTTTGGAACTCATTACGATTACCCTGTTGAACCCTTTAGAATCACCCTTTAGAATCCTTTAGAATTACGCTTTAGAACCCTTTAGAATTAAACACGGTGGATTAGAAAAGTTCTTCATTTTTGACAGACGGATGGAGGAAGGACATAGCCAAATATTGAAGTGGCTTCACTGCTTAAAAGGTTATGCCCCAGAGCCTAGGCAGACAGACAGAAGTGATTGCAAATTCCCATCTCGGGCTGTGTGGTGAACGTGCTAATAACATACACCAATTCTGCAGGCATTCAGCCATCCGCAAGGATGGGTTCTTCACTCGGGCGATTAAATGCAGGTAAATTAAGGTTACGATGTGAATGCAACATAAGATTAAGGTTACGATGTGAATGCAACATAAGATTAAGGTTACGATGTAAATGCAACATAAGATTAAGGTTACGATGTGAATGCAACATAAGATTAAGGTTACGATGTGAATGCAACATAAGATTAGGGTTACGATGTGAATGCAACATAAGATTAAGGTTACGATGTGAATGCAACATAAGATTAAGGTTTTGATGTGAATGCAACATAAGACAAGAAAGAGCAATCAGAGATTGCAAACCCTCACCAGGATGTATTTTAAGTGGTTTTTAAGGCTTTTGTGTTAAAACAAATATGGCGGCCGAACCACGTGAACGATGACGTCATTTTTTTTTTTCTCCACCAGTTTATGCCTACATGGTGCTCAAAAAATTTCATCTTGATAGGATGAAGTATTGTACTTGTCGAATTATGACGTCATAATGGAGGCACCTATGACATCATCATTAACATTTTATTCCCTGTGGATAGTTCTTTCCAATGAGCCATGTCTCAATTTTTGCTATTCAGCGCTTTCCGAGATAAAGAGGTGCAAAGTTTTTCGATTTTTCCAAGATGGCGGCCGAACCACGTGACCCATGACGTCATAATTACAATTAAAAAATTATACAGGTGGAGTTGCACCTATGGTGAAAATTTACTGTCAATCGGACCAACGGTTGCAGAGAAAATCATATTTATTCTGTGCGGACAAACAAACAGACAAACGGACAAATGGACTCAAATGCAATACCCTCTCCTCTGGCGAGGGTAAAAATAAACAAACATGTCCACTCCCGAAATCTTATTTTCTGGAATATTATTCCTGGAGTTAAAACTTCATGTACATAGACTCTTGGTAGATACCAGCAGCAAAGTGACACATTTTTTGACCAATAGGACTCAAAACCGTACAATAGCTGAATAATGGATCGTGAAGCTTACAAAAATCTACCAGCTCAATTCAACCAGTCTCGCAGACATCAAGACAAAAATATTCTTTTCAAACTTGTTTCACAAGAAGGAAATATGTTGGCTTCATGAAATCAAGTTGCAGTAGCTTGCCGAGCTGCTATCCCCGCAATATGGAGCAAAATATTCACCGATAATTTTACTTTGTAGTCAAGTTGTATGTACTATTACTATTCCCAAATGAGCGTCAAAATTCTGTTCAAAATCATTTGGAAATCTAACCGCACATGCTGCTTCAACCAAGCAGCAGCAACCTCGACTGGTATCCGCACTCACCATAAACGACATCAAACCGAGGCCTTTGCACGTCGAATTGATGGCACCAATCCAGTTCTGCATTTCCAATGGGCTATCCGCCTACGTACCAGTGGGATACAAGCCAGAGTTGGAATAGAAAAGCCACATGCGCTACTTTTATCTTCATTTCTCATATTTAAAGACATTTTAGATCCTATTGTTGCAAAATATTTTTTCAATCGGGCATCATGTGCTTCTATGAAGTGTATTTGTTGTCAGCTTAAAAGGTGTGTGCAGGCTTATGTTGCACACCAAGTTTGAAGTACAGTCCCTACAGTAACATGGGTTCATCCGAGAAAAACAAACTGGTGGTTCTCTGTAAATGAATGCATTCAATGACATTTACTTCTTACTATAAAGGTACAACCTTTCAATGATGGCAAGGCTAAAAAATCATAACCAGAAGTTTTGTTCCAAAACATATATATTATATATATATTTTTACTACAACCACACTCTCTCCTCCTGCCTTGACCAGCTTGCGCCTGTAAAAACCAAAACAGTTTCTTTCACCCATTCTGCTCCCTGGTTTACCCCTGAACTCAGCCTGATGAAAACTCGTGCTCGCCAACTTGAAAAACTCCGCAATAAAACAGGTCTCAGTTCACTCCCAAGCCTACAAGGACCACCTACAACACTACAAAGATGCCCTCTCCCACGCCCGCTCTGCCTACTACTCTCAAATTATCCACTCTGGCTCCGGAAACCCAAAAGCACTCTTCTCGACAATAAACAAACTCCTCTGCCCCCTGGACACCACCACCCAGTCATTCACAGTAGACAACTGCATCTCCTTCCTTTCTTTCTTCCAACGCAAAATTGACAACATCTACAACAGCTTGACCACCGCCGCACCCGCTTCCCCTCCAACCACCTGCCCCCCCTTATCCTGCTTTCCCCCGTCTCAATTCTCCCCCGTCTCCCCTACTGACCTCTCTGAACTCCTCATAGGATTGAAAACTGCCACCTGCACTCTTGACCCCATCCCCTCCAGCTTTGTCAAGGCCTCCCTCCCTGCTCTCTCTCCACTTATCATTGCAACAATAAACTCCTCCCTGTCTACAGGCATCGTCCCACCATCCCTCAAAATTGCTGCTGTTACCCCCATTCTAAAAAAACCTGGTCTAAACCCTGACACCCTAAATAACTTCAGACCCATCTCCAACCTACCCTTTCTGTCAAAAGTTTTGGAACGCGCTGTAGCCGCGCAACTCAAACATCACCTCTCTGCCAATAACCTGTATGAAACATTCCAATCCGGATTCCGCTCCAACCACAGTACTGAAACTGCTCTCCTCAAAATCACCAATGACCTTCTCCTCTCCTCTGACGCTGGCAACCTCAACATTCTCGTCCTCCTCGACCTCAGCGCTGCCTTTGACACCATCGATCACACCATCCTCCTCACCCGACTTGAATCCACCTTTAACGTTACCGGCACTGCCCTCTCTTGGATTAAATCATACCTCTCTGACAGACGCCAGTTCATCTCCATCAATAACTGCAAATCCCCCACTGCTCCCCTCCCCCAAGGTGTCCCCCAAGGTTCAGTTTTTGGCCCCCTCCTCTTCATCCTTTACCTGTCCCCCCCCTCGGTCACTTAATCCGCCGTCATGGTCTCCAATTCCACTGCTTCGCCGATGACATCCAGCTTTTCATCTCCACCAAGTCCGTCTCCACCGACACCCACTCTATCCTGACAAACTGCATCTCTGAAATAAAATCCTGGCTTCAAATCAAATTCCTCAAACTTAACTGTGATAAATCTGAAATAATCATCATTGGCCCAAAAACGCTCACAAAATCCACCCATAACTTTGCCCTCAACATCGACGGTATCCCAGTATCCACCTCCCCTCTCATCCGGAATCTTGGCGTCATCTTTGACCAAACCCTCTCCTTCGACAAATACACTAAACAGATCACAAAGACAGCCTTCTTTCACCTGAAAAACATCGCCCATCTCCGCTCATCCCTCTCCTCCACGGCTGCAGAAACCCTCATCCACGCCTTCATCACCTCCCGTCTGGACTACTGCAATAGCCTCCTCTATGGTTCACCCTCAACAATCACCAATAAACTCCAATACATTCAGAACTCCGCTGCCCGTCTACTCACCCATTCCCGGACCCATGACCACATCACCCCCGTCCTTTACAAGCTTCACTGGCTCCCCATCTCCCAGAGAATCCAGTACAAAATCCTCCTCTTGACCTACAAAGCCCTCCATAACCTGGCCCCATCCTACCTGGCTGACCTCCTCTCCAGACACACTCCCACCCACAACCTCCGCTCTGCTGGTACCAACCTCCTGACCCCCCCCCCCCATCCGGACCAAATTCAGATCCTGGGGGGACAGGGCCTTCTCCATCGCTGCTCCCACCCTCTGGAACTCACTACCTCACACCATCAGAGACTCCTCCTCACTCACCACATTCAAAACATCACTCAAGACCCACCTGTTCAGCACTGCATTCAACATTCAACCCACAGCATTTAACCCCTGACTATCACTTCTCCTTCTCCCTCCTTTTGCTTTAAATATTTCCCTATTGATTCTTGTCTTTTTGCAATTGTTGTTTTCATGTTTTCTTATGCATTATGTTTTGCACTCTGTCAAAGCGCCTTTGGGCTTCATGAAAAGCGCTATACAAAATAAATGATTTATTTATATATATATATATATATATATATATATATATATATATATATATATATATATATATATATATATAAAACTGTAAGAAATAGTAGAAACTCCACAGTACGAGCAGGGCGTCTCATTTGCATTGAATAAATAATCGTTAGATTAAATAAGACGCGGACGTAGCTTCAGGATGTCGATTTTTAATTGTCGACAAGCTTTCGACCAACAAAGGTCTTCTTCGTCGGCCCCAAGTTCAACTTCCGTTGAGGACTCAGAAGAAGACCTTTGTTGGTCGAAAGCTTGTCGACAATTAAAGATCGACATCCTGAAGCTACGTCCCCGTCTTATTTAATCTAACGATTATATATATATATACATATATATATATATATGTATATATATATATATATATATATATATATATATATATATATATATATATATATACAAATATATCTATATATACAAAGCCGACGTACTTCCAGTCCCTCGAGCGACGAGGCTTGCTTCGATCTCTCCACGGCATCAAAGTTTGAGTGTTTTCCCGTTCGTTTCTTTGTCAAATTTCCGCTGCGTATTTTGTTGTGTATGTGTTATTGTGTGTTTCTATTTGGTTTTGGTTTTGTAGTTGTTGCAAATTTGTGTGTAATTAGTCGTTTCTTTGTTCGCGCCTCGTGCGCCTCGTGCGGCCTGGTGTCTCGTGCGGCCTCCGCGTCTCGACTTGTGCCCCGCCCCCTATATCCCGTTTTTCTTTCACCTCTGTTCCTGCTTTCTCAAATCCACGTTCTCACTTAGAGACTTTTCCCAGATTGTTTTTCATGGTTTTGTTTAAATATTTTTTTAAATGTTTAAACCGCAGCCGTGATGCTGACGCCACCCCCCCCCCCCCCCCCCCCAGAATTTCAATGTTTTAAACGTTTCCCAGTGTGTACCCTGGATAAGAATAGATACGCCGTATCCCTGCGTGTTGTAAGAGGCGACTAAGAGGGTTGGCGTCAGGAAGGGCATCCGGCCATAAAAACATTGCCTCAAAAAGAGAACCATGACAATTATAACTACATGTGGGCAGGGTACAGCCCGAAGTGGAGATCGGTTTCTGAGGTTTGGGACATGGAATGTAGGGACAATGACAGGGAGATCAGGAGAAGTGGTGGAAGTATTGGTCAGAAGAAGAGTGGACATATGTTGTGTGCAAGCGATGAGATGGAAGGGAAGTGGTGTGAGAATGGTGAAGGGTACGCAGGGACAGAAATACAAGTTTGTGTGGCAAGGGTGCCTGGGGGGCGTGAATGGTGTTGGTGTCCTGTTTTCTGAGGAGTTTGTAGACAGTGTGGTGAGTGTGACTAGAGTGAGTGATAGGTTGATGGTGAAAATGATGATTGGAAAGCTCTTGGTGAACGTCATCTCGGGATATGCTCCGCAGGTTGGTCGGAGCGATGTGCGATGTGTGATGTGTGATGTCTGGTGTGCGATAGAGAAGCCGATGGAAAACGTGAAAGATGAGGAAGTTGTTGTGGTAGGAGGAGACCTAAATGGACATGTGGGAAGGAGTATGGATGGTTTTGATGGAGTTCATGGGGGTTACGGATATGGTGTGAGAAATGGAGAAGGTGAAAGGATTTTGGAGTTTGCTGATGGAGCTGATTTGTTGATTTGTAATACTCAGTTCCAGAAAGAGGATAATAAGCTTGCTACATACACGTCAGGTGGGTCGACGACAACCGTTGACTACCTGATGGTGCGTAGGCGAGATAGGGGGCACCTCCGGGACACAAAGGTGATCCCGGGGGAGGAGGCTGTTTCACAGCACCACTTGGTTGTCTGCGACGTAAGGGTGAAAGGTGCGAGGAGAGCTCGGCGGGTGAAGTACCAACCGAGAATGAAGGTGTGGAGGTTGAAAGAGGTGACAGTAAGGGAGGCATTAAAAGAGAGGCTGAGTAGGGTCGAGGATGATGTGGTTGAGCTTGAAAGTGGTTGGATGTCAATGAAAGCTAGTCTGTTGGGAGCCGTTGGTGAGGTATGTGGATGGACAAAAGGTCCACCGAGGCACTCGGAAACATGGTGGTGGGATGATGAAGTTGGAAAGAGGATTGACGAGAAGAGGAAGAAGTTCAAGGAGTGGCAGAAGGCGAAGGGTACGGGAGCAGAAACAGCAGAGCATGAAAGTTATAAGGCAGCCAGATAGGCTGCAAAGAAAGAGGTAGCAAAGGCCCAGGAGGCATGTAGGAAAATGTTCGGAGAACGCTTGGATTCGGAAGAGGGTCAGAAAGCAGGATTCAGGATTGCAAAGCAGATAGCGAAAGAGAGGTGTGATGTGATGGGGGTGAGTTGCTTGAAGGATGAAGTGGGCCAAATCGTTGTCGACCCAGATGGAATTAAAGGAAGATGGAAAAGATATATGGAAATGCTGTTAAATACAGAGAATGAATGGGATGGCAACATCGAGAGTAACCCAGTTTTAGGACCGGCAGAGAAGATAACTGAGAAGGAAGTTGAGGAAGCGATAAAAGCAATGAAGGGTAGAAAAGCGGGAGGGCCGACGGGAGTTGTGGGAGATATGTTGAAGGCAGCAGGAAGTTTGGGTGTGAAGAGAATGACAGAGATCTGTAATCTGGTGGTGAAAGAAGGCCGCATTCCAGTGGATTGGGAACTGAGTACCCTCGTCCCTCTATACAAGGGGAAAGGTGACCCTCTGGAGTGTGGCTCATACCGAGCGATAAAGTTATTGGAGCATGGAATGAAGGTATTGGAAAGGGTGTTGGAGAGGAGGATAAGGAAGAAAGTGAAGATCGACGAAATGCAGTTTGGATTCATGCCAGGAAGAGCAATGACAGATGCGCTTTTCATTGTGAGGCAGTTGCAGGAGAAGTACATGGAGAAGAGGAAGAAGTTGTTTCTTGGGTTTGTTGATCTGGAGAAAGCATTCGATCGGGTTCCACGCAAAGTATTGACATGGGCATTGAGGAAGTTAGGAGTGGAGGAATGGTTGATCAGAGTAGTGATGGCAATGTACAAAAGAGCGCGCACAGCTGCAAGGACGAAGGACAGGAACAGTGGTGAGTTTGAGGTGAAGGTGGGAGTGCATCAGGGGTCGTTACTAAGTCCACTACTATTTGTAGCTGTGATGGAGGTGCTGGCTCAGAACGTAAAGGAGGGTTTACCGTGGGAGTTGTTGTATGCAGATGATCTGGTGTTGATTGCGGAAAGTATGGATGGATTGAAGGAAAAGATGAACACGTGGAAGGAATGTATGGAGACAAAAGGTCTGAAGGTGAATATCGGAAAGACGAAGGTGTTGGCAAGTGGTAAAGCATGTGGTGAGGTGGAAAGAACTGGGAAGTGGCCCTGTGCTGTGTGTAGAAAGGGTGTCGTAGTGAACTCCGTTCAGTGTACAATGTGCGCTGAGTGGGTTCATCAAAAATGTAGTTGTCTGAGAGGGTCATTAACCAGTGTGGCAGCTACATTCAAATGTAAGGTGTGCACAGAGGGAGCTGCAGATGGAGGAAATGTTGAGTTGGATCTTGGAGACGGCGTGAAGGTGGAAGGTGTGAAAACATTTTGCTACCTCAGAGACATGCTCAATGGAGAAGGTGGATCAGACTCGGCAACGGTTGCTCGAGTGAGATGTGCATGGAAGAAGTTTCGGGAATTGAGTGGCGTGCTGATGATGAGGTGAGTGTCGTTGAAGCTGAAGGGAAAGGTGTTTGCTGCATGTGTGAGAAGTGTTATGATTTATGGGAGCGAGACATGGGTAATGAACGTAGAGCAGCAACGAAGGTTGGAAAGGGTGGAAATGTGAATGGTTCGACGGATGTGCGGAGTATCGTTGAGAGAGAGGAAGACAAATGATGAATTGCGAAAGATGATGGGAATAGAGCCTGTGATTGATGCTGTGAAGAGGAACAGGTTGAGATGGTTTGGTCATGTGTTGAGGAAGGATGAAAGTGACTGGTTGAGAAGAGTGATGGAAATGAATGTAGAAGGAAGTAGAAGACGGGGAAGACCGAGAAAGACTTGGCTAAAGATGGTGGAAGAAGAAATGCGGGCAAGGGGGTTAACGAGGAGAGATGCAGAAAATCGGGCAAAATGGAGAAGATTGTCATGGTGACCGCAAGGCTAACCCCCGCTCTAGCAGGGAAAATGGCCTTTAAAATGCATGTTGTTTGTTGTATGTTATATACAAGAGTATATATAAATATATATGTGTTTTTATATATATAGTAGTTGTCTGAGAGGTATATATATAGTATATATACTATATATATAGTATATATATAGTATATATATATATATATATATATATATATATATATATATATATATATATATATATATATATATAATCGGAAGAAATTAAATAAGTAGCGGACGTAGCTTCAAGACGATTGATCTTTAATTTTCGGACAAGCTTTCGGCCAACACAGGCTTTCTTCTCAGCCTACAAGAACAGCAGGCATGCATATATGTCATTGTTATGATGTTGATATATGAATGAAATACATACAAAAAGAAGAGATCTCGTTAACGCTCACTCACCAACCTCAATTTAAACAAAAAGTGAGCCTATGTTACAGTTGGTACTGTACACGCGCACATATATAAACACATACTCACATACTGTTTATATTTATGTAAATACACTGCCTACATTTGTTAATGTCATATATAAAGGTAAAAATATGTTTATGAAAAAAAAGGGATGTAAAAGGGATGAAAAAAAGAAAAGTGAATGAGCCACGGTGAATGAGTTGGAACATCCATTAATCGTCAAAATTTATGCCATGAGGGAATGTTGTCCGCAGTTTGTGTATCAAAAAAGATTCACGTTTCATAATTGTGGTGTGTAATCGATTTGTAGCCGATTGGATGGCAGAGATTTGTATATCGTTTATAGAGTGATCCAGTTGGTTAAAATGTATAGTGTAAGGTCGAGATTTTCCCTGATTGGTGTGAAAGTTACTGATCTCTGACCGTGTGTCATTAAAGAGCGTGTAGAGTGCGTTTTCAGTTTTGATTCCGAGATCAAATTCTGAGAGTACGTAAATAACGGTCATCAAATTTTGATCTCAGAACAGTTGGACATGCGCAGCCAGATACAATTGGTCTACCTGGATTGTTTACCTTGTGTATTTTACCTTACATTACCCAAACCAAAAAGCACCTGGGAAACCACGTGTTGACAATCCATATCTACATGTCTATATGGAACATGCGAGCAATTAAATTGAAAATGTGGCGCAAAAATACAATTCTTCCAGACATAAGGACAATCTTACAAAGGCAGAGCGACGAGCACTCCACAATCTCCAACATAATGAAGACTTAGTCATAAAGCCAGCAGATAAACGTTCTGCCGTTGTCATTATGTCGACTACCGATTACTCGATTAGTCATGATTCTCCCCTCGTACCTTAAGGACACAACCAGTTTTCTGACTCAGATCCGAGGATTGAACAAAACATACTCACCTTTCAAATCCCGAATAATTTTCGCCACGGCAGATGTTACGTCCCTCCACACAAATATTCCACATTCAGAAGGCCTGTCTGCATGCCGCAAAGCACTGGATACACGACAAGTCCAAATCCCATGGAGCCAAGACCTTATACACCTATTGGAACTGACACTCAAATTGAATAATTTCCAATTCAACTGACGACATTACATTCAAACTCAGGGCACCGCTATGGGTACACCTGTTGCACCATCGTACGCCAACATCTTCATGGGAATGATAGAGGCCAAGATCAATGCACAACCTCATCACGGCATCTTGGAAAAATCCTGGGTACGTTATATTGATGACATCCCAGTTCATCTGGTCAAAATCCCCCCGTAGTCTCATACAATTCCAAAATAAATTAAATTTGATTCATCCGACCATCAAGTTTACATTCGACAGCTCACAGTCCGAAGTTCACTTTCTAGACACATCACTCATACTTCAAAATAACAGACTCGAAACAGAACTATACACCAAACCAACAGACACTCACTCTTACCTTCTCCCTTCTTCATCTCATCCTAACCATACAGTCAAGCACTCAGAGTAAGACGCATGAGCTCAACAAAAATGGCAGAAGAATCTTCTCTCACCATTAGAAACACACTTCATTGCAAGACATTATGACCCTCACTCTGTGAAAGAAGCAATAAACCGAGCAAAACGCATACCGAGAGCAGACCTTCTGACTTACAAACCCAAACCTGCAACTAACCGTGTCCCACTGGTAACCACCTACTTCCCTACCTCATCCCAATTGCCAGGTATTTTGAATAAGGCCCCTCCCTCCTCTCCTCCATCAGTCAGAAACACTCTGCACCACATTTCCTCAACCTCCACTGACATCATTTCAACATGGTCTGACACTCGGACCTTTCAGTAAAAGCAAAGCACCTACAGCCCCACAGCAAAGAAACTAAGATTCCAGGCTTCCATAAATGCACAGCAAGCAAATGTATTATTCACAACCATTTATTAGAAGGAAACAAATTCTGCAGTTCTAGCACCGGACAAAAGTTTCCCATCACCACCTATATGGACTGTAAATCTACATAGGTCATGTAATGAAATTGTGTCTAAGTTGAACCCAGGTGCTATGCTGTCTCCGACCACTGAGGGGCTTCCATAAGAACTCGGACAGACATCGCTCCGACACATTCCTGTGACATTTATTCTGTGTGGTAGTGCATACTCGAATGGTGCGTATTGCTAGATGTTCCAGGCTTGCTTGCACTAATTGCTAATCCATTGTTACTTCTATGATTACGGTATACTGATACAATGCTTGTTGATTTCTTACAGGTGTTGCTGGAGATCGATACTGAATTAAACCTACCATTGGGACACCCTGGTGTTGGTGTGGACACCCTGGACACCCTACCAAGTCCCTGGTGTTGGGCTAGCGGCTAGGGTGCCGGCTTAGGATCCTAGGATCCTGGGTTCGAATCCCGGTCGATTGCTGAATTAACGCCAGGGGGGTTGACTCAGCCTGTCATCCTTCCGAGGTCGGCTAATTGAGTACCAGTTCACTGGTAATTCCCTGTTTGTCGTTAAAGGTGGCAAAAAGGGTTGGCGTCAGGAAGGGCATCTGGCCGTAAAACATTGCTTCAAAAAGGGGACCGAAAAACAACAACAACCACGGTTCCCGAAAAAGGCCAACCCCCGCTTTGCGGGGAAAAATGGCCTCTAAAGGTGGTTTTATTGGGACAATGTTGTAGATCTGATTTTTCCAACAGGTCATACACCTAATCACTTGTCAAAAGTGCACCAAACAATATGTTGGAAAAACTGAAAACACTCTACACACTCTTTAATAACACACGGTCAGAGATCAGTAACCTTCACAACAATAAGGGAAAATCTCTACCTTACACCATACATTTTAACCAACCGAATCACTCTATAGACGATATTCAAATCTGCCATCGAATCAATTACAAATCGATCACACACCACAATTCTGAGACGTGAGTCTTTTTGGATACACAAACCTCAGACAAAGTTCCCTCATGGAATAAATGTTGACGATTAACGAATGTTCCAACTCATTCAATCCACCTCAACTCAATCAACTCATTCACCGTAACTCATTCACTATTTTTTCATCCTTTTTACCTTTATACATGTAGTTAACAAATGTAGGCAGTGTATTTATACAAATATGAGCAGTATATGAATATGTGCTCGTTTGTGTTTATATATGTGCGCTTGAGCAGTACCAACTGTAATGTAAGCTCACTTTCATTTAAATTGAGGAAGGTGAGTGAGCGTTAACAATATGTCTTTTTGTATGCATTTTATTCATATATCAACATCATACCAATGACTTCTCATCATGCCTACTGTTCTTGTAGACTGAGAAGGCGGCCTTTGTTGGCTGAAAGCTTGTCTGAAAATTAAAGATCAATCGTCTCGAAGCTACGTCCGCTACTTATTTAATTTCTTCCGATTATTTATTTAATGCAAATGAGGCCCCCTGCCTATATTGTGGAGTTTCCGCTATATCTCACAGTTGTGTGTGTGTGTATATATATATATACATATATATATATATATATATATATATATATATATATATATATATATATATATATATATAAATAAAGAATTTAACTCCAAGAAGAAAAGTGTACATTAATTTTTTTTTCCACTGGTGATAATTCAACCACTTTTGCCATTGGATGCTGGTCCTGCTAACAACTCTGAATGTGCTGCGGCTTTCTCTGAACAATGGCCGGAGCCCGTAAATGTCAAATAGGTGAGGTCTACCTGGATGGTTAGGTCACCATCTCACGTCTACCTGGACTTTGTGGGCATTCGAGAGTGGCATTGTGCTCTGTCAGGCAAGATTATTGCCTGCAGCATCAAGGCCACCTGCATTACTGGCTTTATGCCTTTCTCTACCTGCACAGTCAACATGTTGCTATCAATGGATCTCCCACTCCATTCTCCATGGCTGCTCGAGTGCCACAAAATAGTATGCTCGGCCCAGTCTCATTCTTCATCTACATCAACAACCTCCCCTGATACTCTGGAAAATCCTCTATTCTTTTTTGCAGATAATTCCACATTGTATCACACAGTACACCATCCACCTGACAGATGGGCAGCAGCTGTGTCATTCTCTGCTGATCTGGAATCAATTGCATGAATGAATGATCGTTTTAAGGCCATTTTTCCCCACTAGAGTGGGGGTTAGCCTTGCGGGCCCCATGACAATCATGGTTCCCTGTTTGAGGCAATGTTTTTATGGCCGGATGCCCTTCCTGACGCCAACCCTTGGTCACGCTCTTACGATGTGCAGGGATACAGTGTGCCTATTCTGAATCGGGGTACACACCGTGATCATTCATCCCAGCAAGCTGGTACTCAATTTGCCGACCTCGGAAGGATGACAGGCTGAGTCAACCCCCCTGGCGTTAATTCAGCGATCGACCGGGATTCGAACCCAGGATCCTAGGATCCCAAGCCGGCACCCTAACCGCTAAGCCAACGCCAGGCTTGAATCAATTGCATGTTGATCTTAATACTGAAATGTTTCAATCTTGGCAAATGTTTCACACCCTATCGCTACAGAATGATCAAACTAACCTTCCGATCCATTTCCATCGTCAACCACTGGAAGAGGTTTAATTCCTTTAATCAGTCAGGCCTCATCATCAATCATGACCTCTCTACTGGGCTGACCATACAGAAAAGCCAGCATTCAGTCAAAAATTGGGGATGCTCCATCATTTCTTGAAAAATCAGAACTACACAGTCAACGAAGGCCTTTGTCCATTGCTCATTGGATTACAGCTCTCCCCTTTGGGCTGACACCCCTGTTATCACATCTGCATCTCCTGCACTCAGTGGAATCAAAAGCTCTCAACAGTTGTGGCCTCTCCTGCCACGAGGCAAAAGCTCAAGGCCTGTTGCTGTCAAACCACAGACGAGTCTGTGGCCTCTATCACTACATATCCTCCAGTCGAGATCCCTCGGTTCTCACAGTCATTCAAATGCTTGCGGCACAAACTGTTTTCCCGCCAGGCCACATTTTTCACTTTGGTTCTCGCTGCATCCTGTCAGATGCAGCAGCGGTATTTCCGTCTTGTCAAATTCTTCCTCGTATTTCTTCTGATGAATGCGAGGTCTTTAAGGACAATGCATAAATAAGAGCTACTGTCCTTGCATTACTAGAGATGTGTATGGGTTTTGTAGAATATAAATAATTGTATTTCTTCTTGCATTCCCACTCTATGTTAAATACACTTTCTCAACATCACTTGGTCTCAGAATGATTTGAGTGTCTGATTGCAAGCCACATTGGCTATGAACATCTGTTAAAGGACCTATTGGGTTTATTGGCGATTAGTGTCCACTGTCCAGCACAAAATGTACCTGCGTCCGATCGGCCACCGCTCGGATTGCTAATTTGGGTGATTGGGCGCACAGCATTTATCAGCAATTCTCCCTACAATCTCGAGCATTGCACCTGAGCACGTTAAAGCAAAAAAGCAGGCCTGAGACCCTGCTCGGAGTGCCCGAATCAGCTGGCCAGCGTGACCACTGACACGGTTTGTTAGGATTTGGACTGGATAACCGGGATGAATCCGGTGACTAACAATACCTTGCATCAGCTTTGCACCTGAAAGTCGTCCTGAGAGCTCACTTTCGTCATACAATGCCAAAACGAGTAAAAGCCTCAAAGGTCTGTAGCTTCAACCTGACCATCATTGCATTTAACGTTGTTATTTAATTATTTAACGTTGTTATTTTAATTTTATTTTAATTTAACGTAATAATTTTTTAATATTCATTTAATAAATAAATTTTAATCGTAATCCATTTAACGTAATAATAAAAAATATATTTTAATTTAACGTTGTTATTCAAACATGGCGTCAGGAAGGGCATCCGGCCATAAAAAAACATTGCCTCAAACAGGGAACCATGATTGTCATGGGGCCCGCAAGGCTAACCCCCACTCTAGCGGGGAAAAATGGCCTTAAAACGATCATTCATTTAAGGCTCCAATCCAACAGCTTGCCAAAATACAAATGTTTACCAATGGCTCGTGCACAAAATGCAATTGAAAATGAAATGTCATTTTCATGATGGCGAGGCTGTGAATATGCTGTGGCATTTGTGCGGTTGCGAAAACTTGTACCTGAACCAAAAAAGTCCTGTTGTTGGTGATAATTTCAAACAAGTTGTCCCGCATGCTTGCCATCCTGCAACAAAGGGTACAAACAATTAGAGGCTGTAAAACGTACATTGCCAATCATTGGCTGAATAGAGAATGAGGGTCATCAAAATAAGTAACCACGACCGAGCTTTTGCATCAAATACAACGCCGCGAAAACAAACTTACGCGTTTTTCGATTCCTTCGCGTTCTTGATGTCTTTAACCTGCACCACCTTAATAGGCTCTTTCTCCTGCAGTACACCACGAGAGTAGAGGATGTACAAGTCCACCGTCATCATGAACGGAGATAATTTCAAATCGTTCATTTAGAAAACTCAAATGATGTGAAACTATTTTTTGCGAAATAACAGATGCGGTTCTTTAAAGTTATAGCTTTAAGTGACACAAATATGGATTTAAAACAAAATCCTGAAATGTCTTATGCAAATAGAGCATCAAAATTCGGCAGGCCTCTGAAACATACATTTTGGGTGGGGGGGGAGGTGGGACTTGCATTTCGTACAGACTTTTTTTTTTTTGTATACAGGATCGAGGCTCGTGAAAGAGCTAACATTTATCACACACAAAAATCAAACAGACACACAAAACATATAATAAGGGGAGCAGTAGATAGAAATGTTGTGCACAAACACAACAATTGACAGCAGGGACATCGGGAGATCTGTGGGAGGGAGAGGGCTTGAGGGGAGGAGGCGTGGGAAGGGGGGTGGGGGGTGGCAGAAGTATAAAACACAAGGATACTGCAAGGACTTCCAGGAAAGAAGTTGGTATTTCAAAAAGGTGGATCTGGGGTGAAATTAGTGGGGGTAGAAAAGACAAAGGTTTTGGATGGGGGAAGATAAGAGATGGTGGTGAACAGCTGTTTTAAAGACCTGGAGGGAGAAGTGGGATTGAAGTGAGTGGGGGAGTTTGTTCCAGAGGCGGGAGAAAAGGGGAATAAAGGAGTGAAGGTGAGCAGAGAGTCTTGATTTTGGCAGTTTAACAATAAGAGGGTTGCAGGCAGATCTTGTGCGACCTGAAGGAATATTTGGGGGACAGAGCCCAGAGAGAGCTGGGGGAGCAAGGCCGGAGAGGAGTCGGTAAAGACAAAGACAACCAACGTGCCTGCGGTGAGGTAGTGAAAGGCCCTCGGAGTTAGCTTCATCGCGGGAGATTCCAATGATTCTGAAAGCTTTGGTTTCAACAGCGTGAAGCTGAGCTAGGTGTGAGGCAGGAGCACCGGCCCAGAGGGGAGAACAGTATTCCATTGAGCTGCGGATGAAAACCTTGTATGTGGTGAGGAGCTCAGCTGTGCCAAGGGAGGACTTCGCATGACGGAGGATGCCCAGTCGGCGACTGGCTTTGGAGGCCAGATTGGAAATGTGGTTTTCCCAGGAAAGATCATGGCAGATAGTGAGACCCAAAAGCTTGAGTGACAGAACTTCTTGGAGAGGATTGTTCATAAAGTAGATGGGAGGGTTGTCCAGACGGTCTTTTCGGAGAGACATCGTAAGAATGTGAGATTTGTCAGGATTGAAAGACATGTTCCACTTGTTTGACATGTCTGATTTTGTCCAGGTCTGCAGAGAGTGAGGAGGCTGCAGACTGCCGATCTGAGGGATGAGGAATGGAGCGGCAGAGAGTGGAGTCATCAGCAAAGAGGTAGAGAGGATTTTCAAGAGTCAGAGAGATTATTGATGAAGACCAGAAAAAGCACAGGGCCCAGAACACTGCTTTGGGGAACTCCAGCCTGAACAGGAAGGGGAGATGAGAGAAACCCATTCAGGGCCACACGTTGACCACGACTAGAGAGGAAGTCCACAAGCTATGCGTGGAGATTTCCATGGATACCATAGGAGGAGAGTTTGGTGAGCAGAGCGGGGTGCCAGACCGTATCGAAGGCACGTGATATGTCAAGGGAGACAGCTCTAATTTCCTGTTTGGCATTGAGGACCTCCATCCATCGTTGAGAAAGCAGAAGCAGCATGTACAGAGTAGAGTGACCAGGTCTGAAACCAAATTGATGACCAGAGATCAAGCCATTGGAGAAGAGGAAGGATTTCATATCCGAAGCAATGATGGATTCCATGACTTTGCTGATAATTGGGAGAAGGCTGATTGGTCTGTAGTTGCTAGGATCTGTTTTCGCGCCTTTTTTGTGTAAAGCGGTGATGTTGGCAGATTTCCAAGCTAATGGCAGATGACCTTGAGCAAAAGAGAGGGCGAAGAGAACAGAGAGAGTGAGTGAAAGAGCGGAAGAGCAGGATTTTAGGACCCATGGGCGGATGCCGTCAGGTCCAGTTGCAGAATCAGAGTCGAGGGTTGACAGAAACTTCTCCACCTTGTCAGGAGAAAAGGACACAGAGTCCAGGAGCAGCTGGGTATGACTGGCTATCGTGGGTACAGAGATGGGTTTGGGACACAAGATTTAGAGGCAAACACAGAGTTGAGGCATTCATCTTTTTTACGAGCGGAGTCAGCTGTGTAGCCGTTTGAGGTAAGGGAGGGGATGGATGGAGGGGGAACAAACGCGAGAAACAGATTTGACCAGATGCCACCAGGATTTGGAAGAGGGAGACAGGTTTGAGAGTTGTCTTGAGAGAGGAGAGATATTGTTTCCTGGCTCTCCTGAGGGCAGACACACACTTGTTTCGGGCTTTGTGAAAGGAAATGAGATTTCCTTCCGTTGGATTTGCTTTCCAGGAGGCAAAGGCAAGTTGTTTCTGGGCAAATGCCTCATCACAAGATTCTGTGAACCATGGATGGGAGGAAGGGTATGACAACTGAAGACGAGATGGGATAAATCTATGCATGAGAGAGAGCAATTTACTTTGGAAAACTTCCCAGGATGAGTTGATGTCAGAGGCGGTAGAGATGGGAGACCAGTCCAGATGATTGATGGCTGCTTGAAGACCGTGCCAGTTGGCCTGAGTGAAATGCTAGACTCGACGACGCTGAGGAGGCTCTCCGAGAATGGCCAGAGAGATATCCACTTTAACAAGCATATGGTCAGATGAACCGATTGAAGCAGAAATGCAGCAGACATTTGCAGGGAAGTTAGTCATAACCAAGTCCAGAAGAGAAGATGCTCCGTTGACTGAGATCCGGGAAGGAAATTGACAGATTGTGTCAGTCCCAGTGAGTCACAGAAGTCCTTTGCTGAGGTGCCATGGCTGGTGAGAGGTACCCACACCCAGCCAACTGGCATGGTGACAATTGAAATCACCACATATGAGGAAGAGAGAGTTGGGATGAGTAGATGGAAGTTGGTCCATATTATCAGACAGTGAGATGTAGATGGAGTCATCACTGTTTGGTGGATGGTACAACACACATATGAACAAAAGCACAAATGCACCAAATGACAAAATGGCTTGCACCAAAAACAATGCCCTTGTATATCCATCAAATTTTACCTTTTTTCAATCCAACAGTAAAATATTGTCACGTAATTCCCCAGGTGAACACCACACAGATCACAAATGGCCAAAGCAAGCTTTAACTCCGAGGTGACGATCAAATGCGGACTTTATATATGCGCCGGAGGAAGAAAGGGAAGAGGAGGAATGAAGGGTCTAAGCTGTTGTCTGCTGGCAGTCCCAAAGTCTGCACAGAAAATAACTCAAACGAAAAACAGGTTTAAAATGTACAAAAATAAGTAACAGATTTATTAAAACGGAATGCCGGTAACAAGAAAAACGCGACGAAAAATAAAGTTCTATATGGAGCACTCCCAGAACAGACACCGTACACACACACAGAGGGGAATTCAAGAACTGGAAAATAATAGTGTAATTATGGCACTTAGCTCAACTCGCTAGGTGCGTCAGCAATCGTCAGGCCCCGATCGTGAAGTCCAGACGCGGCTTCTGCCTTGGCGGGAACAAGACCTCGCGGTCCATCTCGAATGGCAGGCGCGCAGCCTGCTATCCAACCGCATTGGCAAAAACACCAGCTCTTCCGCCTCGTCCTGACCACCACTGGTAAGATCTCCACCAATCCACACACAGTCCGCTTCTGACATCATAAGTCGAACCTTGCCAATCAGCGAGTCCCTTCCTACCCCGGCCTTCCCGTTGGTCAACTACCGCCCAATCACTGTCCTTCTGGGCGTGGCTCTCGGCCTGCCTGAGCTATCTGTGCCTGCCAAGTCGGGGTTGTCAGCCCTAGTGCTTGATGTCTGGCTTCCGGTTGGTTTTTATTGTTATTTAGTGAAGTTTAATGGCAATTCTAACATGTGTCTATGGTGCGGTGCCATAAAGGACATAGGATAGATCACAGAGGTTTGACTAACAAGGTAGTTGTTAACATAATCCCTATAACTCGTTAACATGCCCCATTCCTCATAATAGGGATGAAGATACGCCTTAATCCGACATCCGGGCTAAACAGGTCCTCTACTTATTACATGGTGGTGGTTCTTCTTCTTCACGACAGTCAGAGCATGTTACCGACACAAATATACCTGACTACATATCACTACCCCACCAACATAACAATATCAAACAAAATTGTTTTAATTCAACAAAGTAAAGGAACAGGTTCTTCCAACAACCTCCCCTTCGATCATTAGCTTCGACGATTGACATTGTTGCCCATTCTATTTTGTGTGCAATTTATACAAGTGTCCTCATCTGCTTCTACTTGTCTTCTGAGATGTAGGACAAACTCTGTTTTGAAGGAATAACTTGTTTGAACCTAATGGGAATGTAACAGTCATTTTACATCTGGTTTTACTATTAAAATGGGAATTGAAAAGCTTCAAACAACTTCAAAAGCTTAACTTCATCCCTGGTTAAACTTCATCTCCTACTTTCATACTCAAAATGGTTCAATGAAGTACATCGGACGCCACAAGTTGGCTAAGGAAAGAAGTATAATTTTTCACTGCTTATCACATTTCCTATTACGTAAACTTCATTAGCAAATGACTGACCAATCAAAATGCAACTCTAGGATCAGCCACTCCAAGAAAGCCTTCTCCAAGAAATGACAAAAATGTTCCCACCTCCTCAGATTTGTAGTATCGCAGCATGTTCTCATCCAATACAAAATACCTTCTTCTCCACGTTTTCATCTGTGGAGCAATTATGCAGGACACCACACACAGCAATTATTAACCATTGACAATAGTCTCTTGTAAGAACTGTTCGTGATCTAAAGATATTTTGCTCTTCTAAAAAAAACCATAGGGCATTCAGTCAGAGGCAGAATAGCTCTTATGGTAATGTCTACCTATATATTAAAGCAACCGGATTTCTCCGTACGTCCATAGTTCTGTTACACTCATTTTGCTGGGACGTAATTACGGCATTAAGTCGAGCGCTGGTGGAGACCTTTACGGCGGTGTATTATTCACGACTCAATGAGAATTGCATTTTGCAACTTAAAATAAAACAATTTCATGCCTGATCCCTGGGAATAGAGAACGAATATAAAACAATATAAATGACTGCTTTTTGCGAACAAGTGTGCGTATCACTGAAATCAACACTGCGTTAACAGTGAACAAAACGCGTCTGGAATAAACCTGATATAATTTGACGCGCCGTTGACCAATATGCATCCACCCACATCAAGTCGTTGCTTATTCTAACTATGACCTAAAACCTCAGGTTATAAATATATATATATATTGTTGCGGTTTTGAGTTTTGTACAATAAAGGTTAATTTCCCCCTCATAGTTTAGTCACATAAACAACACGTAGCCTCGCAATAGTGCAGTTATTTCTTAGTATTTGTGAGCATAGTCCTTTTCCTGTGTTAGTCTTGCGTTGAGTAGAATAATGAGAGTAAGTCCTTTCATCGCCTCCATTGCCTTATGCCTCCATGGCCGCCTTGTGCTGCCTTTGGCTTTTTGGCGTGAATTGACACGAGGCGGGCCTGGCGGGTCGAGTCAGGACCGAATGAGGGCGGCGAAGAAGTCGACGGTAAGCGCAAGCCGCCAATCAGGGCTCAAAGGGAGTGGGTGCGACAATGCGTCACAGAGCATAGTTGGAACATTCGAGAGGGCTCAGGGCGTGTCCATATAACCCGTTGCGCAAAGCCCCCACCAGGAGCAGTTCGGGGTGAGCAGTTGAGTGCGGTGAGTTCGGCGAGTTATGAGCTATTGGAGAGGCGCGTATTGATGAGGGTTACGAGATCGGAGAAAGACGCGCATGAACCATGTATAAGGGCTCGTATTAAAGTGACGCTCGGTTGAGCTTGAGGCTGAGCCTCTATTGCATTGGGTTACGTGAGTGATAGCGCACTGGTAACTCGACGCGCTGTGGAAAGCCGCTGAGAGACGCGTACATTCCTTCCCGCCTTCCTGCCTCGTCTGCTGCCTTTTGTTCGAGAGACGCGCTGCGAGGATCCTTTCCACCACCTGCTTACCATCTTCGCGGGACGTGCTGGGACCGTGGAGAGCACGCCAGGCCGCCGATCCTGGATGACCAAGGCAGCGCGTGAACATCATCCTGCCTGCAATTCCCCTTTGTGAGTGTGACCGGGCCCGTGTCTGGGGTTAATCTAAGACTGACTAAGTTCTGCTCTGTGTCTGCTTTCTACCGACTTGTACATTGTGTAAATAATAATAATAAAATCCTGTTAGTCCTTTATTTGTCCATCCTGTGTTTTCCATCATTGATTAAGTGTGGTACGAATAGAACCGCTCGAATCGGGTTCCAATACTGGAAAACTGCACGGACCACGTGGTACGCAATCCGCTCGGTGTACTCAAATTACACGTGGCTCGTGTGAGGCTTGCTTCCCCGCTTCTGTGGCGGCACAGGTATTTAGGTACGTGCGAGACGGTCCCGAAACCCTACCTTGCGTTTGCCCGGAAGGGGCATTTCAAGTCTCGGTTACGCCGGCCCAGAAAGAACAAGGGGCTTAATCCCCCCTTGGTAAGGGTAGGGAGGGCGGCAGAAAATCGTAACAATTGGTAGTCAGGAGTGGGGATTTGGAACCCCGGACCAAATTTTTGGACACCAAAATTCTCAAAATCACAAGCGGCCGAAATTTAGTTTAAGAATCCAAATTTAATTCGTACCATGGCTAGCCAAGGCGGTCGAATGCCGGTGGGGGTAGATGAAGAGGTAGAATTGATAACCCAGGACCCACAGGAAGTTGGTAGAAGAGGAGGAAATTGATGAGGGGGCGGTAGCTGGCGAAGAAAATGGCGGCGCCTCGCATGTGGCGGCGGCAGCCGAGCCCGCGGTGCCAGGGAACTGGGGTCTTTTTGTGATTCAACTCGCGGTGAGCTTCGAGGAAGTGAAGGATGGCATGAAAAAAATAAATGGGGCAATGAATGCCCAAAAGGACGATATGAAGGCAATGGGTGATCAATTGAAAGAAATGGGAGACAAATCCACCCAGGAATTGGAAAAAATGATGGCAGCATCAAAGAAGGACATAAAAAAAGCGGGGAAGTACATAAGGCGCAGGTTGAGCGAGGAGGTCGCAATGGGACGCAACGGGGTGACGCGGAGTGAGGAACGCGTGGAGAGCGAGGTTAGGCAGAGCGCAGCTAAGTTGACCGGGAGTATAGAAATCGCGACGCAGGGTGTAGAAAAGCCGACGGTCGCCGAATTGGAAAAGAAAATTTTATTGGCGCCGGCCATCGTCGAAGAAAAAGAAATAATTCAAATTGAAGAAATGATTGAAACCGAAGAGACAGTAGAATCGGGAAATGAATAGCGGGAGAAAGTAATGGGATGCGCACAAAGTTTGTATTTGCATCGTGACGTCGGGCTTGCTAACCAAATGGGAAATTTGCAGGTGCTGGCGGGAAAGGAGGTCTCCAAGGTGAGTAGAAATTATGGCGCGAATGTGTTTGGCGCGAATGGGTTTATGGCGCGCTTGGGAAAGAAACGAAACCCTGGCGGTCGTGGAAGGTCCATTGTGCGGTGTACGAGGGCGACTGGTGCGCATGTGAGAGAAAAGTGTGCACTGGAGCGCGGGTGTGAGAGAAAAGTGTGCACCAGAGTCTGCAGTAACGGGAGAGTGTGTTACAGAGTGTATGACAGCAGGTGCACGAGAAGAGTGCGTGGAGAAACAGGAGAGTGCACCCCGTGGGTGTTACAGACTGTGTGGGGAGAGTGTGTTGCAGAGAGTGTGCAGGAGTGCACACCAGAGCGTGTTGTAGAGTGTGTGCAGGAGTGCACACCAGAGCGTTGTAGAGTGTGTGCAGGAGTGCACACCCGGGGGTGTTAGAGTGTGTGGTAGAAGAGTGCGTAGAAGAAGAGTGCGTACTGAAGTGTGTGAGGGGTGTGAGTGCGCCTAGGTGTGTGCAGGTGTGTGCAGGTGCGAGTACAGTGTGTGAGGGAGAATGCACACCAGAGAGTGTGGAAGGAGAGCGTGCGGTAGCAGAATGTATGGGAGGTGCAGGGACGCCTGGGTGTGCGAGTGCGGAGTGGGTCGCGAGTGGTGAGAACGCGGCTCAAGCATCGACACCGACCGGGGTAGCGTTTAGCGCGACGGATAGCCGACGTGAGCCCACGGTGAGTTGTGTGCAGGAGGGACCGGCCGGGATCGGTGGTGCGGCGGTTTCACAAGGACCGCCGTGCACAACCCGTGCCGGCCCCCGCCCTGTATGGTTGGTGCCGCGCCGTCGCGGCAAAGGCAATCGGCAAGGTTCAAGGGGAGGGAGGAGATTTCAGAGCCGCACACCTTTGCGGGTGCGGTGCTCCGACCGTGGGCGGTTGGGGCCATCATGCGTGGGACCGCGAGGCACCGCGCAGGGATGGAGCCCTGAACCTCGGACCATCCATACCTCCCCCTTTGGATCGAAAATGCCGGACGGACACCACATACAGGAGACCAACCAACCGAATGGATCGCTCGACCTTTCGAAGCCGAGCTGCGACGACATACATCCACACGAAGAGGCTCGAGTATAGTGGACTGATGAGGCTAGTGTACCCCGCGTGGGGGAATGGTAGTGTTACCATTCCTCACACGGACAGAGCCCATGAGCATTCGATTAGGGGGATGGCAGTGTTAGGCACATGGAGATGCCAGCGAAGGTTACCTCCATGGGGCACCGAAGCTAGCCAAGGGAGGGCTAGGATAATGATAGGGAAGTAGAAGGCAGACTGTAGAGGACATGAGATTTAAGTAGTGACATCTGAACTATAGTGGGGACGTAGGCAGTTTAGATGGTTGTTAATGACGAAGGGAGTGCTTAGTGTAACGTGATGACGGGGAAGCACGAGTCGAAGGGGAAAACTAGGTAGATATATGATGCTGTGTGTGTGAGGAGTTGTGTTGTTGAGAATAAATGGAATTGGTTTGAGTGAGAACAAAAGGTGTATGGAAAAAGGTGTGTGAGCACAAAAGGTGTGCCAGATATTTGGTGTGTGGAAGTAGAGGTGTGCAAATAAGTGGTGTGGAATGCTTGTGGTGTGGAATGCTTGGTGTGGGTATAAAAGGTGTGGAATGCATGGTGCGAAGGACTGAATGGGGGAATAGTGGAACCCATTAGCGAAAGCCCGGGGGGTAGTGTAAAGCCAGGTAGAGGGCATAGGCAAAATTTGTATGGATATTGACACCTGTGGTGCAGGTAGTGGCAAGTAGTGCTTTGGAGGGTGCATGAGTCAGTAAAATGGCTGGGCGTGTGGTTTAATTGGTGCGTATGGTTATTGGGGCACTCCGCCACTGGTAGTTTGTCAGCCAGGTGAGGCCACAGGTAGGCTCTGTGAGCCAGTTAGGGTAGTTATGAGTTGTTGAGTGGGGCCCGAGGATCCAAAGGAAGGACCCGGGTTGCCCAATGCCAAGGTGGGCATCAGGGGGTAAAGAGCCAGGAGGGGCCTTCCCCAGTTTAGGTTGTCGCAGGAGAAGGTAACCTCGGGTGGCGACTTCAGTGGCGGAGGTGCGCAGGTAGGTAGACCTGCTAGTGGAACCACATGACCCAGCCCCAAAATTGTGCAAGGGCACAGTATGAAAATTCAGTGGGAGTGAGACCCAAATTTTGAAGAGCACTACAGGGTGGGCAATGGGAATTCAGTTTTTAGAACCACATGGTTTAAAGATGGCCGATTGGCGGGGTACGACCCCGGGTAGTTTAAAAATAAATGTCAGTAGTGTAGTTAGGATGAGAAATCCCTTCGCGCCATCCACAGCCATGCACCGAGGAGGACGAAGCTCCACACCAGGGCCAAGTGAACTGTTTGAGTGTAAGACGCATCGTGACGTAATGAGTTTGTGGTTGTTCCATTCCTTCCTTCCTTCCTGGGATGGATTGGGAGACGAATTCGGAGGTAGAAGGAGATATGGGAGACAAGACGTAGAGACGAATTTGTAAATACAAGAAAGGGCTAGGGTAGTCTAGGCCGACATTGGGGGGTACGGACGGTTAGGGACGAGCCTGCTCTGCTCGCTCCTCCGCGCCCCTCACGCTGCATTACCTTGTTTTGCTGTGTACCTTTGTGCCCTTTTCCGCTTTGCTGGTCGTGCTTTGTCTCTCCCCCCACCCCAGGACCATTTTGGAGGTGGAGCTGTGCAGCACCATCAACCTCTGCAGCATTCCTTGCTGCACCCTGCTACATCTGTGCAGCATCCCTGCTGCACTTTGTTACATCTGTGCAGCTGAACTGTGCAGCACTTTGCTGCCATATCCTTTTGTTTAACTTTTCTGCACCTGTGCAGCACTTTGCTGCACATTACACACAATATGGACCACAAGTCTTGTGGCCTTGCACCTCTGCTGTGCAGCACCTTGCTGCAAATTCACCTTGCATCTTCGGACCACTTGTTTAGAGTGGCATCAATGTCACGCAGTCGGACCACCTAAAGTTGGCCCTGCTTGGCAATGAAATAAAATGAACGCATTTTGTTGTGCATTTTTATTATGGTGTGCTAGGGACGAGAAGATTTGTAAGTTTAGTTAGCCCTGAAGAGCAGGAATGGCCTGTATGCCGGTCTGGGGGCTATCCGGTTTGATATATGCACACAGAAGATGCAAGAAGCAAGATGCAAGAAGCAAGCAGCAAATGTGATGAATTTATGAGTGTATTTTTTGTGCTTTGCTGTGCTTTCTCTCCCCTACAATCTTCTTTTCAAAAAGGACAGGTCCTGGGTCGTAGAACTGTAAATAAGGTTAAGGTTTTTTTGGGCTTGTATATAAAATGCTGCCCACCGGGTATATGTTTAGTTTGACAAATTCCGGATTCGGTTAATTGTGGGCGTGATTCTGTTAGATTAGCTACTCAACGCAATAGGGGGGACATATTTAGTGTTTTAAAACTGTCACACCCACAGGTTAGAGTAAATGTTAGGGGGCACCACATCTATATGTCACATGTAAAAGTAAAAGTTAATTTTCCAGATCATTCTCAAAACCGGCCGTTCCAATTTTGTTAGGTTCGACTCGGGGATGAATCTGACGAGGGAGAGGGGTAGTGTTGCGGTGTTGAGTTTTGTACAATAAAGGTTAATTTCCCCCTCATAGTTTAGTCACAAAAACAACATGTAGCCTCACGATAGTGCAGTTATTTCTTAGTATTTGTGAGCATAGTCCTTTTCCTGTGTTAGTCTTGCGTTGAGTAGAATAATGAGAGTAGGTCCTTTTATCGCCTCCATTGCCTTATGCCTCCATTGCCTCCTTGTGCTGCCTTTGGCTTTTTGGCGCGAATTGACACGAGGCGGGCCTGGCAGGTCGAGTCGGGACCGAATGAGGGCGGCGAAGAAGTCGACGGTAAGCGCAAGCCGCCAATCAGGGATCAAAGGGAGTGGCTGGGGGCAATGCGTCACAGGGCGTGGTTGGAATGTCCGAGAGGGCTCAGGGCGTGTCCATATAACCCGTTGCGCAAAGCCCCCACCAGGAGCAGTTCGGGGTGAGCAGTTGAGTGCGGTGAGTTCAGTGAGTTATGAGCTATTGGAGAGGCGCGTATTGATGAGAGTTACGAGTTCGGAGAAAGACGCGCATGAACCAAGTATAAGCGCTCGTATTAAAGTGACGCTCGGTTGAGCTTGAGGCTGAGCCTCTATTGCATTGAGTTACGTGAGTGATAGCGCACTGGTAACTCGACACGCTGTGGAAAGCCGCCGAGAGACGCGTACATTCCTTCCCGCCTACCTGCCTCATCTGCTGCCTTTTGTTCGAGAGACGCGCTGCGAGGATCATTTTCACCACCTGCTTGCCATCTTCACGGGACGTGCTGGGACCGTGGAGAGCACGCCGGGCCGCCGATCCTGGACGACCAAGGCAGCACGTGAACATCATCCAGCCTGCAATTCCCCTTTGTGAGTGTGACCGGGCCCGTGTCTGGGTTTAATCTAAGACTGCCTAAGTTCTGCTCTGTGTCTGCTTTCTACCGACTTGTACATTGTGTAAATAATAATAATAAAATCCCGTTATTCCTTTATTCGACCATCCTGTGTATACCATCATTGACTAAGCGTGGTACGAATAGAACCGCTCGAATCGGGTTCCAATACTGGAAAACTGCACGGACCACGTGGTACGCAATCCACTCGGTGTACTCAAATTACACGTGACTCTGCGAGGCTTGCTTCCCCGCTTCCGTGGCGGCGCAGGTATATAAGTACGTGCGAGACTTGGTCCCGAAACCCTATCTTGCGTTTGCCCGGAAGGTGCGTTTCAAGTCTCGGTTACGCCGGCCCAGAAAGAACAAGGGGCTTAATCCCCCCTTGGTAAGGGTAGGAAGGGCGGCGGAAAACCGTAACAATATACAGACTTGGCATTTAATATGGAATATTTTTTTTGTGGGGGTGAACTTACTTTTCAAGATGACTTGGAACCAAAAGTTCATTGGAATTATGTTGAAATTATTCTAGATTTTGTTCATGTGACCTTTAAAAGAAACAAAAACCACATTTGACATTTCGAAGCAAATAAATTGATCCTTGAAAGTGATGTAAACTGAAATCGAACTCAATTCACAGACAGTACTGTGTTAAACTTCTGTACGTTTTCCAGAAGTATCTCTATTTTGCACATTAGCCAAAAAAAAATTCAACAAAAACAAAAGCTAAATTATGACTGGGATTATGGACAGTAAAATTACAGTTCAGTACTTCGTGTAACCCCCACGAGCATTCAGGAGAGCACGTACACGTCGAGGCATGCTGTTCACGAGATTTGCCAAGGTTTGGACAGGAATCGCTTGCCATGCAGTGACAATAGTCTGCTGCAATTCACGCACAGAGGTAGGCTGCTGGTCCAAGTTGTCGATTTGACACGTTAATTCTGCCCACAAGTTCTCTATCGGATTCATATCCGGGGACATGGCAGGCCACTCCATATGCTCTACACCACGGTCAGCAAGAAAGTGTTGGATCATGCGAGCACGATGAGGCCGTGCATTGTCATCTTGGAAGAGAAAGTTTCCTCGAAAGGCTGCACGAGCAAATGGAAGGAATGTTTCTTCCAAAATGACCCTGTACTTGAACTGGTTCAGGTTTCCATTCAGAACAACCAGGTCAGTTTTGCCCCCTGCATGAAAAGCAGCCCAAACGGTCACCCCACCACCTCCAGCTTGGACTCTGGGCACTATACAATCTTCGATGTGGGCTTCATGCACTTGTCTGCGCACTCGGACGCGGCCATCTTGACGATAGACCAGAAATCTAGACTCGTCACTGAAGGTCACGTGATTCCAGTGTCCTGGCTGCCATTGACGAAGCTCTCTGGCCCACTGCAATCAGCGCTGGCTGTGTTGTCTGGTCAGGCGTGGCTTTCTCAGGGGACGCCTGGCACGATAGCCTGCTTGAACCAGTCATTGGTTGACTAGCCTTCTGGATACAGGCACATTTGTCAGTTGCTGCCACTCAGCCCTAAGCCGATTAGCTGACTTGGTACGGCCATTGCAGACTAATCGGTGTTGCCGGCGATCATCTCTCCTTGTGGTTCAGCGTGGCCATCCTAGCCTCGGTATTGGAGTAGGGACACCCCTCTGGGTCATCTCGTTTCAGGATCTTTGACACCTGACCTTGAGTGATGCCATACTGCCGAGCAATAGCACGCTGTTTCATGCCAGAATTTCGTAAAGCCACCACTCCATGACAAACAGCATTGTCAAGTTGACGGACCAACTCCAGAGGAAGCGGCAATAACTTTTGTAGACGTGCAGCAGTTGTTTTCCACTAATACAGAACGCAACAACCCTTATATACCCAATTGTGAAGCCAATCGTCAAATGTACCTGTCCTTACATTTTGTCACGCCACCTGTGATATAATCCTGTTATTGACTTCATGCTGCGAAAGACAATCAGTGACATGGTTCTTTCAACAAAGACATCACCGAAGGGTAAAAGAAACTCACCAGATTGATATACTGAGTTCAGAAAGTAAGCCCAAGTCAAGAAAAAAAAAAAATTCCATATTAAATGCCAAGTCTGTATATATATATATATATATATATATATATATATATATATATATATATATATGTATATATATATATATATATATATATATATATATATATATATATATATATATATATATATGCTATGTTACATTGCTCAACAACTGTCAGCGAAGCAATGGGTTCAATGCTAGTTTTTCGCAAAGCTTTCTGGGTCCGATGTATCTCTCCCCTCCCCGTATCAAGTCCCATCCCAATATTTACACATCACAAGTCATGCTTGCAGGAAAGTGCTAGTTAAGCTGGTTATACCACTTGCAGCAATTGCGGGTAGAAAAATGTATTACATCATTTTCAAGAGTCAAAAGCCACACGTGCTGATACCATGGCCAAGTAAACATGATTAAATAGTACGTTGTTGTATTAATGACCTCGAGAGTTTCAATTTAATAATTAATGCGGATTAAGGCAAAGAGATCACAAGGTTGACATGTGTAAGCATATCTCAACGACGCGCAACAGTTTACGTTTTGTATCCCAGTGATAGGCTGGATCTGGATCGGGACCTGAACCAAATTTCTAATGGGCTTGCTTTTGTCACCGACGTAATTAATTCACCAAGTTGTCATAACCTGTTCACAACGTTTTGAAATGTCATGCTATATATTGTTTTTGGCCCTATCTCTCAATGGCAAAGAATTACTTCAGAAATTAATTTTTTTTTACCGAATCCAGATTCGGATCTTCCCCAATATCATAACAATTTGGCTTTGTCACACACCCAACCTGTCCACAAAATTTTGTCCGAATCCATCCACAACTTTTAGAGATATCTTTTTCACAGACAGACACACAAGACAAACAGACAAACAGGGGTTGAAAACACAACCTCCACCCACCGAATGAGCCACATAAGGTCTTTATGGTACAGTATTCATCGAATTTTGAAGAATTACATTGTGGCTGGAGACGACCCACAAAATGGTGGAAATTTTAATTTGTCAGAGTGGTCTACGTAAGACCCGATTAAAATGATTCTATTTGAATTGGTGGATATTTTGGGAAAGTGACTGTAAAAGTTGCAAAGCGAGTCCGATGCCTCTACGATGGTGCACCCATTTGCTTCATCCCCTGGAAACAAAATGTACCTCGACATGCATTCGTACACATGAGCACCGAAAAACTCCAGTCAGGGTCCTTTCTGGCATGTTCACAACCCGACGCAGCTCCCTGAAGTTATTTGTAGTGGCAAAGGAAGTACTCATTTTTATCTGGCCCAAGTATAGCATTGGAAGCAAGTATATTAAAGGGACAATTGATCGAAGCAAAATTATTTTTTTTTTAAACATTTTTTTGCAAGATTATGGATGAAAAACTCAAACAACCTGATCATGACCAAGGCTCCTTGAATACCCTTGCTTTTTTAAAATAAAGCTAGCGTCGATTTTAATGACAATTATATAATTGTAAATCTTCCGAAAGCCTAATTTCCAAATGTCTCTCCAATACTACTTCTTCTTCTTCCTCCATTTGTTTCAAAGGTGCAGAGAAGAGCTACTAGCACACTGAATGGATTAGGACGTACCAGAAAAAAGGGGGGAAAAAGAACAGTAACAAGGGGGGTAGGGGTTGACACCAACAGCATAGTTAAAGGACAAAATAGAGGGAGACGTGGACAAAGAATGGGTGTGGGGAGGAATGGGGGGGGGGGGGCAGGAAAGGATGCATGGGGTGGACAAGATGGACACAGAAGGAAACGCTCAGGAGGGAGAACTGGAAATTTGGAAGGAGGAGCGATTGGGGTGGGGTCAACAAGGGTAGAAAAGATCATGGTTTGGGATTGGGGACGATCCGAGATGGTGGTAGACAGCTGTCTTGAAGACCTGGAGGGAAGAATGAGATTAAAGATTGCGGAAGTTGGTTCCACAGGTGGGGAGTAGGGGGGGGGGGAGAACTCTTCTATAGAAGAGAACAGTAATACATCAAGTTGAGCCAAAAATCTCCCCAAAAACACTTTTTAAAAGACAAGCAGGAAACTCACCCACTGCCACGAGTATGTAATGCTGTCTGGACATAAAGAGCAAAATATCTACCGAGTTTCACAATCATAGCGTCTCAAGGTTGGGATGGGAGATTTTGACTCCACTTGCAAAAGTTCTTCCATTAGCCTTAGATACTCAAGAACACAAACAAAAAAAACTGATACCCCAAATTCTTTTATCAGTAATTCTGCATTCAGCAGAACACAGTGACACAAACATTGGGGAAAATATTGGGGTTGTGTTTAAACAAAGGATTCACACAGATCGAGGATAAAAGGTCAAACTAAGTAAACCTCAACACGAACTGCATTGCTAATAACCATGAAGGAGCTCAGGACTCATTTAGAATGTTCTTCACCTTATGGCTCATTTCTGTCAGTTTAAGTTCAAGTCCTCACCCCACGTCCACTACCACCCACCATGGCTGCCACGAGCAAAACATCGTCAACATTCGGGTATCGCCTGCATGCAGTTTGCCAGCTTTGGCTGCCTTCATTCTGTGGTTCTACTGCAGATTATTCTGGCATTAAACCAGTAACATTCACAGCTGTACCACGCACAGAATCCTAGTGACAAAAGTGGGAACAGGAAGATTATGGGGCGTCAAAGATAACCCCAAAAGGGCAATACCTTTGGCTCGTATTAATCACCTATGCTTGGTGGAAAAGCTTTCTTCCCACAATCCAAGATATTCATGCCTCATGCTCAAGACCGCATTCGAGGTCTGAACGGACGTGGTTCACTGCCTGCATTTCCTTCAACTGCCGATACCGATAAGTTATTTTTCTTGGTTCTGTGACTGTATATGATCACATCATATGGAAAAATAAATAAAGCAAGCTGGCATCGCAACTGCTCGACTCACCACAAGGCCCTGCTTTACGCAGTAGCCGGTTTTGATAACTGCCGCCTCTACCCCAGAAATTGAGGAATACCATCCATGGCTGCCCTTGGCTTCGGTCCCTTCCTTGGTCTCTGGGCTCTGTGGTTGTTCAACACGTCAGGTATGAGACAATGAAAAGGATCAACCATATGTTAGAGCCTTGCAGACTGCCTATATACAGTAGTATTAACTGAAATAACATTGTAAAGTGCCTCTTTACATTGCAATGCTTTTGTCATAAACTATGAACAGTCCACAAACTCAGTAGAGGCAAGACAATTACATTGCACCACCACATACAATCTCCTACATGAGAATTGATTTCGATTTACAGGCCTGCAAATAATCATCAGACTATGGTAATTATCAATTGTGTAATATCAGCCATAACCTGGAAAGTTGAATTTTTAAACAAAACGTAGGAAACCAAAACCACAAAATGAAGCAGGCAGCTGTACAAGTGGATGGATTGCAGAAAAGCCGTGACCATGAGTGTCAGGTTTCACAATCTGTAAAAGAATGCTCGAAACCGAGTCAAAAATAAAGGTTTCCTTTTTTTTCTGTCACATGATGCCCTTAAGCCCCACACCTATGCCAGCTGTGTCCACAACGCCACCCTGTAGTGCCATCAAGTTTTGTAATGCTCATATTCACCATTCACGATGGATGCACAAGCTCGTCTTGATCAATCCTGGGTTGGAAAGCTTCTCGGCATGACAGTTAAATCACGCAACACATGACATCAATGCTGACTTCTGTGCTTCTTCGTTTATATACAGCACGAAGCTGCGGGGTAGCATCATTGGCTGAGGGCTTGGCTGTGCCGCTGATGCAACGCCCTCTGGTGGTTAGGTAGGGCAGGAATTTGGAATTCGTTTAGGGTGCCGGCAATAGCTGGCCGACTCTTCGCGAAGGATCCCATGGGATCTTTAACATCCACCAACAAATGCTGGCAGACGGGATGCCCAGTTTAACATCCGAGGGATGGCACACATACTGACGAGTCACCTTGCCTAAGAAACACCAGGATGACAGTTTATAGGTAGGCCGGGATTCAAACCCAGGGTAGACAGCTTAGAGGCGAGTGTGCATACCTCCAGGCCATCGTGTAAGGACATCGGTGCGATGTCATGACATCAATGAACCAGCATGTTTACACGTCTCGTAACCATTGCACGTTTTTTTATCCACACATGTTGTGTTGTTGTTGGGTTTGTTTGATTGGTGTCAGCATTGTCGCACATACAATTGGATAGACCATACAAGTGGATATTGTGACAACATCACACTGGAGGATCTGAAGTGAAAATTGCGACAATGGTTACAACAAATTTTAAACACGAGGACATGCGTGAACTGCATTAACACGCTGATGGAGACAAAGCATCAAGGTGTGGTACCCATTGCTCGAGCACGGGACATCGCACCGTGTACAATCCACAACACCTGCGATAGACGAGAAAGGACGACAACTCCACCGATAACCTCTGTGCGGTAGGCAGATTCTTGGGGCAGCGTCATGTTCAGTCCAAGCTCGCCTCCAGTATCATTACGGATAACCTGCAAACACAGTGAACCTTATGGTGATCACTCCATCTTACTTGCCAACCTGAATCCACACACAAAGTGCACAGGTGTGCACACGCACACGATTCCTTCACCTTATTGAAAGACTATCCAGAAATCTGGGAACTGTCCCTTGACTTTTCTACCCTTCAATCTAAGAACCTCTACAAACAGCGGGTTCACAACATTCATTGTGCCTTAATATGACCCAAACAGGCAAAAAAAAAAAAAAAAAAAAAAAAAAGCATGAAATTACCCTGAACAGAAAAGACAAAGACAAACTGATGGACATCTTTGTTCTCAATAATGATCTTTTTGTCTTGCTCAATGAAGGCCAAGTCCAAACACAGATCTCGAACACACGGTTGAATATGTCATGCATTGGATTTGGAAATTAACATTCCCAACATACAGCAAATTGGACCGTACAAGGTAAACGATATTCTTCCATCAATTAGCTCATCAAAAACATTAATTCAGAGTTTCACAAACTAGAACGTCACTCGGTAAATCGCATAGGCTCGCCCAGTAGCTCATTCTGAACAAAAACACCATTATTATGGCCCACTGCTATTATGGCCAATACGCCCGTATAATCCATGCACCATATTATGTCACATGCATTGCCACTATCCATAGCTTTATTGATCACTGGGATAGTTAGCAACCACTTTGTGCATTTAAGACTAAATTGCATCATTGAAGGTGAATGGGGAAAAAAATAATTCAAGCTTTCGACTCAAAAATGTCAGCCCAAGACTAGTCAATCATATGTATGACGTTTAGCATCGATCTGTTAAAGTGGTTCTGGAGAAGAATTTTGACATTTTTATTTTCAATCCAACATGGCCAACAGAACACGGAATGGACGACGTCAAATTTAAATCTTCACTCAAATTGGGTCGTACATCACATAAATGCATTTCAGATTTTTTGGATAAGGATTTCGATTCAACCAATTCAGGCTGGAATACCACTTCACTGATAACATCATTGCTATCACTTTATATACCCCATGGAGAGTTTATAACATTTGCCAAGTTTCAATTTTTTTCATTGAGTGGTTTTGGAGATAATGATGCCCAAAATTTTTTAGTTTTTTTTTGTATACAAGGTCGAGGCTCGTGTAAGAGCTAACATTGATCACAAAAAGACAAACTGACACATAAAACATAAAACATATGACAAAGGGAGCGGGAGAACAAGATGGAGAGCAGGGACATCGGGAGATCTGTGGGAGGGAGAGGGCTTGGGGGGAGGAGGCATGGGAAGGGGAAGAAATATGGCTGTCAAATATGGCTGCCAATAAATTGTCTCTTTAATCCAATATGGCTGCCATACCACGTGACCGAGGTTGGCAGAGTTATCAATAAACATATTCTCCATGGGGAGTCACTCCTGTGCTTAAAGTTTCGCATCGATTGGACAAGTGGTTGCAGAGAAAAAAAAGAATTAAAACGAAAATATATAAACGTGGGTGGACGTGGAGACGTGAGCATGCACACATTTTGCAATAGTCCTGCAACCCTTTCTGGCCAATACTAATTAAGCGCAAAAAAAAAGCAAATAAAATCCAGGACCGTTGCTTAACCGAAAGGATTTGTCATTGATGGCGACTGGCGAGGGAAACTCACATGTATGAACACGTTTGGTGGAGGCGAAACTCATAAAACTCAACTTGCTATGGCAATCGAGGAGCGAAAAGAGAAGCCAATCAATGATGAGTAAACCCAAAAACCACAGAGCTGAATATACAGATTGGGCGAAGGAAATTTAACACAACTGAACCGGATTACACGTTTAAGATAATCACAGGAGCTACAAAAATGAACGGATACAAACTTGGAAAAATTCAGCAGGTCACAGGTATTAACAAGGTGCATGCATGTGCGGCGCACAATAACAAACGAGTGTAAATATCCATCGTATAACAGGACTCAAACTGGGATTCCACACAATTTTCCAATTGCAGAAACATGTTGTTTTGCAGCATTTTCTCCGTACGAGGTGTCATAGCTTCCAGAAGAGTTGCTACGTTGTGTACAACTCGCTTGGCTGGCAGGATAGCCGAGAGGAACACACACACTCGCCTTTTAGATGTGTTGCCTGGGTTTGAATCCCAACCCAGCTATAAACTGTCATCCCGGTGTTTCTCAAACAGGGCGATTCATCAATGTGTGTGCTGTCACTCAGATGGACGTTAAGCGGACGTCCCGGCATTAGTTGGTAGATGTTAAATATCCCACGGTGTCCTTCATCAACAGCACAGCCGTGCTCCCAGCGATGATGCAACCAGCAGTTACAGGCTGCATCAAAAATGAATGAATTCAACTCGCTGCGCATCGCAAAGAGGTTCATCAACAGCCTCTTCAGCACTCGCTTGAAGCCTTGGAACAAGGTGAGGAGGAAAAACTGACACTTGGCCTGTTTTATCATCCATTAGAGATATGCATTATTGCATTTATCCTTATCCACATTATCGTGTCCAGAAGTCAATTAACACCGCCCATTGGACGAATGGACCAAACCGGATTTTTTACTCCCTCGGACTGCATTCAATATACGACGGCTGAGCGCGCATGGGAACTGCAAGGAGCACATGATATCCTTAGTTCTGATTTAATGGGGTCCATTGCCCTCCACAAATAACAGGGGAGAATAAAACACGACGGTGGGGTAACAACAGCAGGATTGGGGGGTTGGGGGAGGGGGGAGGGATGGAGGAAGGGAGAAGGAAACTGATTTGCAATAAATAATTCTTGACAATGAAAATATGTAAAAATCGAAGGCACCACACACCAAACTTGAGCATGGATGGGGAGGGAAGCGAGAACTGGGTGAGGCCTTATCGCTTGCCGAGGGTCATCGAAACAGCTGTGAACCATCCACGAAGCAGGCGAGGAACCAGAAGACGAGCCATATTGTTTTTGGCCCGATCTCTATGAAATTTATTACTCTTATGCCTCCGCCCCCGAAGGTGGCCAGAGGCATTATTTTTCGGATTGTCCATCCGTACGGGCTAAACCTCGTTTTTCTCAGCAACCACATGTCCAATTGAGACAAAACTTTCAGGGTAGGAGTGACACCCATGCAGAATGTTTTTATAATTGTATTAGGTCATGTGATAATTGTGATGTCACAGGTCACGTGATATGGCAGCCATCTTGGATTAAACGCAAATAATAATAAAAAAATTTCTTGTAAACGGCCGAATGGAAAAAATTTAAACTTGCCACAATGTGAAGTACTCCCAATGGGGAACAAAAGCATGATAATGATGACATAATAGGAGATGTGGTAGCCCAGCCAAAAATGTTTTAATCAAATTCCTTATCCTAAAAATCTGAAATTGCATGCACATGATCTATGACCCATTTGTATTGAAATATTAAATTTATGACATCATAGTTCACATGGTTTGGCTGCCATATTGGATTTAACCGAAACCCTTCAAAAAACATCTTTTCCCAAATCACCAAATCTATTGCCTCGAAACTTTACGTGTCATTGACGAGGCATGGCAATTAAAAGATGATCACGAAAACATCATTGGTCACATGGTGTGGCAACCATATTGGATTGAAGGAAAATATTAAATAATTATATCTCTGAAACCGCTTACCCGATCAATGCAAAATTTTACAAATATCATCTAACACCACTGTTGAATATAGTTTGAAATTGATGATGTTGTAGATCACGTGGTTTGGCAGCCATCTTGGATAGAAAAACAAACCTTATCCGATCAACACAAAACTTCACAAACGTGATCCCTCAACCATACATATGCAGAGTGTACATTTTTTTTAAGATCATACGTCACGTGGTGTGGCAGCCATATTAGCTTGAAAGCCAATATATATATTTTTTAAATCTCTTCTCTGAAACTGCTTCACCGATCGATGTGAAACCTGTCATGGTTGGTGAAAATGTGATACTTGAAAACAGCTGAAGGGATTTAAATCAAACTCGTTTATTTTTAGGACAGTGACCGAGGGCATCTACCCATTGTGTGACTATGTGGAGGCATATTGGCAACACAGTCACATTGCTCTGGTTAAAAATTATGGTATACAGATCCAGATCTTCACCAAAATCTAATCAATTCATCCTTGTTACACAACCAACCTGTCCTCCAAATATGTCCGAATTTGTCCATAACGTTTTGATATATCTTGCTCACAGACAAACAAAGACAGGGTTGAAAACAACCTCAATCCACCTTCGGTGACGGAGGTAACGATTAACCCATAATTTGTGGATAATCTCTCCAAGTGGCTTCAGTGCTGCCGATGCTATTTTAACCCTCTATTATATAATCACTCACCAACCACCATTTGCCTGCAATGTGACTTTTCAACAGGCCTGAAGTGATGTTGCACTCGATTTATTTGAATGCTTTTTATAGGAAGTACAATGGCTAGCCCACAATGTGATAGATAAGGTAAGCAATTGGGTCTTCCTCACCGTGACCTTGCACGCGTTGTTTAAAGTCTCGATCCAAGTCGCCATCTCGGCGGGACTGCTGGCGTGCATAAAAATCTTTTTCATCCCAGTATTGATAACTGAAAATAAATTAGAAGGTGGGGAGATAAGAGGTGCAAAATAAATTACATTTAAATCGCTGGAAGCTAGAAAGATAATTAAATTTTTTAAAATCTGTTTTCCATTGGCTGAATGAAGATGGAGAGGAGCAAAGAGATTCATTTAAAGGCTGGGCCTGCAGGGGAGAGGTCATCATGTGTTAGTGGTATATTATAAGGATGACAAAGAGAATGTCGGGTATGGTGCATGATTGCAAAAAAAAAAAAAGGAGATAATTGTAAAAATAATAACTTGTACACACAATGGCATCAATTTGATTGACGTACAAAATAAAACAGGGCACCCAAACAAAAAAAAAAAAGATGGAAAAAGTCAAACGTGGAAAGAGGAAAACCAAACAGAGGCGGGCAGGAAACCTGAAAAGGAAATGCAGCAACAATGAAAACATTGTACACTGCGCAAGCGAGGCCGGTACGCTTTGGACCATGGAGCGTCACCACTCACCGAAGCAGTGCGGTACTTTTGGACGCAGTCTCGCAGCACTCGTCACCTGTGACATCCAGAGGCGTTCAGGTGTCAGGGGCAATATCACTTTGCATGCAGGTTTGCATAAACAATAAAGGTGACACTAATTCAGCCCGAGACAACATTAAGAATTCAAAATATATACTTAGAATTGTATCAAGTGCAAAGAAAATTATTTATGAAGATTCAAACTGCCACAGATTTCAAAATCAGTGTCACAAACAAGGAAACACTGCAATGTTGCTTTCACGATACACCGTTAACAACTGCAGCCATTTCTCAAACCTGGACAATAAATATTTGTACGAGGATGATTCAAGGTTCAGATGCAGAGGTTGTATGGTAGGACATGCAAAAATAATAGTCAATTGCTGAAATTATATCCAATGGTATCTACCCTGAGCAAGTTATGCAGGAAGTTTAAGGACAAAGCATTATGGTCGACATGGTGGCCATCAGAATGTTTATTGCGGAGGAGGACAACAAGCGAGTTGAAATGGCAAAAGCCTATGCACAACTTGGTGATGCATGTCGAGTTCAAAATATGCAGAGAGTGTCTGTTTCTTGGGAATTATGCGGCGATCGTCGAGTGAGAATTTGTGGCTGACGTACTCCCTCGAGGTCAGGAAGTACCATTTCCATATATATGTATATCTCACACACACACACACACACACACACACACACACACACACACACACACACACACACACACACACACACACACACACACACACACACACACACACACACACACACACACACACACACACACACACACACACACACACACACACACACACACAATCGCGCCTTTTAACAAAGGACATAAAGTGCTGAATTTTGGAGAAGTGCAGATTAATACAATAAAATATTGCGAAATAATTGGACGTCAATGTGGAAACTCATTCATTCACACTTGAAATTCAACAAGGACAGGGCAAGAGGGGTGGGGGCAACAAAAGGACATCACGTATGATTGAAAAGCCACTCTTGCATAGCTGGTAGTCCATACAATCTGGAGCATTTCCTGGAGGGAATAGATTTCCTGGAAAGAATAGTGACGTCTGATGAAACATGGGTCCATCATTTCACGTCAGAAACAAATCAAGCCAGCAAGCACAAAGTGGTGATGTTCTTGTCATCCACCACCACCGAAAGGCATGGTCTTCTAGGCTCAGCTGTCAGCCAGAAAGCTGAGGGAACAAACCGGTCAACAGGATATGTTGACCTGTTTGTTATAATTTGAGCACTTGCTTCATGATGCTTTGACTCAAAGTTCAAATCCCATATACTGTATACCATGTTGCTTTTGCCCAAATCCCACTATTTTTGGTTTCAAATTGTAACGGTTTAACCCGTAGAGTAATACTGTCTGAAACAGCATTTGTCTGTCCGTCCAGTGTATGTATGTATGTATGGCCCTCACAAAGATCCAATCAGAGCTGAGGATCTGGTCACATGACAGGGGGACAGCATTTAGCAACCATTACAGTTGCATCTTTTACTAAAAAATAAATATAAACCTTCTGTGGAACGTTTTGAGATCCCAGCAGGTGTCAAGGTATGGAGGAGGTTTCAGAAATTCCTCAATACAATTATGATTTTGAAATGCGATTGACGCGGACCTTGCTCCTGAAAACGGAAGCAAACACATGATGACTGTTCGATTTAACATATTTTGATAAATTATAACTATGGTATTAATTTGTGATTGGAATGATGTTGTTTGGAATGAAAATAGATATATCGAGTTTAAAGCAGAATGAGGAAATGACGTAAGGGTTTCCATCCGTGACATTTGCGGATTCCCCATTTGTGTTTCGCCATTGACTGCCTGTTGTAGCCTGGTGTTGGCTTAGCGGTTAGGGTGCCGGCTTGGGATCCTCGGATCTTGGGTTCGAATCCCGGTCGATTGCTGAATTAACGCCAGGGGGGTTGACTCAGCCCGTCATCCTTCCGAGGTCGGCAAATTGAGTACCAGCTTGCTGGGATGAATGATCACGGTGTGTACCCCGATTTAGAATGGGTACACCGTATCCCTGCACATCGTAAGAGGCGACCAAGGGTTGGCGTCAGGAAGGGCATCCGGCCATAAAAATTTTTTGCCTCAAACAGGGAACCATGATTGTCATGGGGCCCGCAAGGCTAACCCCCGCTCTAGCGGGGAAAATGGCCTTTAAAACGATCATTCTATTCTTATTCATTGACTGGATGTAGCAACATTTACACTGGGTATGTTTTTTGTCCAAGTCCTTCCTGAACCTGGTGCCAATGCCTGACTTTCAACTGAAGGTGGCACAGGAATGTGGAATTTATTGAAAAACAAATTAATACTTACATTATTTGCTAACAGTTAACTGGTATCCCCACCCACATCATACTATACTCTTAAACTAAGTATCAAACAAGCTCAGCTATGCCATTGTTGGACTATCGGTCTTGTTTTAAAGAAGGTCAACTCTCACCATCTTTTGCCAATTACAATAAAAGCAACTGCACTCGTCCGTCTTAAAGAGATATTACACTGCGGGCAAAACGAATGAATGTTTCACTGTATCTGGACAGTACATAAATACTGTACACAGAACATGGCTGAAGTGATGGCACAGTCATATTACCCACCATCGATATATAGCAAAGGCCGATTTGTCCAGCTGGCTTGGGGTTCCTCATCATTTTCTGAAAAGAAACCGAAACCAGACCACTGGGGGTGAAAGCCATACCACAATCCACGGCAAAACGAACAAAAACCACACACTGTAAGCAAAATCCTGTTTTAACTTCCAGTCGTATCTATAATCGGAGCCAAAACGAAACAAACTTGAAATCTGCATCTATCTATAATTCCATTAATCTCTGTGTGTATGTGTGTATGTGTGTTTGTATGTGTGTTTGTATGTGTGTTTGTATGTGTGTATGTTTGTCTGTGACCGCTGTTTCTCGACAACTACCGGTCCGATATACTTGAAACTTGCCAGGTATATTGCTGGGGACCCGAGGATGTGCCTTTTCAAGGTTTGAAATTAATCGGACAAGTAGTTAGCGAGCTATGGCGATTTCTTTACCAAACACCGCAAGCCGTTCGCTTTGGACCAAACCATTTCATGTAAATAGAGGGGGGGGTTCTGTGGTCGTTGCGAATGGACCAAACCATTCATGTAAATAGAGGGGGGGGGGGGTTCTGTGGTCGTTACTGCCACGTGGTTTCAAAGTTTTTTTTTGTTGTTGTTGTTTGCACGCATGTTTTTTTGCACCCACGTACGGGCACGCCCTAGGATGTTTACACACACACACCCCTACACAAATTTTTTTTTTTTTTTTTTTTTTGGCAAGGAACGGGCACCCACGTACGGGCACGTCCTAGCTTATATATAGTACGGGCATGCCCTAGTATTATCAATGTTGGAACAGTTTAAAATTTAAAAAATTAATTTTCATGATAAAACGACCCAAAATATGATTTTGTATAAGAGTGTATTACATACTCCACTTGCTCGGCAAAACAAACAAGACCTGACAGGAGATTGAGCACGCAGATGCTTTTGCATCCGAAAAACGCAAGAGGAGCAACATTTTCATTCGATTGCCGTGAAATCCTAAAAAACAACCCTGCACAAATGTGGATGACCATGAATAAACAATGAACAACGTACAAATTCCTACCAGGAACTACTGGGGGCACTGCATTAGCGACACATCGCACCTTCGGCCAATGACGTGACCCCACAGCCTTGTGCTGCATCCAAACGAAGAAGACTGGATTGATAAAAACTAGGCAAGGCTTGAAACCAAGCAACATTTCCAGGCGTTTGTGTGTGCGATGCTTTATTTTAAAGGGTTCCTGATGTCGTAGAATTATAAAAAATAGTACTGTTGGGAAGTTACTCATGAATTATCTTGGAACAAAAATTCTACTCCCTTTAATCACAAAGATACCTGCTTTAAAACCTGTCTTTCATGGAAGGAAGAGGAAGAAGAAGAACCTGGAGCTGTAATGTAGCGGTTCCAAAAGTACAACAGTAGGATCCTTTTAGAATATAGGGTGACGGGAACGAACAAGCACATAAAGAACAAGAACGAGCTATCAGAGATTGCAGACCCTCGCCAGGATGTTTTCGGTGGTTTTTAAGGCTTTTGTGTGAAAACAAATATGGCGGCCGAACCAAGTGACCGATGACGTCATAATTATTGTTTCTCCACCAATTTATCCCTAGATTATGCTCAATAAATTTCATCTTCATCAGATGAAGTTTTGTACTTGTAGAATTATGACATCATAATGGAGGCACCTATGACATCATGATCAGATGTTATTCTACATGGAGAGTTCTTTACAATGAGCCGTCTCAATTTTTTCGATTCAACGCTTTGAGATAGAGCTGCAAAGTTTTTCGGTTTTTCCAAGATGGCGGCCGCACCACGTGACCTATGACGTCATAGTTATCATTTTTTTAAAATCTACAGCTGGAGTTGCACCTATGGTGAAAATTTCCTGTCAATCGGACCAACGGCCGAGATAATCATATTTATTCTGTGCGGACAAACAAACAGACAAACAAACAAACGGACTCAAATGCAATACCCTCTCCTCAGGCGAGGGCAACTAGAACGGCACTCGGTAGGGCACATACCTCCACCAGGTGCATACCTCCGCAGTTTATGTTTTGCATCCCACTGATGTGCTGGATCCGGACCAAATATTATTGGCTTGTTTGTGTCACCTAACAAACTCATCGACGTTTCATCCAAATCCAAGCACAACTTTTTGAGATATCCAGTTGAATATCGTTTTTAGCCCCATCTCTCAATTGTGAAGAATCACTTTAAAATTTCTCACATCCAGATCTTCACCAAAATCTAATCATTTCATCCGTCACAAACCCAATCCCCCCACCAAATTTCGCCTGAATCCGACCACAACTTTTTGAGATATCCTGTTCACAGTCAGACAGAGAGGCAGACAGGGGTGAAAGCATAACCATCCACCTTTGGTGGCGGAGGTAACTAGAACGGCACTCGGTAGAGCGCATACCTGCACCAGGCTGAACAGTTTATGTTTTGTATCCCACTAATAGGTCGTATCTGGATCCGGATCTTCACCAAAAAATAATCCGCTTGTTCTTGTCACCTACCCAACCCATCCACCAACTTTTGTCATCACTCGTCCACACCTTTTTGAAATATCCTGCTATGTATTGTTTTTGGCCCTCTCAATGGTGAAGAATCACTTTAAAATGATAGTATCCGGATCTGGATGTTCACCAAAATCTCATTATTCCTTCCTTGTCACACCCAATTCCTGTCCACCACGTTTCGTCAGAATCCATCAACCTTTTGAGATATCATGCTCACAGACAGGAGGTAATAACAGCGACACCAATAACGACTATGTGGTATAAAAAAAAAAAACCTTTTTTTCAAGTGTTTCACTAAATTTTACACCCTCATTGTGACTCTCAGGTAGACATGCAATACGTTTCAAATACAACATGCTCTCTTGATTAAGGATGCCAGCAAAGCGACGGGGATGTGGGATTTCATCTTCACACCGGCCGCTTGTTCTTGTATTATTTTTTTTAATGAAATAAAAAAGGGAAATACGGATCAGAATAATTTGACTCATAAAAATTTTTGCAACCAGTAACGAGTCATTCATTTACCATTTTTTCAATAATACGAGTTCCCTTACCAGGAATTTCAACCGGAGGGGCCATTAAGCCAATCAAGCGTGCGCAATGGTTGCAAACCTATGGTTGTTTGTCCGTGCGCTATCCTTTTTTTATGCTGAGCGTCAGGCAAATTGTTCACCAAAGTAACAATACAAAAACTTTCAACTGTTCAATATTTATTTAGACAAGGTCCCCTCCAACAAATAGATTCAAAACGAGTTCTATGCTATCAAATGAAGTCAAACATTCAATGGTTCCACGAAGAGTGTGACTCAAATAAGGAAGGCGACGTTACAACCAGCACTATTCACTACATAATCACGTCATGGTATCCCATTTCTTTTTAAACTTTTAGGCACATATTGACCTGTATGTAATACATCATTGTTCATACAAGGAATACTAGCTGTGCATACCACAGGAATAGTAGCCGTGCCTACCCCAGGAATACTAGCCTTGCCTACCCCAGGAATACTAGCCGTGCCTACCCCAGGAATACTAGCCGTGCTTACACCAGGAATACTAGCCGTGCCTACCCCAGGAATACTAGTCGTGCCTACCCCAGGAATACTAGCCGTGCCTACCCCAGGAATACTAGCCGTGCCTACCCCAGGAATACTAGTCGTGCCTACCCCAGGAATACTAGCCGTGCCTACCCCAGGAATACTAGTCGTGCCTACCCCAGGAATACTAGCCGTGCTTACACCAGGAATACTAGCCGTGCCTACCCCAGGAATACTAGTCGTGCCTACCCCAGGAATACTAGCCGTGCCTACCCCAGGAATACTAGCCGTGCCTACCCCAGGAATACTAGCCGTGCCTACCCCAGGAATACTAGCCGTGCCTACCCCAGGAATACTAGCCGTGCCTACCCCAGGAATACTAGCCTACAATACTAGAAAACCCGAGGAATACTAGCCATGACTACCCCAGGAATACTAGCCGTGCCTACCCCAGGAATACTAGCCGTGCCTACCCCAGGAATACTAGCCGTGCCTACCCCAGGAATACTAGCCGTGCCTACCCCAGGAATACTAGCCGTGCCTACCCCAGGAATACTAGTCGTGCCTACCCCAGGAATACTAGCCGTGCCTACCCCAGGAATACTAGCCGTGCCTACCCCAGGAATACTAGTCGTGCCTACCCCATGAATACTAGCCGTGCCTACCCCAGGAATACTAGCCGTGCCTACCCCAGGAATACTAGTCGTGCCTACCCCAGGAATACTAGCCGTGCCTACCCCAGGAATACTAGCCGTGCCTACCCCAGGAATACTAGCCGTGCCTACCCCAGGAATACTAGCCTACAATACTAGAAAACCCGAGGAATACTAGCCATGACTACCCCAGGAATACTAGCCGTGCCTACCCCAGGAATACTAGCCGTGCCTACCCCAGGAATACTAGCCGTGCCTACCCCAGGAATACTAGCCGTGCCTACCCCAGGAATACTAGCCGTGCCTACCCCAGGAATACTAGCCTACAATACTAGAAAACCCGAGGAATACTAGCCATGACTACCCCAGGAATACTAGCCGTGCCTACCCCAGGAATACTAGCCGTGCCTACCCCTCGCTTTGTTGACCTATAATACATTATTGTTCATACAAAGAATAAAAGCCGTGCTTACACCAGGAATACAAGCCGTAGCTATCCCTCGTTTCACTGACTGTGTGTGTGTGTGTGTGTGTGTGTGTGTGTGTGTGTGTGTGTGTGTGTGTGTGTGTGTGTGTGTGTGTGTGTGTGTGTGTGTGTGTGTGTGTGTGTGTGTGTGTGTGTAGTCGATGATCATGGAAAGGTGTAATCAATTCAAGACAGCACGTTGCATTTCACACGTATTACATTTCCATGTGCAAGCCTCAATAGTGACTTTAAAATGTGAAACATGAAAAATATATATATATATATTTTACAACATGCAGTTGTTGCTGTCGTCGTAGTCCTACCTGTGGTTGTTGTAGTTTGTGTTTTCTTTCTGTATATGATTTATTTGAGAGGTATTACGATATATAATTACGTGTGCTCCTTCCATGTCTGTCACACTATATTCTAAAGGGTTCCTGCTGTCGTAATGTTGAATCCGCTACATTGAAGGTTAAGGTTTTAGCTTTTCTGTAACAGCAGCACGCACACACGCACCTCCTCCTCTTAGTAATAGATGTAAAATAAAACGTTTCCTTAAATCAGAAAGACATCTGCATATATGGTAACCAGACTCAGAAAATAATCAACATGGCATGAACTACAATTTCTTACCTGCGGCTCTTCGATGTACCAAGATAGTACATTGTTGGGCAAATCGAGGACCAGGTATCTCATTGCAAACTGCTGACATCCCTCGGTCTCCTCGATGTGCACGAAACCACCAAAACATCCTTTCTGCCCCCAATTGGCCATTCCTGGGAAAGGTGGACCTGGGCATCACCGAGATGGCCAGAGCACCCCGACTGCCGATATCAACTACATGTATGAGTATATGGTGTTTCACTTTCAGATATCATATGTATTCCCCACTTCTCACTGCACTTTAAAGTTGAAATATAGACAATCCAAAGGTCCTTCTGGAAATTGATACAAGTTCAATAACACAGCAATGTTTTGATTATCAAAATCAGTCAATTTTTCGGCCACCCTGAACACCTCGATGCAACATTCAGAGGCTTCTCCACCACCACCAAGGTACACATGTACACCCAAAATCACATTTTATCTTGTATGCTTCTTCACATAATGTGCACAAACTTCTCTATAGGAAAAAAAACAGTCATATGATGGGGGGGGGGGGGGGGGGGAGGATATTGGCGGAATATGGACCTCAAAGAATGCTGAAATGTTTTTTTATAACCTCGGAGTATTGTTTTCAGCACTTTCAAATGACATTTTTTCATCATGAAACTCAGAAATTTTTGGCAAAGTTGTATGACCTGCAGCCATAAGAGGAAAAATGCAAATACAACGAATGCGATGGGTGAAGTGAAGGTTCATTTTGTTTGACACTCTAGCCATTCAACGAGGGTAGAAAAGTTCATGGTCTTGGATGAGGACGACCTGAGCTGGTGGTGAACACCTCTCTTGAAGACCGAGATTGAAAAATGAGATTGAAGGAAATGTGGAAGTTGATTGCACAGGCTGGAAAAAGGAATAACAAATGAGTGGAGGTGAGCAATGATCCTGGATTTTGGTGTTTTTTGGGGGGGGGGGGTTTGTATACAAGATCGAGGCTCGTGTAAGAGCTAACATTAATCACAAAAAACATAAACGGACACATAAAACAAATAATGAAGGGAGCAGGAGACAAGATGGGGAGAGAGAGGGTAGCACACAAGTACAAGAGTATAGAACAGGGACATCGGGAGATCTGTGGGAGGGAGAGAGCTTGGGGGGGAGGAGGGGTGGGAGAGTTATAAAACACATTTAACAGGGGGTAGAAAAGATAAAGGTTTTGGATTGGGGAAGATAAGAGATGTTGGTGAACAGCTGTTTTAAAGACCTGGAGGGAGGAGTGGGATTGAAGAAAGTGAGGGAGTTTGTTCCAGAGGCAGGAGAAAAGAGGAAAAGAGGAATGCAAGAGTGAAGGTGAGCATAGTCTTGATTTTGGCAGTTTCACCAGAAGAGGGTTGCTGGCAGATCTTGTGCAACCTGAGGGAATATTTGGGGGACAGAGCACAGACAGAGCTGGGGGAGCCAGGCCGGAGAGGAGTCGGTAGAGGACAGAAAGACCACCAACCTCCCTGCGGTGAGTGAGTGCAAGGCCCTCAGAGTTAGCTTCATCGTGGGAGAGTCCAATGATTCTGAAAGCTTGGGTTTCAACAGCGTGAAGCCGAGCTAGGTGTGAGGAAGGAGCAGCAGCCCAGAGGGGAGAGCAGTATTCCATTGAGCGGGGGATGAAAGCCTTGTATGTAGTGAGGAGCTCAGGTGTGCCAAGGAAGGACTTCGCATGACGGAGGATGCCCAGTCGGTGACTGGCTTTGGAGGCCAGCTTGGAAATGTGGTTTCCCAGGAAAGATCATGGCAGATAGTGAGACCCAAAAGCTTGAGTGACAGAACTTCTTGGAGAAGATTGTTGAGAAAGTGGATGGGAGGGCTGTCCAGATGGTCTTTTCGGAGTGACGTAGTGAGAGTGTGAGATTTCTCAGGATTGAAAGACATGTTCCACTTGTTTGACCAGTCTGACTTTGTCCAGGTCTGCAGAGAGTGAGGAGGCTGCTGCCTGCCGATCTGTGGAATGAGGAATGGAGCCGCAGCGAGTGGAGCCATCAGCAAAAAGATAGAGGATTTTCCAGAGTCAGAGAGATCATTGATGAAGACCAGAAAAAGCACAGGGCCCTGAACACTACCTTGGGGGAACTCCAGCCTGAACAGGAAGGGGAGATGAGAGAAATCCATTCAGGGCCACACATTGGCTGCGACCAGAGAGGAAGTCCGCAATCCATGCGTGGAGATTTCCATGGATACCATGTTAGAGATTTCCATGGATAGTTAAACCAGAAGGGGGTTTATGGTGGACCACGTGTGCCTTTGAGAAACCTGGTGGGTGGAGGAGGGAGACAAAGCTTGGAAAGAGCAGAGGGTGCAAGACCAGAAAGGTGGTGGCAGAAGACAGAGACCACTGACCTGTCTGTGACGGGAAAGGGATAGGCCCATCGACTCAGCTTCATCACAGGACATTTTAATGCTCTTGGAGGCCTTGGTTTTCACGGCGTCAAGCTGAGCAAGGTGTGAGGCAGGGGTTCCAACACAGAGGGGAGAGCAGTACTCCAAGCTGCAGATGAAGATCTCGTAGGTGGATAGGGGTTCATATGTGCCAAGGAAGGACTTTGTACGACTGAGGACACCCAGTCGGGAGCTGGCTCTGGAGGCCAACTTTGAAAACGAGGTTTGCCGAAGAAAGATCATGGCTGATCGTGAGACCCGAGTTTGAATGACTGAACTGCCTCAAGAGGATTGTTAAGAAAGTAGGTATGAGGGTTTGCAGACTCCTTTTGGAGAGGGAGAGAAAGAGAGCAAGACAGAGAGAGAAAACGTGAGAGTGGAAGATTTGTCAGGATTGAAAGACATATTCCAAGTGTTTGACCATCTTGTGATTTTTATTATTCAAAGTCTAAAGAGAGGTAAGAGGTGGCAGCCTGCCTGTCTGAACGATGAGGGATGTCACGGCAGAGAGTGGAGTCATCAGCAAATAGATAGAGGATTTTCAGCTCGAGATCACTGATGAAGATAGGGAATAGGATTTGTCCCAGAACAATGCCTTGGGACATTCGAGCCTTGACAGGGAGAGGAGATGGAAGGATTACATTGAGAGCCACACATTGGCTATGAGAGTAGAGAAGTCAGCAAGCCATGTGTGGAGTTGGCCTTGGATGCCATCGACAGACAGTTTTGAGATACTGCATCAAAAGCATGCGATATGCCCAGAGAGACAGGCCTGATCTCATGATTGACATTGACAGCCTCCATCCATTGTTGGGTGAACAGAAACAGCATGTCCAGGTTGGAGTGACCTGGTATGAGGTTGTTTGAGAAAAGGAAGGATTTTATATCAACTGTGATGATGGATTCCATTACCTGGTTTATGATTGGAAGCAAGCTGAAAGGTCTGTAGTTAATGGGAAATCATGCAGATATTCAAGCAGATGGAAGATGACCTCACACAACTGGCAGGGTGAGAAGGGCAGAGAGAGGATGTGCATGAGCAGCACAGCAGGTTTTTAAGACATGTGAGCTGATGCTGTTCTGTCCATTTGTCGTCAAGACTCTCCACCTTCTGAGGCGAAAAGACACGGTCTCAGAACAGTTGGGTACGACAGGAAAGGATGGGTACTGCGAGTGAGGGATTGGAGACTCAAGATTTGAAAGCAAACACAGAATTGAGGTATTCAACCTTCTCACGAGCAGAGTCAGCTGTGGTGCCATTTGAAGAGAGGGAAGGGATGGAAGCTACATCAGAGACAGACTTAACAAGATGCCAGCAGGTTACAGAGCAGGGAGACAAATTTGAAAGTTCATTCTTGAGGTTGGACACACGTTGTTTTCCTGCTCTCCTTAAAGCAGACACTTGTGGACGTTTTTGAATGCATTTTGATTGCTTTCGGTCGGATTTGCCTTCCAGGAAGTGAAGGCAAATTGTTTCAGAGCAACTGCCTCAATACAGAATTCAGAGCATCATGGGTGGGAAGAAGGGTAAGATAATTGAAGACGAAATGTGATTAATCCGTGCATGGGAGAGAGAGCAGGATTCTGTGGAATAATTCCCTGGATGAGTTAACATCAGGAGCAGTAGATATGGGAGACCAATCCTAAAGAGAGATGGCTGCTTGCAGTCCCTGCCAATATGCATGACTGAAATGCCAGACTTACTGGTGTTGAGACAGCTCTCTGAAAATATACAAGCAAGAGGGATGTTGACTTTCACAAGCATGTGATCAGATGAACCAATTAGAGCGGAAGAAGAGCCGGAGACATTTGCAGGAAAGTTAGTCATCAAGTCCAGAAGGGAAGATTTGCCATTGGGAAATCTGGGTTGCAAAGTTCACAAGTTCATAAATTGAGTCAGACTCATAAAGTCACACAAGTCCTTTGCTGAAGTGCCATGGCTGGTGAGAGGTACCAACCCCCACAGTCAAGTTGCATGGTGATCACAATTGAAATCGTCACACGAGGAAGACAAAGTTGGGATGAGTGGTTGAAAGTTTAATGTCGTCTGAGAGATGTATTCATCACTGTTAGTGGGACAGTACAACACACAGATGAACAAGAGGTGGGAGTGGAGGTTAAGTCACAGCCAGAGGTACTTCTGGGGAATGGGAAGTGCAAGACCAATACATTGACAGGGAAAAATCAAGTTATTGATGTAAAGTGCAACCCCACTGCCGGGTCGTGGTTCAGGCCTATCAAGTTGGAGGACACAATATCTATATTATAAAACAGGAGTGTCTGTCTGTCTATCTGTCTGTCCGTCCCCAAACTACTCCCTCAGCTTTAGGGATAGCCCCGCCAAACCTTCCGTGGAACGTTTTGGGGTCCCAGCAGATGTTGTAAGGTGGTTTCAGAAGTTCCTCAATAAAATTATGATTTTGAAATTGACTCCATACCGACATGCTCCGGAATCCAGAAGTGAACAGATGACAATGGGCTGGTTTGATAATATCTCAATACAATCATGATTTAACACAGCATTTTGTTATACTATTCATGTATGATTGGAATGATGCTGTTTGGAATAAAAATAGAGATATTGAGTTTAAATATTGTTATGTTTGTGGGGGGTACACACTGATTACCTTAGACTTTAGAGTAAGGTAGAATTGTATAGGTAGTGTGCTCTGTATGTCACGATGAAGAAGAAGAACCCCCATGTACATGAGTAGGAAATTAGTTCAGACAGGTTGTCGTGTAAACACGTACAAGTGTCCCCATGAGAGGGGTGGGGTTATGTTAATTAGTTAGGGATTATGGGTAATTAATCCCCTGTATGTAATGGCCTCTTATTTTTTCCTCTGTTCCTTATGACAATGCAACACACACACACACACACACACACACACACACACACACACACACACACACACACACACACACACACACACACACACCACAGTGAAATGGGCACAGCCTGCTGACTTCATGCTCAGCGGCGAGAGAAGCAGACTGCACAGTGAGGACTAGTTCACACTTGCGGGCAGTGCAGCCTGTGGTTCCCGCGCAAGGATGTGGAGACCTGAGACAATCCTGGACGATTCCTGACGAGGTTCAAGAGCTGCTCAGAGCTAAGTCCTCCACACACACATTTTCATTTTCACAGTGATTTTTCCCATTGTCTGTATACGAGTCTGTGTGGGGACGTCCCATTTAGGAATATTATTTTATCGTGCATTATTTGGTTACCGGCATTTCTTCAATAATGCCAGTATTTTTGTACATTAAATCATTAAATTCTGTGTCGGGTTTGAATTAATTATTGCAGGGTCGAAGACATCCGGTGGGACCCGTGAAGGTAAGCGCTCGCGGCCTTTCTCCCCCCCCCCCCCCCCCCCCCCTTCCCGGGCATATAAAGAAGGTCCACCATTTACTGAACGCCTTAGAGTTAAAGCTCGTTTGGTCATCCGTCGCCCTGCGGTGTTCACTACAGAGTAGACATGACAATATGAAGGAGAAAATGACGTGGGGTTTCCACTTTCTAACCGTGACTGACATTCGTGGATCCACCATATGCAGATTCGCCATCAACTGGGGATAGAACCATTCAGATGGGGTACAAGTCCTTCTTGAACCTGATCTCCATGTCTGATGTTTGTTTAAAGGTGGCACAATAATGTGGAATTTATTGGTTCATCATTTCCCATTCGCCGTTTTTTGCCCAAGTCATTCACGAACTGGCTGTCCATGTCTGATGTTTGACTGAAGGTAGCACAGGAATGTGGAATTTATTGGTTCTATGGTTTAGCATTCACCATTTCCGCATTGTTTGTTTGCTTTTGGCCTCCCACCCATGCCTAGCATGGGTACCTTGCTAGTACTGTATAACCAGAGAGAGAGACACTTGGGAGTCAGGGACATCCTGTGGGAGAAAGGATTATGTCAAACTGATGATGTCTGGTTTATTGGTAGCGGTCTGGATTGAGAGAGCCATCAGATTAGACCAGAGATCTTGGATGATTGAGGTCCACACAGTTATAGATAGGGAAGGAGGAGGCATTGGGAGGATACAGGATTGGGGGTGGGGGGAGGTGAGGCTTTGGGGGGGGGGGGGGAATAGGCTGAGGGGCAAGGTTTGAGTGTGAGAGGTGCAGGGGAAGGATTGAGTATGTGGGGTGTGGGTGAAAGTTTGAGTGTGAGAGGTGCGGATGAAAATTTGAGTGTGTGGGGTGTGGGCAAAGTTTTGAGGAGTGTGTGGGATACGGGGAAAGGTTTGTGTGTGACGTGCGGGGGATGGGGGGGGGGAGTATGGAGTGTGTGGGATGTGGGGAATGGTAGGAGAGTGTGGGGTGAGGTGAGGAGAGGTGCAAAAAGGGGGGGACATGAAGCTTTGAGCTGGTGGGGGTGGAGGTGCATGCTTATTCTCATTCTAAATTCCCAAGCTTGACAAACTGGGGTGAGGTGCTTCAAGTTGTATAAGTATTCAAAATTTCAGCTTTCTACAGACAGACAACAATATTCCATTTTTTCAAAAATGGTGGGGGATAACTAGAACGGCACTCGGTAGTGCGCATCCCTAAAAAAGCTGAACAGTTTACATTTTGTATCCCACTGGTAGGCCGGATCTGGATCCAGACCTATCTCTCCACACTCTCCACAGGAAGCACGACACAAGAATGAACTCTCAAACCTGTCTCCTTCCTCCAAATCTTGGTGACGTCTGGTCAAATCCGTTTCTGGTCTTTGTTCCCCCTCCATCCCCTCCCTCATCTCAAATGGCTACACAGTTGACACCGCACGTGACAAAGCCGAATGCCTCAACTCTGTTTGCCTCAAAATCCTGTGTCCCAAACCCATCTCTCTCTGTTCCCACCTTTCCCAGTTGAACCCAACTGCTCCTGGACTCTGTGTCCTTCTCTCCTGACAAGGTGGAGGAGTTTTTGTCAAACCTCGACTCTGATTCTGCAACTGGACCAAACGGCATCAGCCCATGGGTCCTAAAATCCTGCTCTGCCGCTCTATCTCACCCTCTCTCTGTTCTTTTCACCCTCTCTTTTGCTCAAGGTCATCTGCCAGCATCCTGGAAATCAGCAAACATTACCGCTTTACACAAAAAAGGTGCAAAAACAGATCCTTGCAACTACAGACCAATCAGCCTGCTCCCAATTATCAGCAAAGTCATGGAATCCATCATTGCTTCGGATATGAAATCCTTCCTCTTCTCCAATGGCTTGATCTCCGATCATAAATTTGGATTCAGACCAGGTCATTCTACTCTGGACATGTTGCTTCTGCTGTCTCAACAATGGATGGAGATCCTCAATGCCAAACAGGAAACCAGAGCTGTCTCCCTTGACATATCACGTGCCTTCGATACGGTCTGGCACCCAGCTCTGCTCACCAAACTCTCCTCCTATGGTATCCATGGAAATCTCCTCGCATGGCTTGCGGACTTCCTCTCTGGTCATAGTCAACGTGTGGCCCTGAATGTATTTCTCTCATCTCCACTTCCTGTTCTGGCTGGAGTTCCCGAAGGTAGTGTTCTGGGCCCTGTGCTATTTCTGGTCTTCATCAATGATCTCTCCGACTCTCTGGAAAACCCTCACTTTCTCTTTGCTGATGACTCCACTCTCTGCCGCTCCATTCCTCATCCCTCAGATCGGCAGTCTGCAGCCTCCTCACTCTCTGCAGACCTGGACAAAATAACAGACTGGTCAAACAGGTGGAACATGTCTTTCAATTCTGACAAATCTCACACTCTTACTGTGTCTCTCCGAAAAGACTGATTGGAAAACCCTCCCATCTACTTTCTCAACAATCCTCTCCAACAAGTTCTGTCGCTCAAGCTTTTGGGTCTCACTATCTGCCATGATCTTTCTTGGGAAAACCACATTTCCAAGCTGGCCTCCAAAGCCAGTCGCCGACTGTGCATGCTCCGTCGTGCGAAGTCCTTCCTTGGCACACCTGAGCTCCTCACCACATACAAGGCTTTCATCCACAGCTCAATGGAATACTGTTCTCACCTCTGGGCCGTTGCTCCAGTCTCACACCTAGCTCGGCTTCACGCTGTTGAAACCAAAGCTTTCAGGATCATTGGAATCTCCTGCGATGAAGCTAACTCCGAGGGCCTTTCACTCACTCACCGCAGGCAGGTTGGTGGTCTTTGTCTTCCACCGACTCCTCTCCGGCCTTGCACCCCGAGCTCTCTCTGTGCTCTGTCCCCCAAATATTCCGACAGGTCGCACAAGATCTGCCAGCAAACCTCTTATGGTAAAACTGCCAAAATCTAGGCTCTCTGCTCACCTTCACTCTTTCATTCCCCTTTTCTCTCGCCTCTGGAACAAACTCCCCATCTCCCTTCAATCCCACTCCTCCCTCCAGGTCTTTAAAACAGCTGTTCACCACCATCTCTTATCTTCCCCCATCCAAAACCTTGATCTTTTCTACCCCCGCTAATTTTTACCCCAGATATACTTTTTTGAAATTCCAACTTCTTTCCTGGAAGTCCTTGCAGTGTCCATATGTTTTATACCTCCCACCTCTCCCCATGCCCTCTCCCTCCCAAAGTTCTCTCGATGCCCTTGCTCTCAAATGTTGCGATTTTGTCCTTCCCCCTCTCTCCCCATCTTGTCTACCGCTCCCCTTATTGTTTCGGTTTGACTTTTTGTGCGATTAATGTTAGCTCTTTCACGAGCCTAGATCTTGTGTACAAAAAGAAAAAAAAAAGAAAAAAAAAAAGACCTGAACTAAAATCGAATCAGCTTGTTCTCGTCACCTACCCATCTCGTCCACCAGAAGCTTTCTCTAAACTTGTCCACAACGGCATCAGATACCATGCTATATATATACATACACATATATATATATATATATATATATATATATATATATATATATATATATATATATATATATATATATATATATATATATACACACACAATATATATATGCACATACATATTGTTGCGGATCTCCCGAAGCCCGTCGACGTACAGAGGGTGGGTTAAACCCCTTTTCCCCCTCGGGTCTTCGTGTCCACGAGGCCGAATCGCCACTCCCGCAGCGAGCGTGGAAAAGGGTATCGGGTCGACTCCACACGGACCTTTGGTACTCATGCTGCCATGATAACGGGGACAGGACCTCGCACAAGCCACGCTAATCGAGTACGCCGAGCGGTTTGCGTATCACGTGACTCGTGCTGTTACTTTTATTGAACCCGATTCGAGCGGTTTTATTCTTACGATGCTAGGCCAATAGATGGAAAGGATGGGAACGATCAAATGGAGAAAGAACACAGGTTTATTTATAATGTACAATGCTCAGGCTAAAGGGAAGGGGCACAGAGCAGATGCTTAATCAATCTTAACTTATACCCAGACAAAGGGCCCACTCACTCACGCGGGGGAAAAGAAGGAAGAACAAGTTCGCGCGCCAAACGCGCCTAGACACCGGTCGCTCCCGGACAGCTCGCCCGGCGTGGCCCTCGGGTGTTCACGGCACGTGTGCAGGGAGCGCAGGCAAGGAGGTCGCGCGTCTGTGGCCCAGAATGGACTGTCTCCATAAGCGCGATTAATACAGCTGCAGAGCGCACGGCACGGGGAGAGTTCGTTTACAGAGGCTATAACAAGCAACTCGATCCACTCCTGGTTACAATGTCTCTTTGATCTCTGACTCGTTCTGCTTCTCACCATGTCTCACTCAGCTCTCTCTCGTTCTCGGCAAACTCTCTCTCGTTCTGGCGCGGGGGGCTCGGGGCAGGGTTTTATACAGCCCCTCCCCGGTCCTGCCCGAATGTTCCAAGCACCTCCTCTCGCCGCCGTTGTGAGCCACTCCCCTCGAGCTCTGATTGGGGGCTCGCTGCTTACAGGCCACTCCCTGCAGCTCCTCCCTTCGGCCTTGCCAGACTTTTTCCAGGCCGAGCACATGGCATTCTATTCCAATTGAGGCCTACACTTACTGGCCTGCTCAACACAAAACTAACACAGGAAAGGAGACTATGCTTACATTTACGAAGAAATAACTGAACTAAAGCAAGGCTACATGTTGTGGTGCGTCTACCTACGAGGGGGGTCATCCTTTATTCACAAAACCGCAACAATACACACACACACACACACACACACACACACACACACACACACACACACACACACACACACACACACACACACACACACACACACACACACACACACACACACACACACACACACACACACACACACACACACACACACACACACACACACACACACACACACTTTACCGTGGCCCTATCTCTCAATGGTGGTGAAGAATTTAAAAAATTCTAGCATCCGGATCTCGACCTACATAATCACCTAAATTGAATCTATTTATCTTTGTCCCACACCCAACCTGTTCAGCAAGTTTCATCCAAATCTGTCCCATAACGTTTTGAGACATCATGCTTACAGAGAGACAGACAGATAGGATGAAGATAGAAAATGGCTGGTAAAAATGAGGTAAAAATTAAAACTGATGCTTCGGGCCACAGGAGGGCCTGGTTCCCCCTTCCAATACTTACCAAAATAAATTTCAACCGAAGTGAAAATACCATCTGTGATGTGATTGCACAGAACCCACTGCGACATGATTGCACAGAACCCACTGCGACATGATTGCAAACTTTTTAACGCAACGGACTAACAAGGAATATTGGTTTGGAAAAGGCAGAGAATGAGGGTGATAAAAATGGCAGGAGACGAGAGGTGTAAATACGAGTACATCTCTGTGAGAACCAATGTTTTGGATCGAGCTCACCGGCCCGATGGGTTGTGTCAAACACTAGTACCTATCAAATTTGTATTTTGGCATTATGTGCGTCTTCTCCAAGTTTGAGTCCTATACAATGTATTTAGTCTGACGGAAAGGAAGTTCAAAGACAGAACATGGTGCAAGCGCCCTTGAATATTCCAAACACGTCTTACACTGTGCATAGTTTATTTTTCGAACACAAAACATCTTCAAAAAGAGAAAAGAAAACTGAACGACCGAGTTCCACTGAACAGATATGGTGAGAAGCCACACTGCGACTTGTTTGAACAAAACATTTGCTAGGTAAATAACAGTCCTTTCAAAGTCAACGGCATACGCCAAAATATATATTCAGACAAAGAAATAAAAGTTTGGCTGACAGAATAGCAAAGAGGGTACGTACATTCACTTTTTTTTCCTTTTTTTTTTGTATACAGAATCGAGGTTCGTGAAAGAGCTAACATTTATCACACAAACAAATCAAACAGACAAACAAACAAAGTATATAAAAAGGGGTGCGGTAAACAAGATGGGGAGAGAAGGGGAAGCACATAAACATAACATTTGCGGGCAAGGACATCGGGAAATGTGTGGGAGGGAGTGGGCTTGGGGGGAGGCGGCGTGGGAAGGGGGGGGGGGAGAAGTATAAACACAAGGACACCAAGGACTTCCAGGAAAGAAGTTGCTATTTCAAAAAAGTAGATTTGGGGTGAAATTAGCGGGGGTAGAAAAGATCAAGGTTTTGGATGGGGAAGATAAGAGATGGTGGTGAACAGCTGTTTTAAAGACCTGGAGGGAGGAGTGGGATTGAAGAGAGTGAGGGAGTTTGTTCCAGAGGCGGGAGAAAAGAGGAATGAAGGAGTGAAGGTGAGCAGTGAGTCTTGATTTTGGCAGTTTAACCATAAGAGGGTTGCAGGCAGATCTTGTGCAACCTGTAGGAATATTTGGGGGACAGAGCCCAGAGAGCTGGAGGAGCAAGGCCGGAGAGGAGTCGGTAGAAGACAGAAAGACCACCTACCTGCCTGCGGTGAGTAAGTGAAAGGCCCTCGGAGTTAGCTTCATCGCGGGAGATTCCAATGATTCTGAACGCTTTGGTTTCAACAGCGTGAAGACGAGCTGGGTGTGAGGCAGGAGCACCAGCCCAGAGTGGAGAGCAGTACTCCATTGAGCTGCAGATGAAAGCCTTGTATGTGGTGAGGAGCTCAGGTGTGCCAAGGAAGGACTTCACACGTCGGAGGATGCCCAGTCGGCGACTGTCTTTGGAGGCCAGATTTGAAATGTGGTTTTCCCAGGAAACTTCAGCCATACTTCAGACAGCCATATCATATCAGCCATATCTCCTGGGTTCAAATATCGACTCGGCTATAAACCGCCACGCTGGTGTTTCACACGCAGGACAAG